>NW_026594152.1:1346255-1347808 GCF_907164565.1 Psammomys obesus | reverse complement strand
GCAGAGCAGTGGGGGAGGGCAGAGCAGTGGGGAGGCAGAGCAGTGGGAGGGGGCAGGGCAGTGGGAGGGGGCAGAGCAGTGGGGAGGCAGAGCAGTGGGAGGGGGCAGAGCAGTGGGGGAGGGCAGAGCAGTGGGGGGGCAGAGCAGTGGGGAGGCAGAGCAGTGGGGGAGGGCAGAGCAGTGGGGAGGCAGAGCAGTGGGGAGGCAGAGCAGTGGGGGAGGGCAGAGCAGTGGGGGGGCAGAGCAGTGGGGGAGGGCAGGGCAGTGGGGGGAGGGCAGGGCAGTGGGGGAGGGCAGAGCAGTGGGGGGAGGGCAGGGCAGTGGGGGAGGGCAGAGCAGTGGGGGGAGGGCAGGGCAGGGCAGGGGGGAGTGCTGTGAAGTGCTGTCCCCTGGAAGGCTGGAGCCTTTGCTGTCTCCAAGTCAGCATGGCTGTGGTTTCCTACATGAGATCCTCAAAGACTGGACCCACTCAGTCCTTGTGAAAGGTGACGAGGGCTCGCATGGCCTCCCCTGAGATGGGGGCTTGCTCTTCCTCAGTGGTGCCACTGCTGGTGAATTCCTGTTCTCTTGAAACTGGTTAGAATGCTCCTAAGGGCAAAGTAACCCCACTTCAACTCCTAGTTTCCCCAGCTAGACTTGGGTAGAACTGTCTCTCTCTCCCTCTCTCTCTCTCTCTCTCTCTCTCAGAAGCCCCCATTTACACACTGGCAAACTGAGGCACAGAAAAGGGAAGCATGTCTGACTTTGCACAGCTAGGAAGCAGCAGAGCTGGGATTCAAACATGCTGGTCAGCAGTGGGATATGCATAGCCCGTCATGACCCACCCCGCCCTGGCCCTCTGGGCCAGCGCCCACTTACGGCTTGAGGTCCTGGTCAATGAGGATGTCGTAGCCGTACAGCTCAAAGCAGTGCTTATCGCTGATGATGACCTTCTGCACGCTCTGCAGGCTCTTGATGAAGATGTTGTCCATGTCATGGAAGAGCGTCTCCACCGCCTCGGGACCGTGCTTGGATGCCAGGTACTGCCGGAAGCGCTGGAGCATCCACTTGCAACCCTGAGGCCCAGGCAGTCGGGTTGGGGGAGAGGTCCAGTTGCCTGGGGCCCACCTGATGATCATGAGCCCATTCACAGGGCTCCTCAAGCCTGGCGGGAGGGCTCTATGTGAGCCCTGGGATTAGGAAGCTTGGGTGTGCACTCACTCTAGAGTAGGGATCTACATAGCTAAAATGTCAGGAAATGTCTCTGGGCCGTGGCCTGCAGCTGGCTTCTCCTGGTCGAGTGCACTGGTAGCCTCTTAGGGCCAAAAGGCAACCAGCAAGCTTCTGCTCCCAGGATTATGTGATGTAAGGCAAACCAAGGGGAGGGAAAAGGTGAGAGGAAGTGTGACCTGGGAGCTCACTCATCCACGCCCCCTGGTTTGGCCCTTAACTCTAAGAAGTCTGAGAATTCTATAGACTTTCAGGCTATCATATGGATTGGTGATAAATAGGTGGATGTACATGACTGATAGATAGATAGATAGATAGATAGATAGATAGATAGATAGATAGAT
>NW_026594152.1:1313201-1346245 GCF_907164565.1 Psammomys obesus | reverse complement strand
GATAGATAGATAGATAGATAGATAGATAGATAGATAGATAGATAGATAGGCAGGCAGGCAGATAGATGAAACAGGGAGATATATGAATAGACTGATGCTTGATAGGCAGAACATCTGTAGGGCATACCAACTGATCAATAAGAGACACCCAAGACAGGAAGATAGAGCACATTTTCTTTAGGATTATGTTAGTTTGACATTCAAATGCTGAGGTTCATGCCAAGTGTCTCTGCACTATAGCCTTGCCCTAGCTCTGCAGATGGGAAGGGTGATCTTGCCCTCTCTGGTAAACTGGGGCCTATCTTTGGCTCCATGTCACTCTGCTTGCCCCACCCACTTGACCCAGAAGAGAGGTAGGTGCCTAGCTTCCTCACCTTGTTGGGGTGGTAGTCTGGAGATGTCTTCTGCACGGCAACATTGGTGAGGTGAACATCTGGCAGAGGTTGGTGGTCAAGGGCCAGTGTGGACAGGTCGAGCAGCCATATTCCCTGATGCCCTAGGGACTGAACTGAGACTGGCGTTGGCTTGGGAGTTGGTAGAGAAAGCTTTAAAAAACAAAACAAGACAACAAAAACAAAACAACCCAAAGTTTACATACATGGGCTTTGCAGTCAGGTGGGCCTGGGTGCAAGTCCTGGGTATGTCTCAGGGGCTGTAGATTCCCGAGTAATCTGGGTGAGTGCTCTGAGCCTGCTTACCAGCTGTGCTGGCTAGTCTTACGTCCACTTCACACAAGCTAGAGTTTTCTGGAAGGAGGAAACCTCAACTGAGAAAATGCCTCCTCGAGATCCAGCTGTTGGGCATTTTCTTAGTGCCTGATGGGGGAGGGCCGGGGCCCCGCTCATTATGGGTGCTCCCATGCCTGGGCTGGCGGTCCTGAGTTCTGTCAGAAAACAGGCTGAGCAAGCCGGGGAGAGCGAATCCACGGCCTCTGCATCAGCTCCTGCCTCCGGGTTCCTGTCCTGACTTGGTTCCATGATGGACTACAGTGAGGAGGCGTAAGCCAATTAAGCCCTTTCCTCCCAGTTTGCTTCTGGTCATGGCGTTTGTCACAGCAACAGACGCCCAAGACCCCAGCCTATGGGCTGGGAGCGCACACTCGCACACCATAGCTTCCAAGGGTTATTTGCGGGGTTAGATGCAGAGCCTCTTCAGTGCTTGGCAGAGCTGAGAGGACCGGTCTGCGATTTCCCGATCACAAGGCAACTGCCTGAGAACCTGCCTTTTGTATCACCACCACTGCGACCTCCAGCGGCACTGTGACCCACAACATACTTCCCGGTACCATCTCATTTGCTCCTGAATAGTTCCCATGTCAAGGGCAAAACTTTAGAGGCTCAGGGGAGAACAGGGAAAGTCACTCAAAACCCCTTCCTCAGCATCCTCCCCCCAAGGACCACGCAGCGTGCCCCCCCCCAATCTCATGAGCTACCACAATGCCCCAGGACTTAGGGCATTTGTGGGCTGGGGTTCGGGGGGGGGATGCTCCTGGTCCCTTGCCCGAGTCTAATTCCCCCAAAGCACATTTCTGCCTGTCCCTGGCATGTGGGGCAGGGCGGGGCGGCTCCCGCCTCCCGGAAGACGAGAGACCTTGATAGTATGAATTTCCTAGATGTCATCTTTAGAACTCTTCAAAGGCCTGGTTTTTTTCTTTTGCATCTCTCTCTATCCCTGAGCAGGAAGGGGCCTCCTATTTCCGCTTAATGATGTCCCAAGGTGATTCACAGTGAAGGGGCACCTTCCCACAAGCAGGGCAGGGACGTCAGGGGAGCAGGGTGCGAAGCTAATCGAACTAGTGAGACACACAAATCAGCCCCTCCCTCACACTGCAGCCAAATCAACTTCAAATGCACCACAACGTTTTTACATAAAAGGCAGGGACAGGTAACTGCCACCTCAGTTAGGCAGAGCCCCTGAGCTACGGGGCCAAAGCACATACAACAAAGGAAACAGATAAATCGGATTTTATCAAAATCAGAATCTTTTGTGCTGAAGCAATTTTATAAAATATTATTACTAGTGTGAGTGGCGTGTGCATGTTTGTGTGCTGTGTGAGGATGTGGTGTGTCAGAGTGTGGTATGTGTGATGTGTGTATATGAGTGTGTTATGTGTGTAGTGTGTGTGTGAGTATGGTATGTGTGTTCCACACATTTACCTGTTGAGCCACTCATTGCCTCAGCCCATTTTGTTATTTTTGTTGGTGTATTATTTGTGATGATCCATAAGGTAGGGAAGCACATACAACTGAAACTGTTTTCTGGGACTGGAGAGATGGATTAGCTGTTAAAAGCACTGGCTGTTCTTCCAGAGGTCCTGAGTTCAGTTCCCAGCAACCACATGGTGGCTCACAACCATCTATAATGAGACTTGGTGCCCTCTTCTGGCGTGCTGACATACATGCAGGCAGAACACTGTATACAGAATAAATAAATCTTAAAAAAAGAAAAAAGAAAGTGTCTTCTTCTTCCAATTCTGATCCTCCATATTTTTCAGAGCTCATAAATTAATTCCTAATGAGTGGCCTTTCATACTGCTTCCTAAACAAAATGAACTTTGAAAGAGGGGAAATTGTTGACAGCAATTAATGAAAAAATAAGCCATGAATTTGAAGAAGAGCCAGGAGGGGTATTTGGGAGGGCTTGGAGGGAGGAGAGGGAAAAGGGTGATGTCATAATTTTATTATAATCTCAAAAGTAAAAGGATAAATCCTAGGGGGAATGGTATGTTTTAATATATCTAACAATAAATGTAAATTTTATTATCTCCTTGGGGACAGAAAGTGGTAACGGGATTGTTGACACAGCAGCCTTGCACATGGCACTGATCTCATTTAGATGGGACCTTGTCAGGGAATTCTGACACCTCAGTGCCTCCGTGTGCTCAGCAGATGGTCAGCGCCATGCAGGTCCATGCCTTATGACCCTCTCCCCAGCACTCAGGGCTGAGCTGTGCTGTATTTGTCTCTCTGTGTGTGTACACTTGAGTTATTGCATGTAAATTATATATATGTACAAAATATCTTTTCAAAGGTGGGCATGTTTAGGGTTGGGGAGATAGCTCTGTCATAAAGTGCTTGCCTCCCTAAGTTTGATCCCCAGAAGCCACAGGAAAAAAAAAATTCTGGGAATGGCCAGGCATGGTGGCACATATGTTTAATCCCAGCACTCAGAGGCACAGGCAGGCGAATCTCCATGAGTTCGGGGCCAGTCTGAGTATCAGGCCAGCCAGGGATACATGGTGAGACCCTGTCTCAAGAACCAACCGGCAGGCAGCTCTGGACATGGTGGCATGTGCTTGTGGTCCCAGCCCTGAGGACAGAGGGCGTCCCTAGGGCTGGCCAGCCAGCCCAGCAGAACAGGGAGCGCTGGGCCAGTGAGAGAGCCTGACACACAGGACTCCTTCCTAGTCTTTTCTGCAGTTTTCTGCATATTTTAATTTTAAGACATTGAAACCCATTTAAAAGAAGGGCGGAAAGTGCTGTGCAGTCTCGCAGTGTGGATATTTAGTGAGTGGAGCCTTGGTAAATGGAGAAGGGCTCTGCTTGCTCAGCATGTCCTCAGGACTCACAGGACTGCACCAACAGGCCTTTCACTGAAGGGTCCCTCCACAGAATCTGCTCTTCTGTGTTTCGCATGTTACTTGATTTTAATAAAAACGAGGCAGCCATACCAACAAACTAAGATGATGGCATGCATGTGGCGAATGCTTGTTAGAATTACAGGATATAGTTAGCATACCAGAAATGGAATAGGCAAAACAAGGAAAATAACTTTTAACGTGCATGTGGGAGGGCCCGCAGCCAGTCTCAGAGGTGGGCAATGCAAGCCCTGTGACTTCACACATACACACATAAACTGAAAGATGAACTCAGGGCAGAGAGGAGAAGATGGCTCAAAGCGCGCGCTGGGATCTTGGCCCAGGGTGCTGGCCCTGTGTGCGGTCAGGACAGTGAGGCCCTCTCCTACCCAGAGCTTTGGACTCCCTTGAAAGCCTCCCTTTCAAGTGCTGGAATCACAGGCTTGTGTCAACTCCACCTTCATTGGGTGCTGAGGATGGAGCCCAGGGCATGCTGGGAAGGCACTCTGCTAGCTGAGCAACAGCTCAGTCCTGATTTCGTTTTTGTTTGTTCTTGTTTTTGTTTTTTAAGCACAGGGTCTCACTCTATGACTCCGAGTGGCCTCAAACTCATGCTCCTCCTGTCTCAACCCGCCCCCACATGCTGAGACTACAGGTGTGTGCAATGTGTCATCATACCCATCAATATATTCACCTGGCTCGAAAGTAAAAATTACATAAATGTATGTATATATACATATATGTACACACGTGTGAGTATGTAGGAAGATAATCTCCTTTCCACTCATTTTTCCTCCACAAGACAGCTTCTGTGTCTAGTTTTTCTTCCCTCCCTCCATTCCTTCCTTTCTTCTTTCCTTCCTTTCTTTTCTTGGCAGTGCTGAGATCAAATCTCTGGCCTTGCATATAAGGCAAGGGCCATGCTCCCAGCCCTGGTTCCAGTTTCTTGTCTGTCATTCAGAGATATCTATGCACAGTGAGAAAAACATAGACATAGTTTGGCCTGGGTAGGAGTGTACCGTTTTCCAATATAGTTTTTCTTCCCCTTGGAGGCTGCTTTCCATCAGTCTCTAAGGCTCGCTCCGGCATTCCGCTTAACAGTCTACTTAACATAGTATTCCGCTATACAAAGGCACCTCCTGTCTTGACTCTTAGGTTTCGCCCTCCAGCAAGGATGCGGCATGCGCAGCCCTCAGTCCTATCCCTTCCCATGGTGTGGGCGGCCCCGTGGCACACACTGATGGGGCTTGCTGGCTTAGAGCGTAGGTGCACCCGGCTTCTGGCAGATACTTATCAGCCCCTTCTGAGGGTTACACCTCCTTACACTCCCACCAGTCCCACCTGAACATCCTCCTTCTCCCTCGGCTTTACTGGGACAGCATGGTGCCTGAACTTTGGTCTCTGCCAATTGGATGATGAAGAAGGAACTGTGTTTGAATGAGTGAGCACTGTGAAGACCATGAAGAAGGTTCTGTAAAGCTCAACCTGTCTGCCCCTATGAGTGTGGCTACACCAGAGTGTGGGTACACCCCAGTGCGGAACACCCATGAAGGCCACCATCCAGCAGGGACCTCGGAGAGCACTGGCCTGAGCAGATCCCTCTCTTGAGTGCTGGTCTAATGTAGGGAACCTGGCAAGTATCCTTGGGGTGGATACATTCCAGACGGGGAGCACTAAGGGAGGGGATGGGGGGTGAGGACCAGAAGGAGTGTCATACTAAGGGAGGGGACGGAGGACTAGAAGGAGTGTCACTGAGAGGATACAGTGGTCGTCAATGCTATTCAAAGTGAATCGAGTGTTGGAGAACCGAGCGAAGCCATCGCGGTACAGCCAAGCCCGCAGAGGGATGTACTGTTAGGGATGAGGGAAAGAGAAAAGGGAAACGATGGTCAGATGGTCAGAGTGTTTCCATGCGGCTTTTTTTTTTTAAACCTGCAAGGGCCTGTCTTCCCTCTATAGTGGCCTTCAATCACTCCTTCTGCTCCCACCCTGTGACTCCACCCCTTTCTTTCCCAGGGGTGCAAAAGGAACGAAATACTACCATGTATAACCTCAAGGTCCTGAAGGATGGGCTAAGCCTGAGACTTTTCCCAGTGGAGTATACACCGTGAAGGTTTAAACGAGTACTGGATGGATGAATGAATGAATGAATGAACAAATGAGTGAGTGAGTCCTAACTGGGTGAAGGGGATGCAGCAGGCTCTGGAGTTCAGCTGTCTGGATTTGAATCCCAGTTTGGCTAATTACCTGCTGTATGACCTTGGGCAAGTCATTCATCCTATTTGCATCTGTCTTTTGCGTCTACTTTTTTGAGACAGGTCTGGCTATATAACTGGCCTAGAACTCACTATGGAGAGAACAGGCTGGCCTTAAACTTGAGCTCCTCCTTCTTCCACCTCCTGAGCACTCCTGGTTAACCTTTATGCATCCATTCTACTCCGTAAAATGAGGCTGAAAACCAAGGACCTGGCTGAGTTGGAATGAGAGGCAACTGTGCTCTAGGGCCTGGTTCTCACCTGCAGAACTGCGTGAGAGAGACGGGAGGAGGACAGATCTAGACCTGGGCAGCCTGGATGTAACATTGGGGACACCCCCCTCCACCTTATCCCTCCATCTCCCTGCGCTCACAGGAGGCCCAGCCTGAGACTCACCGACATCACCAGCACATAGACTCGAAGGTCAAACTTTCGGCCTGTGGAAAAGAACTGATTTGTGGAATGCATGCTGCCTGACTGGCAGGCAATGGGCTAGGTTTCAGGACATGGACAGACAGACAGGGATCTGCCTATTTGAGGTTCCAAGCACAGCTGCACAGGGCACAGGGAGAGGATTGGGTAGGGCAGTATTAGGGCAAAGCTGGAGGCTTAGTGGCCAAGGAAGGCCCTGTGTGAAGTGAAGACGAACACATGGACAGGTACAGGCTCAGCCCAGGTTGGATAGGCCTTATGGCTGGATCTAGACCCAGATGGGCAAAAACTCTGGGCCCAGGGGAGGGGAAAGAAAGGCAAGTGAAGCAGGTGGCAGAGGAGGCAGGGGCCGAGCCATGTGCAGAGGAGGGCAGCGGTGCCCCTAGCTGCTGTGTTGGTGTGGAGTCTAAGGGACCAGGGCAGTGGAGCAGCACGGAGGCCATCCAGGAAAGACAACGGCAGCTAGGACCGGAAACAGAAAAGAGAGGTGGCCACACAGGCAGCTTCAGACCTGTGGGGAGCCTGGTGAAGAACAGGAGAAGCGGCTCTGTGGCTAAGGGTGTGTACTGCTCCCCGTGGGACCTGAGTTCAGTGCACAGCACAGACATCAGCAAATACCTCCTTTAACCAGAGCTCCCTCCAGGAGATCAGGTGCCTGCTGCCTCTGCAGGTGCCTGCGCTCACCCACACGTACCCACCCGCAGACACATGCTCACCTACACACAATTAAAATAGTGAACACAAATTAAAACAAAACCCAAAAGAACAGTGGCAGGGAAGGACCAGAGGCCCCGGGCACTTCCCAGACTCTGGCTTAGCAGCTTGGGGGAGGAGTAGCCGTGGCTCAGATGGAGAAGATGGAGATGAGCCAGACTGGGGAGCAGTTCTGAGTCTGAGGCACATTGGTAATGAGTTGCTGGGAGAGAACCAAGAGATTTGGGGTTCAAGGGCAAGGCCTCCTTGGCTGGGGACAGAGAGCTGGAGTCCCTCAGGGAAGGAAAAGGAGAAGAGAGCCAGAGGCTGGCCCCACTCAAAGATCATTGCCAGGGGAAGGGAGGGGGCTGGGGAGAGACAAGTGACATTAGCTGGGCTGCACTGAGACTCCTTGGTAGCTGCCGAACTCTTAGAGTGGAGCCAGGACAGAGGCAGGCACCAAGGAGGCTCTTTGTAAATGATGAAAGCGTGAGTGAGTGAACTGGCTTTCCAAGAGGATTTTCCTGAGCCCAGTGGGAGTGGGAAGAGCATGCTAGGCTAGGGGGATTGCACAGGCCACAGTTAGGAGAGTTCAGGACAGGCCTCTGTCTGTGCACCCTCTCAGGCCTGTTGACAGGACGGACATGGCCACCTCACCTCCTATTAAGTAAGGGTTTTCCACGTAACGCTGAGCCACGTAGTTCTCCACTGGTACCTCCTCTTTCTGGTCATCGGAACTCCTTGCATCCTGGTGGTGATTAGAGCAATCAGTAACCCCCACAGAGTGCCCTGTGTGCTGGGTGCCATGTCGGGCACTATCCCTGGGACATCTGATCGGATCCTCACTCAGACCCTCTCGGGTAAGAACTAATGCAATCCCCATTTTACAGATGCACACCTGAGGCACGGAGAGATGGGGTGACTTGTCTGAAGTCACACAACCGGCCAGAGGTCCAGCAGGGGGGTGGAGCCTAGGTAGATGAGCCCAGAGCTCGAGGCATCCTTTAGACCTGTCCTGCCCCAGACGCTGGCCACATGAGGGTACTGACATTTTCATTCATATTGACAAAAGGCAAATGAGTTACATGCTGTGACATGAACAAAACCTGAAGCCAGTGGCTGCATGAAGTAAGCCAACAACAACAGGATCTGCTTTCCCGGAGTCACCAGCATGGTCAGATGCCTAGCAACGGAAAGCAGGAGGATTGTGGAGGTCAGCACGGAATGGGCAGACTTTGGATTTGAGGTGGTGCAAGCACTCTGGCCGTGGGGGTTCATGACAAGTGCACAAAATGACGGTTCCCAGAGCTTTAGAACCGAACACTGAAAAAAACGGGCAAAGTTGGGTTCAATCTGAAAACTGCTGGACACACAAGCATGAGGCCCTGAGTTTAGACACCTAGCACCCACGTGAAAACTGGCCTGTCCCCCAGCACTGGGAGGCAGGGATAAGAGGCTCCCTAGGGCTCACTGGCTGAACAGCTGAGCTCCGGGTTCAGTGAGAGGCCCTGTCTCTGAGGGGCTGAGTAGCTGAGGAAGCCGCTCAGCATCCGCCCCACCTCCCTCACGCATGTAGCTGTGAAAATGCTAAATTTTGTGATCTGTCAGGGAAGGGGGCACTGCTGGAGATAAAGGGCAATGCACCTGACTGGCAGCCAGCTCACCACTGAACCCTCTTGCCCCTTCAATTCTCAGAGGAGATAAAAGTTCAAAAGTTTAGCCTTTTGGTGAGCTTAGCGGCAGCTCACTAGACTAGGCTGTGCAAGCTTCTGGGTTCTGTTCCAGGACAAGGGGAGGGGAGGAGGGAGGTGTGAAAGGTGCTAAGCCTGGGAAGAGAGAGGTCACCCATGCCAGGGCTGCCTAGAGGACATCAGAGCAGGTCCCCTTCTCACCATCCAGCTCAGGGGACAGCAAATTAACAGGCACAGTCGTCCTGTGACTTCTGTGAAGAACCGAGACCAAGCCTCAAAGTCACACACTCCCTGGGCTCACGAGTGGTGAGTGCTTGGACTAAGGGCTCCTGGCTGTCAGGGAAGACCCCCCTCCCAGCTGTGGCACCCACCTGGGCAGCCAGGCCTCTCCTCCCAGGGCCCTCCTCACCACTTCTACTCACATGGCTACCTGAGGGGTTCACACTGGAACGGGAAGGCTGCGCCTCCACACTGGTGGGTTTCTTCAAGGCAGTGGCAGTGCGCTGACAGCGGGACCAGGTCCGTTGGAATGTGCAGAAGGAGAGAGGCATTTATTAAACCCAGTACCGCTGTCACTCCCAGGGTTCAGAGGCCCTGGTCACGTTTCTAAGACCACGGCTGCTGCTAACTGCGATCCTGCTCATCAGCACGCTGGCTCCTCAGCAGATGCTAAGAAGGGTGTATGTAGCACAGTCAGGGTTTGAACCCAGAGCTGTGGCTATTGTGGGCAACCTTGGCAGGAAACCCTGTGGGTTCTGGGGAAAGATAGCCGTGGCCTGCTCCTGGAGGGTGAGGCTTGGGAGGAGAAGAAGAGGCGGCCTCACCTTCCTCCAGTCCATGATATCTTTCAGTCTCCGGAAGAGAAAGATGCCCTTCCCCTGAGATCGGGCAACCTGGTGGGGGGTGGAAAGATGGAGAAAAGCAGAGTTCAGCTCAGGGTCTCTCTGGCCCTCCTCCTCAGGGCCTTCCTCAGTTCATCTCTGTATCCATCTCCCCATGTGCCCCCATGCTCTGGGCCCAGAGGAATGGCTGTTCAACCCTCATGGGACTGAAAGAGGAAAGTGAGCTAGGCTTTGCTACAAAGACATACATTTGCATGAATAATGTAGAGGGACAGACAATTAAAAAACCATCTCGGCCAGTCCTGGAACATACCATCCAATGCTTTTTTTGGAAATCAATTTGCCTTCCTAATTAGGTTTTGCTTCACTAATATTGGATTCTGTCTGCCTTTGCACACTGCTATGGGTAATTCATGGTCTCCCGGAGGCAAGGGGGCTAGGGGAATCTTTGATATCTGGAGTGAGAATTTTGGTTTCTTTAAAAACCCAGTTACGTTTTATGAATACGTTTTTTGTTTTGTTTTAATTCTAGGTGTGGGATATGGGGCTGCTTCAGATTGTCCACAGCAGCTAACAGTAGTGCCTCTTGTTCTAGCAGGGCATGATTTTTGCCAGCTGCAGATGGTTTGATTCTGGGAACTCTTAGTAGAACCCTGAGAGGGCCTGTGAAGGTTGCTTCTCCTGGTTGCTGTTGTCCAGTTTGTCAAGTGGTCAAGAGCAAAGAGACAAGAGGTTGGAGAGATATCCTGACAACAAAGATTGAACTTGCCTCCAGGGACCCCAACACCCTTAAATCAGCAGGAAGTAGTCTAAAGAGGTTTACGTCCCTTACCCCTCTAGCCTCCTTTCTCTCCTACCTAGTGTTGGGGGGTCGGAAAGGATGAGGATGGAATAAGGGTTGGAAGAGAGGGAGATATAAGAACCAGAAAAGCATAGCTAAAGAAGTATGCCTACAGATGTCTTGCGGTGTTCCAGCCTTCTGCGAGGTCCATCTTCCTGGCCTGCACAGGAACGCTGTCCGAATGCTTTCCCTCTCCACACCCCACAGCCCATTGCTACTGCAGGGTAGCTTTGCTAAGCAATCATTGAAAGGTATGTTGGCGTATGTGTGAGCGTGTGTTGCTGAGGATCAAACCCAGGACCTTGCTTTTGCTAAGCAAGCACTCTGTGGCTGGGCCATTCCCGGGGATTATGCTGTATCTGTCACTTAGAAGTCTGATGCTGCCCAGCAGAACCTGTAGAGAGCTAAGAGCCACCAGCTGGCCTGGCCTCTGAGACCAACTCTAGCTTCTGGTGCCAGCTCAGCCCTTTAGTTTAGTTGAGCTCCTGAGCAGGACCCCCTGAGGCATCTTTTCCCTGGTGCTGACCCAGTGAGTGCAGGGCCTCTTTCCCTTCTGTTCTCTGCTCAGAGGCCCACCAGGCCCACCGCAGGCTTCAGAAGGCCTGACAGCTGTTGGCTTGCTCACATCTGGGCAGAGCAGGAAGCAGAGAAAGCAAATCCTTCCTTTCTCCCCTTTATTCAGTCTGGGACACCAACCTGTGGGATACTGCCATCCATGTCCATGGTGGTTCTCTAGTCAATCAAACCTCTCTGGAAACCCTCTCTGAGACATCCCTAAGGATGCACCGCATCAATTTTGTAGGTGTTTATTAATCCAATCAAGCTAACAATATGGTATCACAATGTGTCTAGGATTTGCCAACTTGACACACAAACACATCACTTTAAGCCACAGTACTCTGGCCCTGGCCCCGTAGGATCATGGCCATCCCAATGCCAAGTGCGCTCATCTTGACTTCAAAAGCCCTCATCCCCACTCTCTCAACAATTTCAATACCGTTCAAAAGTCCTAAATCTAGGCATGGTGGCTCTCTGTTTTAAACTCCAGCCCACAGGAGGCAGACGAAGGCAGCTTTCTGTGAGTCCCTGGGCATGGATATACACAGTGAGTTCCAGGACAGCCAGAGCTACAGAAAAACTCCCCCTGACTCAAACAAACAAAAAACAAAAACAAAACAAAAATAAACAAACAAAAACAACAAACCATCCTAAGTTCAGAGCCACTCAGAGTTGCTTTAATACCAGCCCTCAAGAGGCAGAGGCAGGTAGGTCTTCATGAGCTTATGTCCAGCCTGGCTCATGTCGTGAGACCCTGTCAAAAAGAAACAAAACCAAAACAAAAAAAAAAGTCCAAGTCCAATGTCTCTTCTGAGACTTAAGACAATTTATGAGCCCCTGACTAGTGAAAACACAAGTTAGGTACCTCTAGCACACAATGGCATAGTGATGAGGTGAAGTTAGAGCTGCAGGCGCCACGCTGTGCCCCGTGCCCGGGAGGAGCAGCCTGCCTGCTGGGTGCAAATTAATGGTACTGTTGCACTACCCATTAAACTATACTTGGCTTGATTCTTCTTAGTAAAGGGAGTCATTCGGGGTTTAGAAGCTTCAATGAGAAGAGATTTTTTTTTTTCATGTTTAGTTTTATTACTATCTAAGCAGATTTTTGCATTTCCTTCCATGATGCGTGCTGGCGACCCATCTTGGGAATATTAGTCACACGAGTGACATAACTGTCAGAAGGGTTCACAGCCTCTTTATATCATGTGACAGTTGCACAGATGTCAAAAGATTATTTGTGTCTCTTATGACTCAAATTACTAGAGGGATGGAACCAGCTGTTAGGTCCTTTAATATGTAGTGAGGAGAGAGGATGCTTACTAGTACAGGGAGAGCCAGGGCAGGGGTCTCCAGAGTAACCTGCTGGGTGCCACAGCTCCGCCCCCCCCCCCCCCCCCCCCCCCCCCCCCCCCCCGCCACTCTGGGCCCTGGGCCAGCTGCACCTTCAGCAGCAGTAGGAACTTCTTCCCTGCACTCTCTCCCTCCCTCCCCACCTCCCTTTCTCCTTTCCTCCAGCTCCTTTAGCTCCACCTGTTTGGCCCTGCTCATTTTCTCCAGCAGGCACAACTCTGGCAAATCTAGTCTTCTTTGACATCTGTTTCCTGGAGGGCTCAGACTAACATCCTTTTAATGACTGTTTTTCAAATGGCTGCTTTCTTTTGTAATTAAATGTTCTTTATGCTTAAAAAAACCAAAACATTCTTTATTGTGTTTTTGTTTTGAGACAATCTTGCTATGTAGCCCAGGCTAGTCTGGAACTCCCCGATATACCAGGCTGGCCTCCAACATGCAACAATCCCCCTCTGCTTCTTGAGTGCTGGGATTACAGACATGTACCATCACCCCTGGCTAAAAGCCACGGTTCTGTCATCGATACTTGCTTCTCTCCGGCCTCATGACATCTTTCAGATTTTATCTGCCAACTGTGTCTCCAACCAGTGGCTTTAAACAAAGCTCTATTCTGTGACTCAGTTGTTTGGTGCATCTCCCCACGTGTGCATGGATAGACAGGTCAGGGGCCCTGTGCACTTAAGCCCCTGGGGGACAGTTTTTCTGCTCTTTACTGGACTTGCAGGCCGGCTCTCGGAGGATTCAGTGACAGCCTCAGCACCTCCATGTAGACACAGCAGAGTGAATGGGCCGCAGCTAAGGTTATTCAAGAAATCCCAACCTGGGGCTTAGAGCAGCTTTGCGGACATATAGACTGATGGAAAGGCACAGTCCTGACCTACACACCTGATGCCTTGCACCCTGAGAGAGAAGCTGCAGTGGCCCTGGGGCCTGGGGCCTGGGCCCTGCCCTTCCCAGCCCCTCTATCTCTGCAGTGGAGCTGTGTGTGGAGCTGCTCTTTGCTACTTTGTGTGTTCTTCTTTTTCCCACCCTTTATCCCCCCTCCCTGGTTTCACCCCTTAATACTAGACAGGAGAGAAACAAGAATAGAGGGGAGAGAGAACTTAGGAAAATCCCTAAATCTGATTTCTTTCCTTCTGTTTCTTTTTTGACCACAGCTACTAGCAAACCTCAGCCAACCTCCCTAAATGACCAACAACCACCAGCCTGCCTCTTGGGGTCCTCCAATTTATATACCCTCTGAAAAGTTCCCAGAATTCCAAATGTCACACAACCGCAGAAATTATCTGCAGCTGGCAAAACCACTTCTGCTAGGGCACGGGGCAAATCATAGTCAGCTGCTGTGGACAGTCTGAAGTGGCCCCACATCCCCACACCTGGGATTAAAATGAAAACACGGTCTTATAATATTTCTGTATTTTTAAAGGATCTAAAATTCTCACGTGTATGATTTCTTTACCCTAGACTGGACTTAAATTCTGTTAGGTTTTGTTCTAGTTTTGGCGGGGCTGAGGGTTGAATTGGGGCTCGGGTAGGCTAGGCAAATGCTTTATCACTGAGCTATGTCATCAGCTCTTAAACTTGACTTCCTGTGGCCAAATCCAAAGGCCTATTTGTTTGTTTACTTGATCCTTTTAAACATTTGATTTGTGTGTGCACATTCATATGTGTTGGGGCACACACAGGCGTGTGGTTTGTGTACCTGTCATGTGTACATGCGTGTGGAAGCCAGAGGTCAAGCTCAGAAGTCACTCCTCAATAACTGTTCACCTTATTTATTCATTTTGAGAGGGGGTCTCTCTGTGTAGCCCTGACTGGCCTACAACTATTCAGACCAGGCTGGCTTCAAAGTCATAGCAATCCACCTGCCTCTGCCTCCCAAGTGCTGGGATTAAAGGCAGAGACCGTTATAACCAATATATCTACTTTTTGAGACAGGAGCTTTCACTGGGACCTAGGCTCCGTGCATCAGCCTGACTGGAGTGGCCAGTGAGCCCTAGGGATCCTCCAACCCCTAATTCCTCAGTGTTGCCGGCACAGGCCACCACATCTGGTTTTCACATGGGTGTTAAGGCTAAACTCAAGCCCCTGCTTTGTAGCCAAGGATGACTTTGAATTCCTGATCCTCCTCCCTCTACCTCCCAAGTGATGGGATTACAAACCACTGTACCACTGTGCCTAGCGGCCAAAGGCCTGTTCTTATCCCTAAGAGTGAAGCTGAGAGACTGATGGTCCCAGGGCCCAAAGAGTCTACAGAGTGGCACTGGCGTGGGGGTGTGGCGTCACCAAAACCCCTTATATTTTCCATGCCTAAGAGGATGTCTAGCAAGAGCATGAGGGTAGAGTAGCAGGGCACAGCCTTCCACAGGGAACTGAAGAATGAGGCTTGGGATTGCCTGATGAAGAGGTAGCCACTTAGCACGGGTGCCAGGAGGGGGATGGACTTGGTCAGAGCATTACAGAGGAAAACACACCAGTCCACGACCCCTGCCTCTGCCAGGAGGTGGCCCCCAGGCTCCTGATTCTTTCCCAGAGTCCTGAGTAGACTGGTGAGGTGATCTGGTGGCAGCAGAGAGAAGAGGATGAGCATGGAGCTCCAGGCATCCCCAGCTGCATCAAGTGGTACTTTCTGCTAATTGGGAACCAGCAATTGCATATTAAGTCGCTTCCTTTCCCCGCCCACTGCTTTTGTTAGCAACAAATACCTGACAGTTGTGGTTAAGAAGTGGAACGTTGGCTCTGCGGGTAGAGCCAACTCTCTCCCACTCTCTCCCTCCCTTTCTCCCTGTCTCCGTGTGTGTGTGTGTGTGTGTGTGTGTGTGTGTGTGTGTGTGTGTGTGTGTGTCCCACAGCTGAGGCGTGCTGTCTGGGGAATGAAAGCAGGTGCTTCTTCTACTCAGCTGGGCCTGTGGGGTTTTTTTGTTTTGGTTTGTTTGTTTGTTTGTTTTGAGACAGGGTCTCACTTTATGTCCTGTAACTCACTGTGTAGCTTAGGCTGGCCTTAAACTTGGAACACTCCTCCTGCCTCAGCCTTTTCAGTGCCTGAATTCTAATTCTGTGTCTGCCACCTGTGAGTCCTGTGACCCTTCGACAAGGCCCCCTGGGCCACCCTCTGGTCCATCTGTAGGCAGGGACGGTACTGACCCAGGTCTGTCCCATACAGAGCACACACAGAGGCTCGGACTCGGATGCTCAGCAGTAGGCCGTTTCTCAGCATTTCCAAGAGTCCAGGAAGCTCTGGTCAGTTTCACAAACCTGTGTGGCTGGGTGTAAAGCTGCACACCTGTAATTCCAGCACTCAGGAGACAGAAGCAGGTGGATCCCTGCATGTCTGAGGCCAGCCTGGTCTCCAAATTGAGTTCCAAGACAGTCATATAGAGAGCCACAAGACAAGACAGGACTACATAGAGAGACTCTGTCTCAATAACCGAAAAAAAGACAAAGCAAAATAAGCAAACCAGAGTGTGCACATGCCATGCCTTGAGTGGGTTCAAAGGTGGTCACAGGCAGATCATGGAGGACCTGAGTGGTTTGGCCTGATTCTTGTGGGGAACACCCTTGCTCCTGCTACTGGTCTTAGGTAACACTGAGTGACAACATTGGAAGGTAGGAGCTGGAGAGATGACTGATTTCTCTTCCAGATGACCCAGGTTCAATTCCCAGGGCCTACACGGCAGCTTACAACTGTCTCTTACCTCTGTTCCAGAGGGCCCGATGCCCTCTTCCGGCCTCTGTGGGCAATGCACACAAGTGGTGCACAAACATGCAGGAAAACATGCATACACACAGAATAAAAATGAATCTAAAATGTGTCTTAAAGAATAAAAGGTTAGAAAGCAGTGGTTCCTAAATCCAGTGCAGCTTGGGACTCTGCGGGTGAACCGGGTATGGGACTCCCCAGGTGTCCAGTTCCGGAGGCCTAAGGGGCCTGTGAAAGTGTCCCAAGGTTCTCTATGGGAGCAGAAGCCTCAGGGTGTGTGGGGGGAGGAGTGTCCCACACTAGGCTCCCCACCCAGGAGCTCAAGCAGTGCATGCATGACATAGTTCTGACACAGATTTGCTTCTTTTCATGAACCTTCAAAGGGACAAGAGGGTTCAGTTTGATGTTGGCCCTTTCTGGGTCCCAGACTGCAATCCTGACTCTCCCTACAGAGGCACTCACAGGCTTCATGATCCAAGTGATTCCGGGGTTCTTGCGGAACTCCTCCACAAACAGATGGTACTCGCAGGGCATCTCGAAGGTTTTGGGGAAGAAGTCACACTTAGCGGCCTCCACCTTTCCTGCCTCGCGCTCCAGCTGCTTCCGGAACCGCTTCAGGTTCTTTACCATGTAGTTTTTCCTGGTGAGCTAGGCAGCAGGGAACAAACAGGACAGACAGTGAGCCTCCTGCACCCTGCCTTACCCACCTCTCTTTAGAACCAATATTTCATTACATTTATTTATATGTGTCGGTGGAGGGGCTAAAATGAGAGAAAGGAGACATGATGACCCCTCACGAGCTTTTGCTCTGTCTGAGAAGCAGTACATTTCCATTTCCCCCAAGTTAGGTCACTTCCTGGAGTGAGCTTTTTCCCCTTATACCTCAGAGGGAAAAGAGTGTTGGGGGCTCACTCTGACCCTAGTCAACCAGCAGTTACTTCTGTGTCCAGGCACCAAGGCAAGGACTTATGAGTGGATGCGCCAAGGCTGGGGGCCTATTACAACCATTTCTGTGTTTATGGACCTAACAATAACCCAGTCCCTAAACAGAAGGGACACGTGGACACCTGGAGACCAATAGAAGGCACAGGCATAGTGGCCCATACCTCTAATCCCAGAGTCAGGTGGGCCTCTGTGAGTTCAAAGCCATCCTGGTCTACATAGTGAATTCCAGGAAAGCCAGGGCTACACAGAGAGATCCTGTCTCAAAAACACAAAACAAACAAAAGACCAATGGAAGAGTAGAGAGATGGGACTACCTGAACCCTAGAAAAGGCCTCAGACCCCCTTAGAGATCGAAGTACCCACTCTGGGCCCCTCTCCATCTAGAGAGCTCTAACACTTGCTGATAAGCTTTGCTTTTGCTCTGAGCCCTTTTCCAGCATTGTGATTATTTAATTGATAGAGCCCACTAGTATCAAAAGTCAGAGGGCAACTTTTGGGAGTCAGTCTCTCCTTCTACTCTATGGGTCTTAGGGATTGAACCCAGGTCCTCAGGCTTGGGCACAAAAGCCTTTACCTGCTGTGCCATCTTGCTGGCCCTCCTGCCTGCCTCCTGAGCACAGTCTCCACTCTCAGACCCTCAGAGTAGCAGGGGCAGTTGAAAGGAGCAGCAGACAGCCTGCTGGCCTAGAACCATTCTCATTTCACAGACCTGGAAGCCGAGGCTCACCTCGTAGTGGTTCCGGAAGTGGCTGATCCGCACGTGCTCATCCATGTAGGTGTGGTCAAAGTTCTCCCGAAGCCAACTGACATCACACCAATAGAAATCCCACTCGCCTTCACTGGGTGAGGGAGACAAGGTTCAAACCAGAGGTCACACAGTGGCTGGCTTCCCTGAGCTGCTAGTGGATACGGCCTCTCTGAGCTCAGGGTGCCTTCCCACACTTTCAACAGAATAGCACACCTGCTCCAGTCCCAACCAATGCCTAAGGTGCAGGGTGCTCCCTACCAACACAGGCTGGAGAAGAAAAAGGAGGAGGGGGTGGTGGAGGAGGAGGAGGAGGGGGGGGGATCCACCCTCTCTGCCTCTGCCTTGCTACTTTTATTTGGCTTTTGATTGGGGTGTTGACAGCTTGATCACCAGCCTGTGGCAATACTGGGAAATGGTGGAGCCTTTAAAGATGGGGCCGAGAAGGATGTTAGTTTATTGAGAAGGGGATATTGGGCAGACCCTTAGCTCCCCTTGGGCTTCAGGCTTCTGGTTTTGCTTCCTGGCTACCATGAGTTCCCCCCATGCCGTTTGGCCTTACTGTAGGCCTAAAAGGAAAGGGATGGCTGGTGATGGGCAGAGACCAATGGAATCACATAAACCATTACGTTACTTTACCTTTTTTTAAAACAGGGTCTCACTATGTAGCCCTGGCTGGCCTTGAACTCACAAAGGCCCATTTGCCTATACCTCCCTAGTGTTGGGATTAAAGGTGTGTGCTACTACTCCTGCCTGTTTTTAAGTTGATTATCTTAGAAGATATATTGCCAAAAACAATGGAAAACCAACTAAATATACTCCACCCCAGCTCTTTTCTTTCCTGTTGTGGCCAAGTACTGAATTTCAGAAAACACCTTGAGGGGTCTGAAGCTGAAGCAAACTTTAATGAGGTGGCCACCTGCTGGCTACATGGCCCTGGTGGCTGAGCTCTGAAATTTCTGCAGAGCAAAGGCAGCAAGTTTCACTGGGTGTTAGAAATTTCCAGCAACTAAGGGTGTGGATTGTTTCTTGCTTCTCTCAGCCACTGGGTGGGCTCTTTCCCCGGATGCCAACCATGCGTAGGAGCTTGGCTGCAGGAGCTCGGAGTGGGATGGGAGGAATTCTTCCGCCCCTTGCAGAGGACATGGGGTGGGAATGTCTCTGAGTGTGTGGGCCTTGGATTTCCACTAAGCTCCAAATGGCTTTTTAAAAGTTTAATAGTCACATTTCTGCTTTTAATTGAATGTTAAGTGGAAAAATAATACATACCGAGGCAAACTGGTAGTCACTGCCACATGATACAAAAGGGGCTGGTGTCTCAATAGAACAAGTGAGTCTCTGGGACAATTCCAGGTAAGTCACATGGGCTAGGACATGGATGGTCTGTGGGATGGAGCGGCACCATCAGGAATCAATCATCTCCACAGGTCAAGAAGGCAGAGAGGGACCCGCTTAGGGGAGGAAGGCCAGCAGGATGGAGAAACAAGAGAAGTAACTGGGATATGAGACGGGGCAGTGATGTACGCGTGTGGCAATTATAGGTGTGCAAACTTACCATTTTGGAGGCTAATTTTATAAATGTAAATAAAAAAATTTCCACTTCCAAACTCTGTTCTGTTTGTTTTTCATTTTTGTTTTTAAACAGGCCAAGGAGCTGAATAGATGTTTCTGTAAAGATTCACACGTGACCCACATGCACAGGAAAATGTTATAATTAATCACCAAGAAAAGCCACAATGACATCCTAGTAAACGTATACTTGGATGACAATTTTTTTTCTTAAATGAATAATAATGAGCATTGGCAAGGATGTGGAGAATGGGATTATATGTGCCGCTGCCAGAAACAGAAGATGAAGAAGCCGCTTCAGAGGACTGTAACACTTCCTCAAGAATTTAAACCACAAGACCCAACAATTCCACTTGTAGGTGCTTCTCCCAGGAAAGGAAAGCGTAGCCACTCAAAACTTGTGTACGGATGCGCAAAGGCTTTATCTATAACAGTCCTAGAGTGGGAACAGCCCAAATGCCCATCTGCTACTGAGTAGACCCAGAGAATGTAGCACATCCACAAAATGGAATTTTATTCAGCCCAAAAGGGGTGTGTGCAAACGGCCTGATGGGTCGCCTAGAATGCAGCTGTCCTTGGTCCTACCTCCAGCACCAGGGTGGGAGACAAGGCACTTACACAAATGAATACATGCTCTACATGGCTGCACCTTTGAAACAAGTAAAATGCCAGACAGACTGGGCAAGGTGGCTCACAGCTAGAAATCCCAGCGCAAATTTGAGGTTAGCTTGGGCTACGTAGTGAATATCAGGCTAGCGAGCTACGCTGTGCTTACACAAGGCTACTAGCAAGACCCTCACTCAGGAAGAGAGGGAGGGAGGGAAGGAGACAAAAGGCACATTTTCCAGCACATTTTCTATGAGGTTGAGGAGAACAGACTAAAGTCAAGGGTGGGGGCTGGAGGGAAAGGGGAGGAAAGTGGGGAGGACTACCTGAGGGAGGGGAAAGAGGAGAAGGTTCTGGAGTGGGACAGTGAGGATTACATAATGTTATGAGCATAGAACACAGGACTTGAAGTAGGCAGGGTGGTGCAGGCCTAGAGCCCCAGCACTCAGAAGGTTGGAGACAGGAGGATTGGGGAGTTGAAGATCATCCTTGTCTACATAGTGACACTGAAGACAGCTTGGGCTATGGGGGGGGGGGGAAGGACATGGAATTGGTTTTTGTTGTTGCTTTGAGACAGGGTCTCACTATGTAGACCAGGCTGGCCTTGAACTCATGAAGCTCGGCTGGAATTGTACTTTTTTCAAAAAGGCTTATCTTCTGATAATTACCTTCCAATAAGAAAGGGAGAAATAAAAGAGTGGATGGCAAAAGGTGGCCAGTAGACCTTTCAACGTGGGCTGGCACTGCCATTGCTGCCCTGAGGTCTGGGAGGGTCAGATGTTCTAGAACTGTTTCCTGAGGTGCTGTCTACAAGATAGCAGTGGGTTTCTGAAACACGAGGATACAAACAGGCAAGGAGCAAGCTTCCTTGCTCCCGGCATCCCTCGGGGGTCTGTGTGTCGACTGCATGAGCGAATGACACACTGTTCATGTGTTTATCTGTATGTGTGGAGGCTGTCTCCAGGGGTGCCAGTGAGAGGCAGTTTGGGGGGAGTGACAATGAAAAAACACATGGCCAGATGTTGTCACCACTCCAGTAAGCTTGATTAACACTCTTGATTGATCTGTATCTTGAGTAATCAAGATACAAATTGCTGCACAGTGAGGCACTGTGAACTATGTTCCAGAGCAAAGCAGTCATGAGGTTGGGGAGCTGAAGGACCCTCTGAAAGTGACCCTTGAGCTGAGATGTGAAGTGTGAAGAAGGCGACCAGGTCAAGGGCTGTGGGAGAGGGCTATAGCAGAAGGGGCCCTGGGGCTGGAAAGGCATGTTCAAGGATGTGAAGGAAAAGCCACAGAGGAGGCAGAGGTGTCAGAGCTGAAGATGGAGAGCTGGCCAGGACCCAACAGAGCCAAGGCTCGTAGAGCATCACGGGGGGGACTCTGTCCTGGGACTGCAAGTTCATTCGCGTGCAAACCGTGTTCATGTTCACTCAGTGTGGCCACCCTTTAATTATGGAGGAGGATATTAAACGGCTAACCAAGTCAGGGATCCTTCCACCTTCCCATTCTGTCATCCTTAAGGTATCCTGATGTCTGTCCGGCTTTCTGTCCTGAGATAACCAAGGCAAACCCAGGTCAGCTGCCAGCACCAGCTTCATCAGCACCTACAGCCATGGGCAGTCCATGTGGGCTGGCTTGGCTACAGTCCGTCAGCCTGCAGGGCTGGAGCTCTGGGTTCGGCACACTTGCTCATTTCCTCCTCTGCCTGTGGAAGGGCGGCTGGGACTGGGAGGGGATGAGCTGTGATTTTGCAGACAGGCATTAGGCACACACCCTGCCCCAGGGCTTTCTAGGCAAAGTGCTCTCAAGATGGCATTTTCATTACTCTGTGCCCTGGTTTCCTGTTAGTGAAATCAGGATTTTAAAAGCACTTGCCTGGAAGAGTTGAGGTGGAAGATTCAAGGTGTGGCTAAGAGACGGTTTGTGTTAAGGGCTACAGGGTGCCTAAGAGGCTTAGCGACCAGGATGAAATGAATTTCTTGTTGGACACCTTGGCATAGCTGGCTATTGGTCCTCTACCCCTCAAATCCATGCTCCTCTCAGGATCTCACCACGGAACTCTGTTGCTGTGATACTGGGCTGGCCTTGAACTCACTGAGATTTGTCTGCCTCTGACATCAAGCATGGCAATCAAAGGTGTGCACCACCGCACCCAGCTGGAGTTCTCTTCACCTGGTTGAAGTTTCCCCTCAAGCTGTGAGGATGAGGCTTCAACTCATGGGAAAGCAGGATGGAAAGGAGGAAGATGGGCTCTGCTTTTCGGGGTGGGGTGGGGGAGGGGCTCTGCCGTCCCTGAACTCCCAGATCCAGAAACTCCCACCCGTCAAAGCCACTTGTGGGAGTTTTGTGACACACAGCCGAGCCTCAGCCCTCAGTAACTGCGCCTTACTGCCATGTGCCACATACTGTTGTCTCTGTCACTGTCCCCAGAGCCTAGCATAAAAGAAATGCAGGCCTGCCCTATGGCAGGGGAGGAGCAGTGTTTGGCGGGGCTGGTCCCTGGAGCGCTCAAGCCACAGGTCAGTCATCACGTTCCTTGTTTCTGCTGAGGTGACAAGGGGTGGGCAGAAATGACCCAGCGCTGGGCTGGACACCCACAGAGACACTTGCTATTTTCTCCTCGCTGTGTCCAGAATACTGGGCAAGAAGCTTCTCGGGAAGGAAGGGCAGGAGCCTGGGCTGCCAGTCAGTTGCCTTCACAGTCAGGAAGCAGTTAAGAGATGAGTGCTGTCCTTCTCCTCTTAAAATTCAACCTGGGACCCGCCCCCCACCCCAGCCCACATGCTGCCTACTGTTACCATGGATCTTCCCGCCTTGACAAACCCTAATCTAGGAACTCACAAACACAGCTGGTACCTTGCCCCTGCAGAACCTATAGTACAGATGATCCTGTCACGTTGACAGTCGACAATACCCAGCACACAGGCCTTAGGGGCTCAAGCAGTTGGCTAGCACCTGGAAAGCCATCACATCATGCTATCACGTCACGCTTTGTAGGGCGTAAATGCAGTATCGATGATGTCAGCAGTGCGTGCAATACAGTGTGGTGCCAAATGAACAAACAAACACAAACAGCAACAACAAGAAAAACCCTCACATCCGATTTAGGGCAAGTCCCGGTAGCTGGGGGAAAAAACAGGAGACCAGGACGTGGGAGACAAAGGGAAGAAGGGCTGAGGAGAGGGGTGTCTTACTCCTTCACTTCTACCCATCCAGGCCTGTGGCGCAGGACGTCCACCAGAGTGTTCATGAGTGCGGTCTTGAACCGGATTAACGTTCTCTGCTCTCTGCAAGATAAGGCAGCAAAAAATAAGCTCAGGACCAGTGACTTTCCTGGGATGTCCCCGAGGATCAGGACAAAAGGGAGGAAGGAGAGCCAGGCTCCGTCTGCAGATGCCTTGCCGGAGAGAACCACCTGGAGTCACCGCACCTGCTCACTGCAGGCCCAGCCAAAGAACCTCAGTGAGTCTGCAGCAAAGAGCAGTGCTCCCTGCCTGGTCCAAGCGGGCTGTGCTTGGGGCAGACTAGTAGGTGCTGAGCCCAGGCCGTTATGAACCCAGAGAGCCCAGAGGGGAGGGATCGCTGAATACTGAAAGCATTGGGTTTCCAGGACTGATGAGGTCAGATAGTGGTTCCCAAGGCCGGCCAGCCCTGCCCCACAGCTGTGGGATTTCCAGGAAGGCCCTTGGTTTCTCTGACTGTCCACTTTCTTCATCTGCACAGTGGACACGTTAGCCAGCTCCACATCCAGGGTGGTGGTAAGGATTTGGTGACAGCAGGGGGAGGGGTGTGGTGGCCCAGGGCCTGACTCGCAGATACCAGTCAACAACTTTACTGTGTCCGCTAAGGTCGCAGTCATAATTATTGAACTAAATAACGGAGAGGTGGTCAGGTGTCCCGGAGCATACCTGTTATCCCCACTGTGAGTTCAAGGTCAGCCTGGGCCACAGAGGCATACCCGTAACTCAAAAAGACAGGTGTGGAAAGGGTAAAGAGAGAAAGATTAAGGAAGGGGTGGAAAGGAGTGGGGGAGGGGGAGAGAAGGAGGGCCTGTCCTGTAGAGCGGACTGAGACCACTCACCGCTCTTTTCCTTTTGGCAGTCCATGGGCCTTGTAACTTGGGTTCTGTGGGGAGAAAAGAAAAAGGATGTGCCGGGTTTCGCACAGCTGCCTGCCTTCCCTGCTCACCCTACTCAGGGAGCGAGCTGCTCAGACCGAGGCACGTGATGGGGCATACGTCCTCAGGCAAGAACGGCCCAGCCTGGCTGGGTTCTCCCTCATCTCTGCCCAGAAATCCGGGCAGAACTTAACCTGCTTACCAAGGAATGACTTCCCCATTACTGAAGAATTGCTAATCAGTGCCCCAAATATGAACCCAAAGCCCAGCTTGAGGGTTCCTCTGGCCCCCTAAGAATCTGGACCATCCATTCTTAACTTTGAATGTTGGCTGTACACAAGATCTAGGAAGGGAGTGTGCCCATTTCTCAGAGTGATTTTCTTACACCCAGTTCTCTACGGGTGAGGGTATTGTCTGGCCCAAGTCAAGTTCCAAGGAGACAGGCCCCAGTCCTGGTAGGTCAGTCCCTGAGACATGCGTCAATAGGGAACAAACTGTTCCTGTGCAACATGACGTCTTCTGGGTATGTGTGTGGGGGCTCTTCTGTTGCCCTTTGACACAGAACCACAGATGCAGCGGCTTGGAAGAAGGACTGCATTGATGCTACCCTGGGAGATGGTTCTCTTCTAGAGCTCGGGCTTCTTCCACGCTCAGTCACAATGTGGCTCCAAGCCAGTTGCTTGGGGTGGTAGGATGGATGTCCTTGGTAACTCGTCAGCTGAGACGAGTTCCCAAGTTTTGTTTGTTTGTTTGATGTTCGTTTTGTTTTCCGAGACAGGGTATCTCAATCAAACCCACTGAGACAGAGTATCTCAATCAAACCCAGAGTTTGCCGATATGGTTAATATGGCTATCCAGCTAGTTCTGGGAATCCCATCTTGACCTTTGAGGGTGGAAGGACAGGTGGGTCAGCATGCCTACCGGGCATTTACATGAATTCTGGGGACCCTAACTTGGGTCCTCATGTTTAAGTGGCAAGCAGTTGAACACTAAGCTATCTTTGCAGCCCACACCCAGTTTTCACATACATGCTAGAATCTTTGTGCTAGCACAGAGAGATTTTTCCCTCCAGAGCCGTCTCCCAGCCCTCTGTTCTGTTTTATTTAGTTGCTTCCCATCCTACGTCACTACCACATTTTTTTTTTCTAAGCAATCAAGAGTTGAATAAGGGCCCTGGCATGTGCTAGACAACGCTGAGCTATACCCAAAGCTGTTTGGGTTTGTTTTGTCTTAGTAGGTTCTCATACAGCCTGGGCTAGCCTCAAGTGCAAACTTGTTATATAACTGAAGACAACATTGAACTTCTGATCCTCCTGCTCCCAGCTCTCCGGTCCTGGGACGAGAGGAATGCCATGCTGGGGCTCACACCCAGAGCCTTGTATGTGTTAGGCAAGCGCTCTACAACCAAGGGACACCCTGGGCCCTCCACTCCAGCTTTCTTTTACTTTTTCTTTTTGAGGCAAGGTCTGAGTTGCCCAGGCTGGCCTTTCAACACACACTGTAGCTTAAGTAGGCCTTAAATTTATGATCTAGCTCCCTCATCCTCCTTAGAGGCTGGGTTTACAGGCCTGTGCTGCCAAGCTCAGATCACATTGTCTTGAGGACCGTAATTTTCTAGTAAATCTCGACATCAAATGTCTAAGTCCACCAACTTCGGTTTTCTGCCTTTGTTTATTTTATGTTGTCTTTGCAATGAACAGTCTTTTGTACTTCATTATAAGCTTTACTTTTGATGCTAGGATTGAACCCAGGGCCTCCACCACTGAGCTACATCCCCAGGCTCACCAACACAAATGTTAGAATATGCTTTACAATTTGTATTTAAGGCATGTTGGGATTTTTGTTGGGATTACACTGAATAGATCATTCATGGGAAGACGTGACATCATAAAGTACTGAGTCTTCCAATCCATGAACATGGTTTATCTCTCTACTAATATGTCAATTTTATTTTTTTACCAAATACTTTCTGGGGTTTGTTTTTGTTTTGTATGGAAATATTGTAAGTTTTAATTAAATTTTATTTGTAGGTAATCAATACTGTGATGTTATTATAAATATATTTTTGATGCTAGGCGTACACATGAAGACAGATGAGCAGGCATATATGTTTGCATGCATGTGAAGGCCAGAGAGGTCAAGGTTGGGTGTCTTTCTCAGTCACTCATCACCTTAGCTTTTGAGGTAGTGTCTCTCACTGGACTAGGGCTCATGGATTCAGCTAGACTGGGTAGCCGGAGAGCCCCAGGAATCCTCGAGACTCCCCCTCTCCAGTGCTGGGTTCACAAGTGCAGGCTGCCACGCCTAGTTTTTTGTTGTTGCTGTTTGTTTGTTTCTGATGTGGGTAGTTAAGATCAAATTCAGGTCCTCAAGCTTGCATAGCAAGCTCTTTACCAACTGAGCCCTCTCCCTCACACCCCGGTACATGGATATTTACTTTTTTTTAGTTTTTAAATTAGCTGATGATACTAATTTATGATAAGCAGAAAAATACCACCCCAAAGACGTCCATGCCCAAACCCCTAGAGCCTGTTACAGTACAGGTGAAGAAAATCAATGCCTGGCTAGAACTAAGTAGGGAATCCAGTGACCTTACCATAAAAACCATTCTGTTATCTGGATAGGCCTGATGTAATCACACTGATCTATAACTGTGGGTGAAGCAGCTGGGATTGTGAGAGTGATGAGTGTGAGCAAGAGGGGCTTTGATGGTGAAAGGAGACCGGAAGCCACTGAGGAAGGGCATGCCATTAGATATCGGAACAGGCCTGAAAAACGGCCTCTGCCAGGAACAGGGCTCGACACCGCGCCTCCACTCAGCACCTCACTTCACACTCCGACCACTAGGCCTGTCAGGTAACTAGCTCTCTAAGCCACCAGACTTACAGTAGCCTGTTCCAGTGAAGACAGATACAACGGAAGCAAAGCCGATTAATGAGTAGGAACCTGCGGTCAGCACCCTTGCTGAACCACCAATGGCGGTAGCTTGTAGATTCCCTCCTAATGTCTGTGTATATACACGTTAAACATGAACAAAGGCAGATTTACTCTCTCCTTTTCAATGTCCATGTCTTCTGTTTATTTTTGCAGCTCAGCTGCAGTGTCTAAAACCTCAGTGCTCAACTTGTGCCTGGCCTTAAGGGACATTTCCTGTTTCAAGTTTTAAAAATGGTGTTGCTGAGGCCAGCGAGATGTCTCAGTGGGTAAAGACGTTTGCAACCAAGCCTGGCTATCTGAGGTCAATACTGGAGACCCACAGAGTGGAAAGAATGGACTCTTGAAACTTGTCCTCTGATGTCCACACATGAGCCATGGAACATAAATAAAATATATTTATATATAATAAAATTTTGTTTGAAAGAATAATGTCATTATAGGTTCTTATAATTGCCTGTGCCAAAAGGGGTAAACGTTCTGCTGTTCCCTAGTTTTTTGAGGATTTATCATGAACAAGTATTTTATTTAAACAGTTTGTTTTTTACTTAAGGCATCTTTGCTTACAAAATTATGGAAATACTATGAAATTCACCGAAAACATCTTTCACTGAGAATCCTATTATTCACCCATCATGGTCATCAAGTTCCAGTTCTCCAGAGATGTCTGGTGTTTACTCCTGTCTGACACCACAAGAACTGTGTGTGTGAGAGGGAGAGAGAAAGAGAGAGAGGCAGAGAATGCATGGCCTTGCTACGCATGTGGAGGTCAGAGGTCAACCCTGAGTATCAGTCCTTCCCTTCCATCTTAAGACAGGGTCTCTTTTGTTGTTTACCACCCTGTATGCCAGGCAAGCTGGCATTCAAGCTGCCAGAGAGCCTCCTGTCCCCAGCTCCCATCTCACCCCAGGAGTGCTGGGATTACAGAAGTGTGCTACCATGCCCAGCTTCATCTTGGTTCTGGGCATCCTAACTTGGGTCCTCAGTGTACACACTGAACCATCTCCCCACACCATGAACTCTAAATGTGATGTCACTGTCCACTGTCCCCAGAGAGGCTTGAGGACCCATCCAAGGTTAAGAATTCTCAGAAGAGACTTGGTGACTTTCTGAAATGTCAGGTGGTTTATCAGAGCTAAGGACTCACTTGTCTATGACAACATACACAAGTGACAGACAGATAGCAGGCAGGAGGGGACACATCAAACAAGTACACGAGGCTTGTGGAGCTCCGTGCTGCCTGCCAGTGTACCACTCTCCCAGCCCCGTGCTCAGCAACCCAGGAGCTCAAAGATTTTCCATGCCACACAGGGCCTCATGCCACACAGGCATACCACAGGCACACACACACACACACACACACACACACACGCATTTCTACAAATATTTCTCCTACATGCAGTGCCCTCATTACACCGGAAAGGCACAGGGGGTGGGGCGATGAGTCCTGCCCAGGCCAACCAGCAAGCATTTCTGTACTGGTGCACTAGGGCAAAGAGCCTATCACGGCTGCTTCTCTGCTCATGCAGCACCAGGCGGGGTCTGGCTGCAGCCGTTTGTGTGATCATGAACAAAGAGAGCCCCAGTCCCCGCCGAAGAAGGGCCACGTAGATACCTTTAGACTGATAGAGAGAGGACAAGAGGTGGAATACCTTCAGCTCCCCCAAACCCCAAACTCCCTTCAGAGCTGACAGACTTGCCAGCTCCGTGGCCTCCTCCTCTGCCTCAGGATTCTGCAATGATCACCAATAAACTTTCCTTTTGCCCTGACATCACTTTCTGTCTTGTAATTCTTTAACTCATGGGGGAAATGACCCCATCTTCTAGCTGCCATTGAAATGACCCACTCAAGATAATTAACTGACAATCACTCTGCTTAAGCAAACTAAAACTTTTAAGTCCTTTTTATTTATAGCCCAGCCAAGAGCAGGCTTGTGCCTTTTGGTGCCCAAGCTCTGAGGGGCAGAGTTTTTCAAGGCAAACCCCACAAGGACCATGATCTACATCAAAAATTAGATGAGGCTCAAAGTAACCTTGAAACGTTCATTCCTGGAAGCGCATAGTAATTATTTTAGATGGAACGTGCCAATCGTTTTTTAATTATATCTTTTCTAGTTGTTTAAGTTCACTTTATTTTGGTTAATACAACTGGACCACAGCCAAGGCCATGCAACTCTCAAATGTGTTGCCAAGACAGACCTGACTGCTGTGTGGGATGGGGTAGAGGGAGAACTGTCTCAGCAAACAAGTGGGAGTCAGAACAAGATGGGGTTCCTTGACATTTTCAGTGTCAAAAGAGAACACGCTGCATGGAAAGGGCTACCGCAGTGGATGCCTGTTTTGCTTTTGTGAATGACACTTTAATGGTGAGTCATCTCCCAACCCGTGTGTGGAGAGAGTGTTGCTTTAATTAAGAAGTGAGTTAGCACAGTGGTCATAGAAGTAGAGGGAATAAATTCAGTACAAATTCACACAGTCAAAAGAGAAGGCTTTACTGCATGCAGGAGATGAAAAGAGGAGTCAGGGTAGCACCTCGGCTTCTCTGACTTGATCAACAGCAGGCAACAGTGATAACCACACGCAGGCTCTGTGCTTGGCACTGGGGTGCAAGTACAGGGGGCAAGTCGACCCTGGAGTCTAGAAGGAAAGACTGACGCTGAGCGACATTAGACGGAATAATAAATCCTGGTAAAAGGAGTAAACCGCCGGCAATGTGCTGGTTGACAGACTCGGTTTTTGTTGTGACAGGGAAAGAAACAGAGGTGGCGTTCTGAGAAGCTGAAACACTAGATGAGCAGCAGGTTGGGGCCAGAATTGTTGGGTTCTCAGGAGGCTCATTTCCCTTCTTTCGATTTCATTTTTCTTGACCTTAATATCAGAGTTGATCTGTCAGTTCCTAGAGTGCAAGAGCTTGTCTGACATGAAGTTCAGATAGCACTGGGCTTGGAAAAGCCACTACCGGAACTATTTTGGATGGATGGATAGATGATAGGTGAATGGACAGTTCAAATGGTGTGGGGGAGCAGGTGTGTGAAAGAAACTAAAGATTTCTCTAAGTCAGGAAAGTATCTAGGGCCCACAGAAACCGCTGGCTGCAGTTTAGAGTCTAAACTGAGTACATTTCCCGCCAAAAAGAGCGTGTGCCTCAGTTTATGTAGCAAACGGCATGTCGCAATTTGTAGATCTTAGAGAGTCCCGAGTATTCTTTTTCCCTCTAAAACTGCACCCAGCCTTCCGGTTCGGAATTCCTCCGCGGTTTCCCTTCCTCTAAGGACATCGAGAGCATCGGATTGGTGTCCCACTCCTACCTTCTGTCGCGACATGACATGAGCCCAAACCAAACCGCCACGGGCGCCCACGAGAGTTTGTGCGTCTCGTTGCCACAGCAGCAAAAAGAGGTGTCCGGATCCGCCGCTCTGATTGGATAGTAGGAGGCCACGCCCGCAGCCGGAGCGGCTCCCTCCACCCCAAGGCTCTTGGAAGTTACTCCTGATTGGTCGACTGCCTCAACGTTTCTCTCGGGTGCCATTTCTCAGGCTTGGGACACCCGGCTGGCCGCCCGCTGCCACACTTAGCGTTCTGCTGTCCAGCTAAAAGCACTGTCTAAAAGCACTGCTTTTGAAAGCTGGTCTCGTTTTAGAAAATGCACTTTCTCAAAAGGTCATCTGGGTTTTTGGTCTCCCCTCCAAACATTCAGTCTTTTTGGGAGGAGGGGGGTTTAGATTTGTTGTTTGAAACAGGGTCTCAAACTCACTTCATAACCAGGGATGAGCTTGAACTCCAATACTCTTATTATTTTCACCACATCTCTACTTTCTCTAACTCATAAGCACAGTGGCATTTGCTTGCGAGGTAAAGGCAGGAGGATTCAAAGGCATCCTTGGCTAGAAAGTGAGTTTAAAGTCAGTGTGACATAAGAAAGACCCTGCCTCAAAAACAAACACAAACAGAGATCAGCTAGTTATAATCTTATTATAAAAATTCTGGTTTTGTGTGCGGTACTAGGGATTGAGTTTAGGGCCTTCTTATAGGCACGCACTTTACAACTGAGCTATACCCCACACAGAAAATAATCTTTTTTTTTTTTTTTAAAGACACAGTCTCATTGTGTAGCACTGGCTGTTCTGGAATCTACTATGCTGACAGTGCTGGCCCCAAACTCAAAGGTCTCTCTGCGTCTGCCTCCACCTCCCAAGCGCTGGGATCAAAAGCATATGCCACTACCCAGGCTATAGCAATAATTCTTCAGTAATAATTCAATGGCATGCCAGAGCTAACCTCACCACGCCCTAGAGCCCACCCCACACTGGCCATCTCAGGTCATTCTCCCTGGAGCATTTGGAACACGCGTTCCATCATCTCCCTATGCATGGGAAGCCTTCCCAAGCACATGTGGCCCACTCTCTGGTCCTCCTCTTCCCATGCAGTTTCCAGCCTGTTTCCCGTTGATGGCCTGACCTTTATTTCCCATCCCTGAGTTCTGAAATCCACCCATCACAGGGCTCTCTTCCTGAAGGCTCTTTTCACCTCCTCTGCTCTAACTTCAGATAGAACTTTACCTCAGAACTTCCGTAACCATCTACTCCTCCATCCTGGAAAAATTCCTTTAGGGCCTCAGAACCTCCTCCCATCCTTGCCTTCAGGGAGGGGGCAGGAGTTCTTACATATATCCCGCTGTGCTCTGAAGTTCAGCACAGTGCCTGGCACTCGGCAGCTGGTCAACACTGCCCAGAGACTCCATGAATGAGTGAGAAAATATTAGCTAAACAGATAGATACTAACTGTGAGACTAGACTACAAAGCCCCAGACTAAATATATGTACTCAAATATTTGTTTACACATGTTCACAGCAGCAGGATTTGTGATAGCCTCCAAGCGGAAACACCCTGAATGTCCATCAGGAGACAAATTAGTTACAGTCAGTACCTATAAGCAAATGTTACTCAGTCGTAAAGAGGCCTGGAGGACTGAAGCACCGCTGCTGCTGTGCAGATGAACCCGAAAAGATATGCTAACAAGAGAAAGAAGGCACAAAGAGGGCCATAAATGTGTGTGTGGAAAACAAAGGTAACCAAACAATTCTCACAAAGCATTAAGGAAAAGGGGCCCCACCCTGGTTTCTGTAAAGGGAAAATGGGCAAAAGCTAGCTTATTCGTTGTTTTTGTCGCTGGGACTTAAGAAGGGAGGGGTTGAGCCCGGCATGGTGGTGCATGCCTGCCATTAATCCCAGCTCCCAGTGAAGCAGAGGATCTCTGCGAGTTCAAGGCCAGCCTGGTCTACAAAGAGACCAGGATAGCCAAGGCTACGCAGGGAGACCCTGTCTCGAAAAATCAAAAAGGAGAAAGAGAGAGAAAGGAGGGGTTTGTTTTGGCTCGTGGTTTGAGGGCACAGTGCCACATGCTGGAGAAGGGCTGTTGGCAGGAGTGTGAGGCGACAAGATAGTTGTATGTATGCAGCCCAGGACGACAGCCCATGGAAGAGCGCCCCCTATCTTTCAGATGAGTCTTTGCACTTCAATTAACCCAGAATAGAAAATTCCTCATGGATAACCCGGAGATTTGTCTCTCCAAGAGTGGTTCCAGGTCCTTTCAAGCAGACAATATTACACACTGAGACAGCAGCAGGCAATTTTCTGCAGAAGACATTTAAATGAGCCGGAAATGATGGTGCACACCTGTGATCCTGGCACCTGAGGAGTAGAGGCAGGAAGAGTGCTGCACATCTCAGGACAGCCTGGCTACAGATTAAGTTCTGGGCTATCTAGGGCTACATAGTGAGACTTTGTGTACTGGCTGGTTTTATGTGTCATCTGGATACAAGCCGAAGTCCTCAGAGAGGAAGGAGCCTCAGCTGAGAAAAATGTCTCCGTGAGATCCAGCTGTAAGGTATTTTCTCAACCAGTGATTGATGGGGAGGGCCCAGCCCATTACAGGTGGGTCCATCGCTGGGCTGGTGTCCCTGAGTTCTATAAAGACGCAGGGAGAGCAAGCCATGGGGAGCAGCGCCCTCCGTGGCCTCAGCCTCAGCTCCTGCTTCTAGATTCCAGCTCTACTTGAGCTCCTGCCTGACTCCCTTCCAGTGAGGGAAGTGTACGCCAAATAAACCCTTCCCTCCCCAACTTGCTTTTGGGTCATGGTGGTTTGTACCAGCAACAGAAACCCTAACTAAGATACCCTGTCTGGGG
>NW_026594152.1:1232526-1313191 GCF_907164565.1 Psammomys obesus | reverse complement strand
GGGGGGGTGCTAAGGATAGGTGTCTGGGATGGGGATAGCAGCTCTAGGCTGAGGCACACCAGCCTATGTCTGATGGGTGCCCCCGGGGGTAGGTGTCGGGGAGGAACACGCGAGAGAGCAGAGCTGGTGGGTCAAGCTGGAAGGGGAGGGGTGAGGAGACAAGCTGGCTACCTGCTATCGCTGCACTTGGTCCTTAGGAATGCATAAGTCACACCTGCCAACTTGGCTCAAGTGCCCTGTTTCTTTCAGACGCCAAAGACCCGGATCAGCTGGGCCGGAATAAGATCACACATATCATCTCTATCCACGAATCACCCCAAACTCTGCTGCAGGTACCCCAAACCCGCCATTCCAGGGCTGGTGGGTTGGGGGACTGGGGAGCTGTAGGTCCAGGGCTACCCTCCACCCCATCCCTACTTTCTAGTACTGGAGATTAGCTTAGGGTGTCAAACATGCCCCAGGCAAATGCTCTCTCCCTGAGCCACAGTCCCTGGACTACCATCTCGACCCCAGCTGGCTCATCCAGCCTCCGCACCGGACTGTTTTATCATCCCTGTGTGGTGACTGAGGCCACAGGAGTAAATGAACTCACCTAAGGTCATACAGTGAAGACACTAGCCAACTAGAATTTGAACACAGTCCATCTGACCCTAGAGGTCTCGTATCAATCCTGAATATTAAGACCTTAAAATGCAGGTACCATATTAATCCCTTTTGCACTGACCTGTACATCCTTCCAATTGCCAAGTATCGAGATGATTCCAAACAGACGCTCCCAGGTTCTGTGTCTTGCACTGTGACTTCAGCTCTTTAGTGCCTTTGAGCCCAGCTGCCCCAGAGGGCTGTAGTGAGGGTCCAGAGGGCCTGCCAGATGTGGAAGACATTTCCGCATGCTGCAAGGCACATTCCCATTGGGTGGTTGGTTCTGCTCTCATGGAGTCCTAAGGAAGAGAAGATGGTTTTAGGACCAAAAAAAAAAAAAAAACTCAGACCACTGGCACTAGAGTCCAAAGACCATTTTTTCTCTTTGTGAACTTTACACAAGACAAGCTGAGCCCCAGATAGTAAATGGAAATTTTACAATAGTACGAACTTCACTGAGTGCCTCTGAGACACATATAGATGTTCAGAAAAGTATAACTGATAAAAGATAAGTTGTTGCTTTAAATGCTCTTATCCCAGGCTAGGGAAATGACTCAGTGTCTAAGAGCACTTTCTACAGATCCTCAGCACCCATATAGAAGCCAGGCATGCCCATATGTGCCTGTAACCCTGGCACCAGAGGTAGAGCAGGTGGAGGCAGGAGAACCTTTGGGAGCAGCTGGCTGCCAGCCAGGCTGAAAAACGTCTCCAGGTTCTGGGAGAGGGCCCGTCTCAGGGGAATAAGGCAGAGGGTAATAGAGCAAGACACCTAACCTTGGCAGACATGCACATAATGTATGTAGCTACCCCGCCCATGCATACATATGTGCATGCATAGCTACACACACATATATACACACACATGCCTTTTTTCATGTATCCATATACATATATATTCCCAGAAGAGAGCCTCTTATATTAGGTTCCATGTCTACTACAGCTACTGCAGAGTTGAGAAGGCTCAGGAGATCTTAAATTAAAAAAAAAAAAAAAAAAAAAGCCAGGTGGTGGTGGCACATGCATTTAATCCAAGAACTTGGGAGGCAGAGGCAGGCGGATCTCTGTAAGTTCAAGACCAGCCTGGTCTACAGAGTGAATTCCAGCACAGCCAAGGCTACAGAGAGAAACCCTGTCTCGAAACACCAGCAGAAAAAAGAAAAGGGGGGGGGGGGTGCTCTAGGGGCTGGAGAGATGGCTCAGTGGTTAAGAGCACTTGTTCTTGTGAAAATCCAGGCTTGATTCCCAGCACCCACATGGCAGCTCACACGGTAACTCCAGTTCCAGAGCGATCTGATGCCTTCTTCTGACCTCCAAGGGCACCGGGCACACACACAACACACATTTGCACACGTGCAAGCAGAACACTCACACATTAAATAAATCTTTTAAATTAATGAGCAAACAAAAAAGCAATGACAGAGCCTACCACAAGCTTGCTGTGATGGCCTTGGCAGGGCCTTTCTCCCTTTCAGGGACTCAGCTTTTTCACCTCTCAGATTTGATGGTCTGTAAGGGCAGCTGACAATAATCTATGACTTTCATTGTCCGTGAAGAAATTTCCAGGCCAGTGGAGTCCGAGTTTGCATTCTAGGGCAGCCTCATTCTGGAGCACTGGAGTAGGTGGTCTGAACAGATTGCACGGGCAGGCTTTCCAAGTTATTAACGTGTTTGTTACAGAATGAGTGCTTAGAAAAAGAGCCCTGCCCCGACACCTCACCAGCAGCTGTCCCTCCCATCAGGGAGTTCAGTAGACAGGGTTTGATGCTGCCAGGCAAGCTCACAGCCAAACACACTGCACAGGGAAAGTGCAGATCCCACAGACAACAAGGGATTCCGTGACCTTGGACATGTTAGACGGACATGGGACAAGCCTCCATGGGCACAAGAGGACAAATCCTGTGTCCTTCAAGAGCTGCTGCCAGCAGCAGGCCAGGCACCTGAAAAAAAAGTCATGTGAAGTAGTAAAATGTTAAGGGAGATCCTTGAGAAACGCAGTGAGGGGTTGAAAACATGGGCAGAAAGAGCCTCGGTACCCTGGCGTGAATACCTCAGCATGAAGCCAAGCCTGTCAGAGCAATTCTTGAAGCTGTGCTCGCTGATGTTGGTGTTATTGTGTGCATTCTGTCTGTCTGTCTGTCCTTTGAGTCAGAGACTTACTGTGGTAGCCCAGGCTGGTCTCTAACTCATAATTCTCCTGCCTCAGCCTCCTGAGTGCTAGGATTACAGATGGGCAGTCACTATGCCTAACTGTTCTTTTCATACTTTCATACTCTTCAAGACAGTGAGCTCTGCCCTTTCCCTGTGTAACTCTGCAATCCCCACTTGGAGGACAGGCCCTTAAAGAGGTACCTTCCCAGCTTCCAAGTCCTTGTGGGTGAGGACACCATCTGCACAGAGCTGGCAGGCCCTGCTCTTTGGGGAGAGGAAAACAATCGCGGTCCAGAGAAGGGTCAGGAATGGGCTGGGGTTGCACTGACCTTGGCAGCTCAGGCTGGAGGAGGGGTGCAGGCAGGGCCCACCATCTGAGTGTGTGTTACATCCTTGCAGGATATCACCTATCTTCGAATCTCAGTGGCTGACACTCCTGAGGTACCCATGTAAGTTCCCCTGGATAGGTCAAGAGCTGACAGAGAGATGCCCTCTGGGGTGGGAGTGAGGCTGTAGAGTATTCAGGCCAAAAAGCTGTCATGGGGCACCCAGAGCCAGACTGGGTCTGTTTCAACCATGCCCTTGCAGAATGTCCCTCATCAACTCTCTCCAGGGCCTCAGCCTCCTCCCCTGTGACATGGAGAAAGTGTCTTGTCTCTTGGGACCAGGTGCACAGCAGAGTTGAGGGTCAGCCGTGTCTTGCATACTGGCTTACAGTTAAGACACCTGGTTTGTAGCCAGGCTCTGGCATTTACTGCTGTGTGACCTTGGCAAAATAGCTTGTCTTCTCTGACCTTCAGCTACATAAATGCAGGAGGTGATGAGTCAAGGAGATTTGCAAAAATGAGGTGACCCCGGTGGAGGATGTGGGACGGACCTGGTCATTGCAGGGGTCATGTCTGGTTTACTAGCACTGGTACAGGAGCTTGGGACGGACCCAGGCTGAAGCCTTGCCCTTTGGGGCTCTTCTCCCAGCCCACTGCTGACCACTGTTCCAGATGCTCTGGTTGTAGACCCCAGAAGAATGGCACCCCCACTCTCCCCACTTTCATGCCCTTGTTCCCTCTACCCACTGGAGAGGCACCTGCCTCGGCGGTAGCCAGCCTCTCTCCCTACCTGCAATGCTGCCTCCTTCCATTCACCATGCATGCTGGCTGCACTGAGGACCTAGGGTTCTCTGTCTCTTGCTGTCCGTAAATGGGGAGGAAACAGCTCCCGAGCAACCTGCCCCACCCCAGCACTCCTTCTCCTGTCGCTCTCTTCTCTAGCAAAAAACACTTCAAAGAATGCATCAACTTTATCCACTGTTGCCGCCTCAACGGGGGTAACTGCCTTGTGCACTGGTGAGTTCCGAAAGGCATCCTCCTCATGTGCATGCCTGCGGGGCAGGTCCCCTCCGGCCTGTCACAGTGCTGACAGCCCATCACTCATCAGGACAGACCACTCAGAGGCTCACTCCTGGCAGCTGGATGGCCATAGCCCAGCAGCTGTTTCCCTGAGACTCCATCTTCTTATCTGTAAAGTGGGGAATGAAGGTTAGGTCTTACAATGCTGACAGGGCTGTTGGGTCACTGAGGTAACCCATTCATTCTAGCTTCTCTCCTCCCCTGCAGGCCTCTGAGGCAGGAGTGCAGGGTTAGAACTCTGAGTCTCCCCCAGTGTCCCTGACCCAAAGATAATATTCATCCCATGACCTCTCACCAAGATGGTCTGTCAGGGGCCAAGGGACCAGCTCTTTTAAGAGCTGGTTCTCCCCACAGTTAGCCATCCTACCCTGCCCTTCCCCAATCACCAGCCCGCCTTCCACCTCAAGATCTTTGTACATACTACCTAAGAATCTTTTGTTCTATCTTGTGGTGTGGGCAATTGAACTCAGCCTCATACACACCAAGCATGCACTCCACAATTCACCTGCGGTCCCCGGCCCTCAACATTCTTGGCTTGGTTTGATGTCCCTTCCCACCCCCACTAAAGAAACCTCTTCAAACCCCAGACTCACCTTGTCTTCAAGCGCTCATCGGTATCTGAAATTGCTGCTTTGGTTAGCAGCTGTTTCTCCAAACGACACTGTAAGCTCCAGGGCATCAGAGATCATGGGTTTTTTTCCTTAACCCAGGACCTGAACAAAAAGATGGTCAAGGGAAGCTTGTTGAATGGATGAATGATATTTCCACCAGTCCCTTAGTGTGAGAGAGAGAGTACTGGTCAAAGGGAAATGTCACAACTCAAAGGTTGAAGCTAGGAAGGCAGGCTCCCTGTGGTTGGACAAGAGTGGAGAGGCTCCAGGGTGGGAAGGGCGTATGGAAGGGAGCGGGAAGTCCTGAAGCCTGGGGTTGCCCCGATCCAGCTTTGCAGGTATATCTCGAAGTACCACCATCGTGATCGCCTATGTGATGACGGTGACTGGACTAGGCTGGCGGGAAGTGCTTGAAGCCATCAAGGCCACCCGGCCCATCGCCAACCCAAACCCAGGCTTTAGGCAGCAGCTTGAGGAGTTTGGCTGGGGAAACTCCCAAAAGGTAGGGGCTGCGCAAGGCCGAGGAGCCTGTATTCTCCTTGATCTTAGCACCCATTGGATGGGGTGCAGGCGGTGCCTTTCCCCTGCCTCCACTCTCACTCGGCTCACAAACTCACAAACTCACGATCCTCCTGCCTCAGACTCCAAGCACTGGGATTGCACCCGGGCCACCACACCTAGCCTGGGTTTTCAGGTTTTGTTTTGTTTGTCTCTTTAACTGAGAATTTGGATGCTTTTAGACCAGACTGTGACCAACACAAGTGTTCCTAACACAGAACAGTTCAGGGTTTGTCCACTTGAGGGTCTGTGTTCTGTTCTACCCAGGGTCTTTCTGAGGCCAAAGGAGTCCTTTCTCTTAACACTTCTGGGGAGACAACACATGAAATTATCAGACTAAAAAAAAGAAAGAAAAAAAGAAAAGAAAAATAAAAAATCAGGTTGAAACCACTCAGCTAACTAGGAGGGAGAGGGAGAGAAATCAGTGAGAATAACTGGGAAGATGGCAGTGGGGACGGCAAGGCTGCCATAGGCCAGGACCAAACAAGGAAGAGGCCCCGGGTGTGTGGTGTCTTTGAATCTAGCGACAAGGACGCGGTTCAATGCGGTTTGCAGCGGGCGCATCTGGAATATGTCCTGCCGAGGGGTAGAGGTTAGATCCTCAGGGTTGAGGCGGGGCGCCCCGGTGAGGGTTGGAAAGTCTTCGAACGGAGACAGAGGGGCGCCTGGAGGATCCACGTGTGGGGAGACGGGGAAGGGTGGAGGTGGCATCCTGGTGGCAGCTGGACCCCCGCCCCCTCCCCTCCCCGCCCCAGCTTCGCCGGCAGCTGGAGGAGCGCTTCGGGGACAGCCCTTTTCGGGACGAGGAGGACTTGCGCACGCTGCTCCCTCTCTGCAAGCGCTGTCGCCAGGGCTCGGCGACCTCGGCCGCGTCGGCCACGTCGGCCACAGCGCCCTCGGCTTCCGAGGGGACCCTGCAGCGCCTGGTGCCGCGATCGCCGCGGGACGCCCACCGGCCGCTGCCGCTGCTGGCGCGCGTCAAGCAGACTTTCTCCTGCCTCCCGAGGTGCCTGTCGCGCAAGGGCGACAAGTGAGCGCCGCCGCGCCTGCCGCTCCGCCCCGTCTTGACGCCGCAGCCTTCTCGGGCGGCTAGGGCTTCCCTCGGGCGGCTAGGGCTTCCCACGGCCGGCCGGGATGCAGCCAGAGCCCGTGGGAACCTAGCCCCTGCCCCGTGCCCATCACGCTTGTCTGCGTCCGTCCTCGGTGTCCCCTCTGTGAGTCTGTGTTCGGCCGGCCTGCTGCAAGCCACCTGGTGCCTTAGTCCTTGAGCTCTGGAGAGGGGTCCTGGGCCTCCACCCCGACGGGACGGGCGAGGAGCAGGACCGGCCTGGCGGACCGGCCTGGAGGACCGGCCTGGAGGAGATTAAAGAGACACAGAAGTTGCCTGGCCTCTGGTCATTCCGCAGAGCCTGGGCTTGGGAGCCTGCAGGAGGCAGGGCAGGAACAGCTTCCAGGGGCCCTGGGAAGCGCCGTTGTCCACGGGTGTGCAGAGCTGAATTCCAAGACCATGCCCTTCTACGACACCAGCCCTCCCTCCCATCTCCCCACAGATGGACTCTTGTGCCCCTTTGCTCTGGACCCCCACCACCACCTCCCGAGGCCTTTTCCTCTTCTCCAATCCTTCCTCCTCCTACTCCTCTGAACAGAAATAACTGGCCATTGTGGTCCAGTTGGTGGTGTTGCCTTCACATCATCTTTTACTGTCTGAAATGGCTCTATCCTCAGGGATAACACCTAGGCTCAGAGAGGTCAGGCAGCAGGCCCAGGCGCACACAGCTAGGGCAGGTCATTCCCAGCTGTGAGGGTAAGGAGGAAGCAACTCCTGGTGTGCTGTTTCCTGGAGAGAGAGAGACCCATGAGGTGCAGGGGGCGGCAGAACTCTCTCTCTCTTTCTCTTTTAAGGTTACTAATCCAGCAAAGCAGTAAGTAACCCTCTGGAGGGACAGAGCTGAGAGAGCTAAAGTAGTTATCACTCAGTAGACTCTTGTGGCTTGGTGGCGGATGGGGAGGCACTGAGCTGAGCGAAGGGTGTAACCACAGCAATCTCCAATTCCTCATTCAAGTGTTCATTGAGTATACAATGTGCCCGGTGCTGTGCTGGGCCCTGGAGCCACTGCAGTGAGCAAGCCGAGGTATACTGCTGAGCTTCCAGTGGAAGACACCAGATAAAAGGAGGGGTAAGAGAGTGGACCGTCTGCCATGTGACTGGGAGTGGGGGTGGGTAGGCGGAGCAGGTGGGAGCTCTGAGTTAGGACAGGGTGGAGAGGAAAAAGGCTGGGCTCTCCAGAGGGCGCCACGCCTCTCTGCAGCCTCCCGGATGGTTGGCGGCACCCCCCCCCAACCGTTCTGCCCCAGGGCCGTTTCATCTTAAAAACACACAAAATCGTGGCCCCCATCACTTACAGACAAAACCGAGCCCTTTGGCATAATGTCCCAGATCCTTCTGGAAGCTCCCTGGCCCGAGTATCACCTCCACACACCTTGTCTCAACAGCAAGTGCTATCGGCTGAGGATGTGGCCGCGGTCCTAAACACTGCAGCTCAGACGATCTTCATTCTACCCTCCTTGAAGGTGTCCCGTGTATCAGAGGAGAAAACTGAGGCTGGTCATAAGAGATGGGGTTGGGATGTGAGCTCAGAACCCCCTCTCTTTATTAATTACTCTTTGTGATCTAGAAACATGAAGGGCTCCCTCTGACACACAGGAATGGGCTGCTTGGATGGACAGAACACCTCAGAGTGGCTTCTAAAACTCCAACCTCAACTAGAGTATAGATGGGAAGATTATCCCATCTATACTAATCATCTACAGACTGGTTTCCTTGTCCTTATTCCCTAAACAATACATCAGGCACTTAACATTTGCTTCAGATCCGACATAAGTATTTTTAGAGGTGGTCCAAGGCACGTAGGATTCTTGCAGGCTCTGTGTAAATAGTCCACCCCTTGGTTTAAAGGATTTGCCATGCATTTCAGCATTCAGTGGTGTCCCGGAACCAACCACTCACCAATATAAAGGGACAACTAATTCTTACTCTTGTTAATCACATGAAATGCTTTGTGTCCCCTCTGGAGTTCACAGGTCTGAGTCTGGAATGGACTGTGGCTGCAAAAGTATCACGGGACAGCTGCTGGCATATGGAACCAAGAGGAGGAGGAGTAAAAACACCCTCCCACGGGTGCTTGTGAAGGGGAGACCTCACTCCCCACCTCTGGCCTTGCTGGCTGGACTAGTCACTGCACTAGAAGATTTTTTTTTCCTTTCAGAGCCTCAGTTTACCACATACACAGCAAGGGCTGGGGCAACCTGAACGACTCGACATCTTTCATACTGCAAATATTTATAATAAAAAGCACAGACTCTAGAACAGGGTGTGGCGGTGCGTGTCTAAAGGGCAACCCTCAGGAGGCGGAGGCAGAAGGGTTGCCTGGGTTAAACGCTGAGACCCCCGTCTCAACCTCCCCGCTTCCGAAACACAGCCACCCCCAAATAACACATCCATGCGAAAATGCTCTTGTGCACTCAGTAGATCGCAGACCCCACTGGGAGGTTCTCAAGAGGTGGTAAGGGGCCACAGACAGGCAGCTTTGGGTCCTCAATGTTCCTGGTGGGGCTACAGAGCCAGGTATTTAATGACAGGTAATTAACAGCAGTAATCAAAGGTCCTGAGACCCAATGGGGAAGGATTCAGCCAGGCCAGCATGAGGGTGAACAGTCACTCATTTTGGCAATTCCAAAATGGGAAGGGACAAGCTCAGCCTGTGAAGTGTCTGCATGGGAGTGAGAGTGGGGACTGGCCAGCATTCTGGTCCCTGGGCTTCTCTAGGGTCCAGCGTGGCGGTCACCTGTATGCCTTTGAAGCCACTCATTGCCTCCCAATTGCGACAGGAATAGATTTGAGAAGCACTTTCCCTGTCCAGCGTCCACCATCCAGGTCTAGAGAAAAGACTGACAGCCGGGCCCAGCGTGGTCCCACCAGGTAGCTGGTGCTGAGGCTTTGGGATGCTGGAGTCCAGGAATCAGAGACCACCGTGTAACATAGCAGGATAGTCTCAGGAAGACGAAGCAAAAAGGAGGCCATGTACAGGTGGGCTAGGAGAATCGGGGTGGTGGAGCAAGATTGCTCCTCTATGGGAGACTGCCTTCACCCACAGAATCCTGGCCAGAGCACCCCTCCACACTGTGGGAGTTCATCTTTGTCTGCTGGGCTCTGGCACAGTTGGCCACCTGGAGAGGAGAAAGGAAAAGGGCCTTGGGGTAAAAGAACTATGCAGAAAAAGCAAAACTTTGCCTACACTGACTTTCACGTGTTTGTGCTCCATTCAGGTGACCTGGTTAATTCCCTGACACATGCACACATGCGCGGCCAGCGCACCATCCCTAGCATTTTGCTTAGGGAATATCCTGTTCACGGGAAATCTATGGCAGGAACCAGAGGTCCTCTGCGTCTCTAGGACCGGTTGGTAGCATATATAGAAAGCGGAAACCAGGAAGGGTTGTGCTGGGAGGATTCGGGAAGACCGTCTTCCGCCTCCCCTGGAAATCTGTAGCTCAGCGGGGTTACCTATGAGACACAGGCAGGGTACAGCAGTTTTTTCAGTAGGGTGCAGCAGGGTCCTGAAAAAGCCTGGCCAGGACCAGGCCATGAACTCACAAAGCCTCAGTGCCCTGGTGGAGAGTAGCACCAGCCCATAAGCTGGGACCTTGGACAATCCACGTGGCCTCAAGGCTGAGTGTAGTGTTCCCCAATATAAAAGAGGACCTTTCCACAGACTCTTGGCATTACCTAACATTAGGCTGCCGCTACCTGTGACCTCCCCATCCTTCTGGGAGCCTCTCCTCTCACCCCACAGAGAAATTAGAAGGCACCCCCTCTTGTAATTCTCACCCCAAAACGGCTAACCTCAGCATCTCGGGAGCCTTCTTTTCAGGGCCCTCCTATAGGGATGCCCCTTGCTCAGGCATCACAAACATTCAGAAATGAGCCTCTCTAAAGGGGGTTTTAAAACTTGTCCCTGAGCCACAAGCAACCCAGGTGCACACCAGGCCACTGTCAGCACAAACACCCAAGTCATCTCCAGCTCCCCCTCTCCTGAGACAGTTAGACAACGTCCTCTGGTTAACTACTCCCAGCCTCTTTAGTCTTCATTTCATCTGGCCTCTGTCCCTCCAGCTCATAATGCCATTAGCTGCCAAGTTCAAAGGAGAAGGCATTCCAGCCTTCACCAGGGTGGTCCAGCACCTGGTGAATCCATCTTACTCCAAACATTCTCACTGGCTCTCCAAGGTCCTTTCTATTGATGAGATGGTCACAGGCTGCCCCTCTTCAGAGGCCGTCACCTCATTGTCCAAGCGTGATGTTTCTGCAAAGCAGCCAGTTTCAGATAAGTGCTTAATGGGGGAAAGCAGGTTGGTTGGCTTTTATTCTGGTGGTGCTGGGAGATTGAAACCAGGACCCTGGGCATGGAGGGCATGGATGTTATCACTGAGCTGCATATACCCAACCCGGCTCTTGACAAAAAATTTAAATCCTAGAAGTTAAGAGCAAATAAGAAACACTGCCTTCACGTTAGTTCTATTGCAAAACCGCATTTTAAATAGACATGCTTTTTCTGCCCGTGTGTAACTGTTCATATGTGCATGTATGTGTGTGTGTGCATGGCCCTGTGCATGTGTTGTGCTATTATTTCTGATGCAGGAAGGCATGTCATACCTCACCAGGAAAATTTGGACGAGGCGGGCGTTTTCAGGAGTTAACATTGGCTAACAGAGCCACGGTTTATCTGCAGCAGTGCTCTAAACAGGGCAGCACAAAGCAAGGGTGTGGAGTGTGGTGAGAACGGCGTGACCCTCACGGGAACCTAGCAGAGATCCATACAACAAAACAACCTTGAGCAAGAGAACCAGCTACGCACACACTCTCAGACACACATGGCCAGCGGTTTCAGGCCCAGGCTGCTCACTGTTTCTTGAATGCAACCATGTCCTTCCACAAGCAGCAGGACTTTGCCAGCGCTGATCCAGAAACGTCACTCTACCTCACAGCCTTCTACTCTCCCTTAAAGTCCTGTTCAGTTCATCTGACAGATGCTGGCTGAGCAACCACTTCATGCCAGGCACTGCCTAGTCCCTGGAGCCACAGCGGTGAACAAAACAAGGGTCACTCTCATCATGGTACCCTCTGCCCTGAGCCCAAATTGTCTTTGAGTTAGAGTATCCTCCATACAATGAGTAAATAGGCTGTGACGGTGTGCCCGTGCTAAGTTCTTTGTGCATATTCGGGCTGGTTATGGGGATTTCCGGTACTGTTGTCTTCGGTGGTAAGAGCTGAAAGCACCACCTCCGTCCCCTGTGGCGATCGGGAATGATGTGGCCCCAGGGTTCTGCGTTCGGCAAATCTGCTGCTATTTTATATCCTGTCATCTCACTCCCTCTTTTTTTTCCTTTTTTTTTTTTTTTTTTTTTTGTTAAGCCAAGCAATCTTTTCCTCATCCAGAATGAATATGCAAAGCACTGAACAAGGCATTGTAGGGACTAGTGGCCATCTGTCTTCAATACGTCTACTCTCATCACTTTATTATTTCCACCAGCCATAAGCCGGAGGCTACTGCATAGGGGCTCCTTGAGAGCAAGGATTGTTCCACCTTGGGCTCCATCTAACTCCCAACTCTAGTCAAAGAATACAGGATCTCGGAAGGGATGAAATAAAGAAAGGGGAGGACACCTCTGGATGCGAGGTGTCCAGAGGTCCCTCATCGCTCTCGTGGCTCCAGCCCCATCCAGGCCAGGTCATTCGTCTTCAAGTCCCCCCCTCATCCTCAGGCCTGGCTGTGCACAGGGCAGGCACCTGAAAGGTTCTGACAAGGAGGAGCCCTCCAACCAGAAGACCTGGCTCCTCTGTGCCCGAAACAAGAGTATGGACTTCTGGGACATGCAAGAGTACAGCCAACTGGACCCAGGTACCCGCCTCCCTGCCCTTGAACTCCACATGGGTAAACAGTACTTGAAAAGCAGGAAACTGGACTTATGTGAGAATGGACAGTGGGCCGTGGTCACTCTCTCTGGGGTTAGCTCTGATGTGAGGCTTCTCTTGGGGCCCATCCTTGCTTGATATGCTTACTGAGCTTCAAGCTCTCTATGACAAGGAGAGCCTTTCCCAGGAGCCCCCAAGGAAAGCCAGCGAGCCAGCCTGCAGGACAGACCAGGTCAGTGTGTCCTTTCAACCCCTCAGCCCAGCCAGCTCGGTGAAATGTCAGCCAAGACTGAAAGCAGCCCCAGCCTCTCTAGCTATCACCTCATCCCCCTGTCTCTTGTGCCCTCTGTTCCAGCTCTCCCACCGTGCTTAGTTTCATCCTTCCTTCCCCTCCATCAGCCTGGCTCTCTGTCTGTCCCCATAACCTGCCCTGCCTTCAGTTCCATCTGCCTCAAGCCTATTTGCTCCACACCCTCTCCTCCCCAGTACCCAGAGGTCCACAGTGCCCCACTTGCCTTCCAGACCCAGATCCCCCACTGGTCCCTCTTCCATGTCTGCTTGCCTCCTCCTTGCTGTCTCTTAACCGTCATCCCTGTGAATGCCGCTCCTTAATTTGTCCCCTTCACTTGTGGCTCATTGCTCTGTCCTCATCTCCCATTCTATGACTCTAGTGGCTCTTCAGCATCCAGTCTACCTGTGACCGTTATCAGCCTCTAGATACCCTCCCTCACTAACGCTTTCTTCTCCTCCAACGTGGAAGGGTCTTAAATTCTGAAATGTCTATGTCCCGTCTGTCCTAGCTGGCCTTCAGATCACCCATTGCTCGCTCTCTCTCTCTCTCTCTCTCTCTCTCTCTCTCTCTCTCTCTCTCCCTGCTCAGGTGGAGTTACCCTGGCATTTCCTCTGGACCTTGCTCTCCTCTCCCATCTTCACAGTTGGCCCTCTCAGATGCCCAGATCAGCTGCAAACAAATAAATAGAAAAAGGACAAGCACTGGCCCTGTAGGGTGCCAGAAGCCTCCTGAATGCATCCCAAGCTCTTTGCCTGGCCACAGCAAAGGCTGGATCTCTTCACCTACTCATGTCTCCTCTCTGGCCTAGATCGAGGGTCTGAGGCACCCTGGTGAAGTGGTCTCCCTCCCAGGGTACCAGGCGCAGAACTCCAGATACTCCTAGAGGCCAGCCATCTCTGAGGAGTTCAGAAACCCTGGTAAGGACTCTGAAGGTCCCTGCATCTGACCAACTGCCGAACTGGAGAGGACCTAGGTGTGGGGACAACTACCCTCTACCTCTTAGCCAAAGCACCTAGTCCCAGCAGGCCAAAGCCACAAGGCTAATGTTGGAGGCCCTGACTGGTGCCGGTTGGTTGCCCACCTAAGTATTCTCACAGCTCCCTTCATGTGACAGAGGCAGCATTGTCCCGTTTTGTAATCAGACACCTCACACTGATAATCTGTGCTCCCAACTTTGCCTGAGCTCCACCACTTGTTAGTAGCAGGTCACAGCCGCCCCACAGCAGGAGCTTACAAGAGGCCCAGCTCTCAGGACCTGGTACAGAAGCCCAGCCCCTCACCTGAACCTTCAGGGCAGACCTGTGTTGCTGTTCCTGATGGAAGGGAGCCACTGAGTTATTGACCTTGTTTCGATGACTGCCACAGTTCAAACCTCTGCAGGGGTGGCTGCAGAGATGGCTCAGCCATGAAGAACATTTTTGGCTCTTCCAGAGGATGGGAGTTTGGCTTCCAGCACCCATGTATGGGGGCTGGCTCACACTCACCTGTAATTTAGTTCTAGGGCATCCGATGGGCTCTACTGGCCTCTGTGGGCACCTGCACAGATTCGGCCCACGCTCACACAGACACATAAGTAAAAATAAATCTTAAAAAAAAAAAATGTTCTACTGGAAGAAGCTCCTGGAATCCAGACCGCAGATCATGCCTCCCAAAGTCCTTGGCACTAAACTAGTTTGTTTTTTTTTGGGGGGGGGATTGTTTAGTTTTGGGGGTTTGGGGGGGTTGTTGTTATTTTGTTTTTGAGATAGGTCTGGTACAGCCCAGCCTGGCCTGAATTTGCTGTGTAGCAGAGAATGTTGAACTTCTGACCCTCCTGCTTCTAATTTCCATATACTGGGATTACCACTATGTGCCATCATACCCAGTTTTGGTTTTTTGTTTGTTTGTTTGTTTGTTTGTTTGTTTGAGACAGGGTTTCTCTGTGTAGCCTTGGCTGTCCTGGACTCGCTTTATACACCAGGCTGACCTCGAACTCACAAAGATCTGCCTGCCTCTGCCTCCCTGAGTGCTGGGATTACAGGTGTGCACCACCACTCCCAGCTCATTTTTAATAATTTTTTAGATAGTATAATGACGTCATTTCCCCCTTCTCTTTCCTCCCTCCAGGCCTTCTCGTGCACCCCCTCTTGCTCTCCTTCTAATTCATGACCTCTTTTTTTCTTTGTTGTTTTTATATTGATGGTGGTGGTGTGTGTGTGTGTGCTTAAATGCATAAGAACACGTAAGTACACCCTGCTCAGTCTGTATAATGTATACTTACATGTATGCATCTTCAGGGCTTACCACTTGGTATTGGATAGTTAATTGGTGTGCTCTGCCCTAGGGAAGAAGGGGCACAAAGACTCCAGCTGCCAGCATTCCTTAGTCGCCCCTGGCTGTATGCAGCGCTGGGAATGGAACCCAGGGCACGCTAGAAGAGCACTGTACAGAATGAGTCTCCAGACTACCACTGTTTCTACAGACCTTCTACAGCGCAACCCCTGGGCTCAAAGCCACCGTGCGCTCGGCAGAAGGCTGCAGCTTGTTCCTGGGACCTACCCGCTGGCATAGAGCAAATTCTCTTCCAGGAACCGCTGATGCGGGCCTGTGTGGTGCAGCGACGTGCTGCTGTGGGTGGCACCCGAGGGCGTGTTCTCTCAAAGTCTGTGTTGTGGGCCCAACCAGGGAGCAAACGCACCTATCAGCTGCTGGACACGCAGCGCTTCCTCCAGGGCAAGGCCCACCGTGTGTCCCGGGGACACGGGCACAGTGGCCTGGACAGTGGAAAGTGCGCACTTGCGATTGTGGACCCGGGAGGGTGGGCTCAAAGTGAGCTCCGCTTGGAAACAAGACTCCACACAGAGGCACCAAGGATGAGAAAGAATATGGGTATCAGGTCTGGTAACAGATTCCTTTTAGGCCTGTAGGGGGCGTAGGCAGAAGCAGCTTTGGTCCTGGGAGGTGAAAGGAGCGCACAGGACTTGGACACATGTTTAAAGTGGGCATCGGGGACCCTGGGCACAAAACAGGCATCGGTGGGTAGCAGTGGGCAAAGGATTGGGCACAAAGACACGAAGTGATCATAGGAGCAGGAGGCAAGGGACATAGACCCTGGAGCATGGAGGAGACAGGCCTGGAATAGGTAGGAGAAGGACACAGAAGTGGGCATAGGGCACAAGGGATGTGGCATGGAATATGAGCACTAAATGGGCACCGGGTAGGATGCAAAGTTCTTGGCCCTGCTTTCATAGTTTCTGTGCCAGTAGAACTGCAGGCCAACCTATAAGATGGCCACTCGGAGCCTGAATACCAGATCAGCCTGTGCTTTGGTGAGGACCATGCAGGCCCGCTAGACCGGGAGAGGCTTGCGGCTCATGTGAATCACTCCTCCTCTCCTACGCCTTCCAATGGCTTCTCACTGATCCTTCCTAGTCCCAGCTTGCCCTAGTTCCAGCCCCCCTCTCCCACTCTGTACAACTCTCTGGTCTTTGTGACTCAGACTGAACATGACTTCCACCCAGAATGTGGGAGAAGGACTGCCTCGGTGCCCGGTGCTGCCACAGGGGAAGCCAGTCTCTGCTCAGCTTGTGAGTTGGGTAGCCCCCCCCCATCTGGACTTATTTATAGGATCCTTATTTTGGATGCCAACATAATAAATCTCCTTAAAATAAATCTCTTTTAATAACATGTCAGTAAGTCTCCCTTCCTTCCCTTTCTCTTTCTTTCTCTCTTCCTTTCTTTCTGTGCTGGGAATCAAACTCTGGGCCTTGTGCTCAGCATATCCTCTACCACTGAACCACACCCCCAGCCCATAAGTCAATCTGTATGGAGAAAGTGATATGATTTGACAAAGGACCGAAGTTCACTGGGTTTTTCCCAGTCATTCCGGGAATGTTTCTTGCCTTGCTACTGTGTTTCAGTGCCCTGTGCTGGATGCGGGGGACAGAGCAAAACAATATGGTCTTTACACTCTTGGAGTTCACAGCCTGTTTCCAGCTGGGGTCCCCACTCCTGACCTTCACAAACGGGATGACTGGGGATGTGCATCGAAAGGGCTGACTTTGTCCTGGCCTTTGCTGTACCCCAGCTCCAGGCTGAGGTTAGGAGAGCATGAATTCACAGAACATCCAGACACACACACACACACACACACACACACACACGCGCGCATGCACGCACGCGCATGCACGCACGCGCATGCACGCACGCCAGGCTCTCCCAGGACACTGCCTCCTAAGGGATCCTGTTGTGTCCTCAGCACATGTGGACATGGACAACTTAGCAGTTCCATTGTAGAGATCGGAAGCTGAGGCTCTGTCCAGATGGCTGTCCTACCCACACCAATCACTAGAGGGCAACAGGGCTCAGGGGAACTGGCTTGCGCAAAGTCCTCAAGGGTCCTGAAGTCCTCCAAAATCTACTAGCCAGGCCCGGAATAGTGTGGCCAGGAGGGCTCCGGAGTATGGGAAGGAAGCTGCAGAGGAGGGAGGAGGAAAAGCCAGAACTAGGGTACGTGAGAAAACACTGTAGCTTTTCTCACTTCACAGGGACTCTGCTTAGTTCTCTCCTTGTTCTCCCCTGCTCTACCTTGGGCCATACCTGTGTCCCTGAAGTTCTGCCTGCCTGCCTGCCTGCCTGTCTGTCTGTCTGTCTACTTCATTCTTTTCCTGTTCTGTGGCTGGCACTCTCTCCGTATGCTTACTGTCTCTCTCTTTCTGCATGTGTGCGTGTGTCTGTCTGTCTGTCTGTCTGACTGCCTACCTGCCCCTGTCTAACTCAATTTCAGGGCCTGTCCCTGCCCTCCCACCCCTTCGTCCTGCAGCTGCTCACAGCTTCCGACTGCTGGCCTCCCTTGCCCGCCTCCTTAGACTTGACAAGGGCGGTGAGAGAGGAGGGAAGGGCAGCCTGGTGGGCCCACCTCTTTTTGCCTTTCTAGGCTGGGAGGCTGGGCCAGTAGGTCTTTTAACAGCCTGGGCAGCCCTTGCAGATCACCGGCCCCGAATGCCGTGCCTGGCTCTGTGGTCCAGCAGCACCGCCAGCATGCAGCAGGAACCATCCCCCGGACCCTTGGCTCCTTCTGCAGAGCCCACCAAGCCCCCTTACAGCTACATAGCCCTGATTGCCATGGCTATCCAGAGTTCGCCAGGTCAGCGGGCCACCCTCAGCGGCATCTACCGCTACATCATGAGCCGCTTCGCCTTCTACCGACACAACCGGCCGGGCTGGCAAAACAGCATCCGCCATAACCTGTCTCTCAACGAGTGCTTCGTCAAGGTGCCCCGTGACGACCGAAAGCCAGGCAAGGGCAGCTACTGGACCCTGGATCCCGAGTGCCACGACATGTTCCAGCACGGCAGCTTCCTCCGCCGCCGCAGGCGCTTCACCAAGCGCACAGGTGCCCAGGGCACGAAGGGCCCTGGCAAGGCAGACCACAGGCCCCTCAGAGCCACCAGTCCAGACCCAGGAGCACCCAACACTGCAGCTGGCAGGCTGTGCTCGTTCCCACCAGAGGTGCCAAACCCCAAGGGCTCAAGTTTTGGGGGTCTGATGGGGTCTTTGCCAGCCAGCATGCGCCCGGCAACCAGTGACGCCAGACCTCAGCTGCCCACGGGATCCAAAGAGATGTGCTCGCCCAAGTCTGCAGGCCCGAGGGACCTCTCCGAAGCCACCTCACCCTCCCCGTGCCCGGCATTCGGCTTTTCAGCTGCCTTCTCTGAAGCTGAGAGTCTCGGCAAGGGCCCCACACCTGGCGTGGCTCCTGAGGGTACCTCGAGCAGCTACCAGTGCCGGATGCAGACGCTGAATTTCTGTATGGGGACTGACCCAGGCATTGAACACCTCTTGGCCTCTGCAGTCCCCACCCCTACACCCTCGACTCCTTCAGCCTCTCACCGGGCCCCACTGCCCCTGCCAGCTGACTCCAAGGAACCCTGGGTGGCTGGGAGCTTCCCTGTCCAGGGAGGTTCCGGCTATCCCCTGGGGCTACCCCCATGTCTTTACCGGACACCGGGAATGTTCTTCTTCGAGTGACTGCCTGCAGCAGCCCCTCTGTAGGGCCTCTGTCTGCTATTCCCTTCAGACTCAAGCTGGCTGTAGGACCTCGGGTACTCTGCAAGGACCCAGCCCTGGCAGGCCAAGGACTGAAGATCAGAAGGCGGAAGTGAGCGATCAGCCAGGTCCCGGGGGGGGGGGGGCCTCCTGACAAACTTGGGATGAGGGGAAATGGGGCCCGAGAGATGTCCTCTGTGCTTCTCAGGGCTAATAAAGCCAGTGTGGTGATGATGGTCTGCCTGCTGTATGACTGGGGCTAAGGGCCAGGATGCTGGGGTCTGTGGGGGGCACTACAGTAGGGGTGGAGAGCTGCCTGGAAAGATCCCGCTTGAGGCTTTATCCTGCTGGGGACTTTCTTGGGGAGTTTCCCAGGAAGGGAAAGTAGGGCATGAGGGCAGGCGGAGGGAGATGCAGCCAAGATCCACAGAGTATGGGAAAGCCGAGCTGGCCTATGAGGCTACCTCCCACCCATGGTTGTAGCTGGAATCTCTCCTTATGCAGCCTTGTCATGCCCGCTGCCATGCCCTCCCGGGCTTGCTTCTGTCATCTCATCTGGGTCCTATGGATTGTCAACCCCATTTACAATGGGGGAAACTGAGGCTCAGTGCTCACCCCACCTCCAGGGGATGTGCAAAGGAGCGGCAGAGAGCAAAGGGTACGCAGGTCTGAGGGAAGGTGTGGAGTCGAGAGCTGGCTCCAGGCGCAGAGGAGGAGGGACCCTCTGAACTCCAGAGCTGATAAGTTACACTTCACCCTGTGCAACTGGGGATCCAAGGTCTAGAGGCAGCGCCTGTCTTTATTTGAACTCGCCACAGTAATGAGACCTCTCCTGGGTCCCTGGGTGAGATCTGATGACTTTTTGCACCAAAATTGTATTAAATTTATTTGTGACTGTGTGTGTATGCAGGGGGGGGGGGTCAGACACTTGTAGGAGCTGGTTTTCCCTTCCACCATGTGGGTCCTAGGGATTGAACTCAGGGGCCTTTACCCTCTTAAGCCACCTCACCCCTCGGGTGACTCTTTGTGGACACATTTCTTTGAGGGAAGGGCAGGGACCCATGGCTGCCCTAGGTACTGAGCAGAGAGAGCCGAGCTCCAAGCTTTGCCCTGCTCTAACTGTTCTCCTGGGTAGAATAGGGTACGTGGCGGTTTGCTTGACACCCACCAGAGGAACAGACAGGGACCCAAGACCTCACTGTCACCTCCAACACCACCAGGAAGAGAAGCAAAAGGCTTCCTGTACCTTGGGCTCCTCTAATGGGGTGAGGCAGAGGGCCAAGGTGTTGGTGTGCCCCCATTTTAGTCTTCATTAGAGAGCCCAGGAGGCCTTTTGTCCCATGAAGTGGCACCGAGTGGCTGTCCTTCCTTAGGCAGGTTGCCTAGTCTCTGCCATAAGCCATTCCCTGGGCAGCTTCTCTGACTTCAGCCTCTGCTTCTGCTGCTCCCTCCTCCCTTCGCATGTCCCCTGGGGCTTTGGAGGAAGCAAGCTGGCTGGCCTGACTGAACTGTCTGGTTCCCACAGACTCCAGAACTGAGGTGGAGCAGGGACCTGAGGGGCCAAGCTTGCTGTGGCCGGAAGCGGGTGGGAAAATGCCTGACCAGCTGGGGGAGGTGAACTCCCCCTCCTTCCCTCCCACATCCCCCTCCCTATTCTGCCTGCTGCACCCCAGCCAGCAAAACAGTGGGTTGTTGGGAGGAAAGGCAGCAGGGTCCTGTGTAGTGAGGGGCGGAGGTTCACGGAGGAAGGGGACCCTCGTGTGATGTGGGGTCAGCATGTGGGGTGTGTGGGAGCGGTGCTGGGGAGACAGTTACAGGACAGAGTCACTAGTCGGGATTCTTTCTGGGCTGGGTCAGGGAAAGAGGCCTCTGTTGGGCACTGTTCCTTGCTTTGCATTCCTCTGGAGCCCTGGTGACCCCAAGTCCCTTCTCAGCCTGTATCCTAGCTGGGGATATCCCAGATGGGAAGCTAGCAGTGCTAGGAAAAGCTCCCGGCTCCCAAGCATGTTCAGCCTACAAGCCCCATGTCTGGGCCCCAATGTCCATGTTCCTCAAGATGAGCCTGGGATTCTGCCAGGAAGGCTCTTGCCTCCGTTCCTTCCTGGGCATGGGCTGGGGTGATGAGATGCAGGTTTCTCTCTCTTTCTTAAGAGAGAACTGCCCATGCCACCGTGCCACCATGCCACCGACTTCCACCCAAGAGAGTAGCTAGCTCATAGAGTCTGTGGACAGCCAGGCTGAGGCCTTGCTTGCCTGCGCTTCAGGAAGTATGCAATTAAAAAAAAAAAAAACAAGTCAGCCAAACTCAGCTCTGGATACACCTTCCTCTACCCTTAACCCCCAAGACTTCTTGTTTGTCAAGAAAGTGGTGATGTCCCCAAGTAGGATCTTGGTCTGAGCCTACCCTGGATACACTGTTCAGTCTTGGACCAGTCCGCTCCCTTTCCCCTCTCTGCCTTGGTTTCACTCCCTTTGTCCAGCAGATAGGAAGTGGGCAAGTTGACACTGTATGTGACTCTCAGAACAGCATCTGGCCCAGGGGACAACCTGGAGGATATCCCATCCCTGGAGGTTCTTGGTCAGGAGGCCTAGACATCATGATCTCACGATGCCCTCAGCTCAGCATCCAGTGGCGACCTTCCCATTGGGCAACCTCCCCTTACATTCTTCCTGTGGCCAACACATACTTCTGCCTGTTGCCTGGCTGCCCCTATTAGAGGGCGTGGGATGTAGGGCCAGTGAGGGCCCCCATCAGGTCAGACTAGACAGAACGTCTTGCTACAGATGGTAAAGCCAAGGTCACACAGCAAGACCAAAAGAGCTGTCTCCTCAACCCACCCACACAATGCTTAGGTCAGGGATGTGGTATCCGACAGCCTTGGGGACTCCTTCAGTGAAAGCTCCTCTGTGTCCAGCTCCAGTTCCGAGACCATTTTCTCCTCCTGGGGAAATTAGAGCAGAAAGGGTGCTGAGACGAAATCAAATCCTAAAATGGTAGGATCTGTGTTGAAGAATATTCCAGAGTTCTTAATCACAGCAGCTCAGATTCTTGGAACGCACACTTGACAGAGTATCTTCCGACCCTCTCACATTGTGTGAGTTCCAGGAAGCAGGAAGGGCCTGTTCCAACAAAACACAGCGACCCCGTCAGACTGCCATTACCTGCTGGCATTTGGTCTGCCTATCCAAGGTCACAGTGCCCATCTGCCATCAGAGGGGCATAGACAGGGTCCCCACCACACCCCAAGGGCCCACCTCACAGACTCTTCCACGGGGCTTATCTTGGTCCTGTCTCCCTCCCACCCGCTGCTTCCTTCCCTGCTGAAGGCATTCCCTGAGTGAGCTGCAAGTTACTCAAACCTTCCCACACCCCCAGACAGCATTTGGCTGGGGAGAGACCCTCTCCCCCGGAGGGCGGCTTCCCGCGGCTGCCACAGTGATGAGAAAGCAGGGGGAGGTTGGGTTGGCCTGGTACAATCTGCCTGTTGGGAGTGCAGGAACCCAGGAATCCAGGCCTCAGCCCAATGTCCTTCCCCTGTCCAAGCTCCCATCACCCATAAGCCAGGCTGCCAGAGGCCAGCCTGCCTTCAGAGCTGTCCTAGCTGTGTGGCCTGGGGAAGCCACTTCCTCTCACTGTTTTCTTCAGAAGGAGACAACATTCGCCCACACAGGGCTGGTGTGAGGGTTCTCCAAGTTAGCATTCGCAAAGTGCTTAGGGCAGGGCCTGGCACTCAGAATTGCAACATAAATGATAGTTAAGTGAGGTAAGTCCGCACTGAGGGCCTGGTGTGTCCCCTCACCAGGGTGCATCTCCTGCCAAGGCACTGTCTAGCCGCTATGGAAGAAGGGGACACAGTGTAGGGAAAGGACTAAATGATGCTGTGGGCTGAGAGTTCTGTTCTTCTGTGTGGACTCGCTCACTGAGCCTCAGTTTCCTCCTCTATAAAATGGGGATGCTGTTTTTGATGACCAGGCCTGGCCTGTGGGAAGCCCATCTACATCCTTATGTATCATTTGGTCAATAAAGATGAAATTAGAATAAAAAATATCCCCACTGGAGGTCCCCACACTCTCAGCCTTGTTCTCTCAGCTGAATCATTTGAGTACACACAGACAGACAAACAGATACACACAGAACTGTATGTAACCTAGAGGTTCCCCTGAGCTGCCTGAGTCTCTGTCCCCAGCCCGCTGGTAACTGGGTGGGTGACTCAGGAAGACAGATGGTGGGCAGAAGGAAATGGCTCTGGAGCTAAAAACAGACCAGAGGCCCCGTTAGTCACTCCGTCAGCCAGGAAGGCCGGGGGTGCCCCCAGATCACTTTCCTCCAGGTCAGACCCATAGTTGCCCAGTGTCCATTAGGCACATGGGAGAGCAGCTGGTCCTTCCTCCCTGCTGGCAGCTGGCTCAGGTGAGCATCTCCACTTACAAACCTCTGTGCGGCCTGCTCTTTGAGGGGAGTCCCTTCTCCACAGGGTGGCTTTCTACATACAGTTCCTGTCACTGGCCAACATCATCCCAATGTAGCCCCGAAGCCCGAGTCCAGTTAACTGTCCTGCATGTTTTCTCTCCTGCAGCCTCATGCTGCCTTCCTGAGGCCCCACCTGTGAGGTGCTCACAGTTGCAGGGTCTACACCTGTGTATCTTCACCTTGGCACATAGGTTTTAGGGCAAGGGCTGTGTTTGCCCTGTTCGCTTTTCCTCCTCTCAACCTCAGTAGGGATGTGGTGAATGTTTACAAGTGAATGGTGCCTTGGTTACACACTTTTCTTTCACAAGGCATTGTCTCAAAGAACCCCAGGGACCCTCTGCCTCACTCAGCACCCTCCAGGGGCTTGTGGGCAAGAGCATACTTCCATGACCTCACTGACTCAGAGCGGCTTTGACGCCCACCCTTTCTTCTGCCTGGAAAGCCCTCCACCATTATCCACAGGGCTGTCTCCTCACTCCCAGCTTCCATCAGGCATCCCCAGATGAGAAGCCCCTGATCACCGACCCTTCCTCCCCCCGGCCAGAGCTGGCTATGGCCAGTGTGTTTTACCCACTAGAAGAAGCCTCCTGAGACTTTGTCTGTTCACTGCTGTCCCTGCAACTGGAGGAACACAGCAGGGGTTCCTGAAATAGTCAAACACAGCTCAGGATCCTGCTGCACCAGGCTCTGCCTGGGCATCAGATGTGACTTTGGCGCTGCCCTGGGAAAGCAGGTATTGTCATTATCCCATTTTACAGACAGGAGCCCGCCCCGTGTACCTTGAGGTGTCTGAGCTCTTTGGCTCTACCCGCTCTGTCTCTGCTAAAGCCACTGCACACCAGCCTCCGCTCTCCCACCTCCAGTCTCTCCCATTGATTCACCTGCCTGGCAGCAGATAGCTATGTTACTGTCTGCTTCCTCTGCTCAAAACTCTCCCGTGGCTCCCTGAGACCCTCAGTCAGCCTGACTAGCTCCCCCGATCATGTCCTTCAACATACACAAGACCTTACTAGAGCACACTCAGGCGAGCTTGTTGTCTGGCTTTTTGCACTCTCTTGGCCCACCACACTTGCCCTGCTATCCCTCAAAGATTTGTTCCTTATGTGCCCTCATCTAGAGAGTTACTCCTGGAGAGATGAGACTTCAGGTTGGTGACTCTTTCCTGTGCCCACGGTTTCCTGAGTTTTCTTCCAGCTTCTCCCAGGCCCACCCTGGGACCTACCTCTGTGGTCCCAGAGGCTGTGGGCCTCCCTGGAAACTGGTCTAGGGAAACTTTACCCACACTGCCCAACTCACATCCTAAGTTCACCCTTGCCTCAGTTTCCGTAGCTATGAAATGCTACATGGCTAACACATGGATTTTCACAATACAGTGTTGGGGTTCAAGAAGTGCTTCCTGTCAGAGCAGGGAGGACTCGGCAGGTGCGGAGACAGCACCCCACCTCCCGGAACAACCCTGGAGGCCTTGCTCCCTCCTGGCAGCCAAGCGAGGGCTGCATCTTTTCCCACCACTGCCTAGTTGGGTTCAAGGTGGCCAGAGGAATTCAAGGCCACCAGACTCAGACAGGAAAAGGCAACGTCACAGTGCTGGTGTAATCCAAACCAGATGTGGCCTCGGTGGCTTCCAGACCCAGGGGGTGGTCACTGTGGACCTGGCCCAGGCCCAGAGGCAGGAAATGGCCTTGGAGCAACACTTTCTGGGCTGGCCCAGCTAGGAGGAGGGTCCATTGGAGGCTCTTAACCCTTCTTGGCCCAAAGGGGTGCCCAAGCCCAGCCCCAGGGAGGCACACATGCTGATAGCAGGTGACAGCACACACTGCAGGAAGAGCCGTGCCCCCGGCTGTGTGTGTGTGGGGGGAGGGTATGCTCTTCCTAGAGCCTGGGAAAGCTCAAAGCCTGAGGACAGCAGGGCTCTGGCTAGTCAGGTCCGGCAGTCCCTGTCAGCTGTGAACCCCTGCCTTCCTTAGTGAAGCTCTAGGATACAGACTCCTCTCTCCCAGTGGCAGCCAGGGATAGAACTCTATTTAGAGCAATGGGGCTCAGGTCCCAGGCTCCAGAGAGGCGGACCCAGCTCTGCAACAGGAGAAAGACTCCAGTTTTGCCTGAGTGTGCGCTGCAGGCTTTGGGAGATCAAAAAGTCCCTACGAAGCGGCACATGCCTTTAATCTCCACACTTGGGAGGCAGAGGCAGGCATATTTCAGTGAGTGAGTTCCTGGACAGCCAGGGCTACATTGTGAAACCCTGTCTTGGGGGCGAGGGGAGGGGGAAGTTCCTATAAAACCCCATTCTCCCATCTATACTGTCCGGTCTACATTCTGTGCCTCCAGGGAACAGTGAGGCACAAATGTTTCTGGGAGAAGGGAGGCAGGATAGATTGGGGGTTAGAGGGTGATCATCCCCACTCACGGTTCTCAGAGGGCTTCTTGCCCAGGACATACTAACTTGTGGCCTTGAGCAAGGCACCTTTCCTCTCTGAACCTGTTCCCTCCCTTGTAAAACACGGTAGATGAGCACCCCTCCTATCTCAACCATGATGACTCTAGAAGTTGCAGAAGAAGAGTGAAGGTTGTGATCGAGCTATAGAGAGGAAGCGAGAACCAGGTGTGGTGGTGCACACCTTTAATCCCAGCACTCAGGAGGCAGAGCCTGACTGATCTCTGTGAGTTCGAGGCCAGCCTGGTCTACAGAGCTAATTCCAGGATAGCAAGAACTACACAGAGAAACCCTGTCTCAAAAAAACAAACAAACAAACCAAGGGGGGGGGGGGGGGGGGGGGGGGTTTGTGCTTATAGTCAGGGTTCTAGCCCCAGCTGTTGAAGTCTTTGGTGAAGGGTCTTCCCTGTTGTGGCCTCAGTTTCCCCAGCTGGATCCAAGCGTTGGATCTCAGCTTAGGCTGAATCTGATTCTCTTCCCTCAGCTTAAGGAGTGACTCACTCATCATCTCATCATCGTCCTGTGTGGCCCGATGCTCAGCCAGGGCGGGGCCAGTGAGGCAAAGAGGACCACTCAGTGGAAACCCAGGCCCAGCTGGCGGAGGTCAGGTTGGGGTGGGGGTGGGGGCCGCACGGTGCCAACGGGGGTGGGGCAGCAGTGTGTGGCCCTGGGGGTCCCTGCTGTTAGTACATCTGCCGTTCACAGCCCAAACCAGGTCCTCCGAACGTTCCCTTCCCAGGGCAGGCAGGGGCCAGGTGCCCGGTTCTGCAGTCGTGGAGGCAGGAGAAAGGATGTGCAACAGCACAGAGGTCTGTGGACACACCCAAGGCCCAAGCCAGGGGGAAAGGGCAGCAGCCAGAGCAGAAACGTTGCCTGGTCAGTCTGTGTACTGATCCTGCTTCCCTCCAGCCTCTTGAGGCTGCCTGAAATCAGCTTTTCCACCAGGCAAAGGGTTCGACACTTCCATGCTGGTCATTGCAGGTTGGGACCGTGGTGCTCTTGTCACCTGGTGCCTCTCTGTCACTCTGGCAGGCCACCGCACGCGGAGCCAGCTGCCTCACTTGGGGCTCTGTCACCTCAGAAAATCTGCACACTAGTATGACTCTGCTCTGCTTTCTCAGCTGCCCCTCAGGCAGATGCCTGCCTGGAGTGCCTGGATGAGGCGAGCGGGGAGCAGAAAGCAGAGCTCGCTGAAGCTAGACAGAGGCATCGCAGCCATGGGCTGTTAGCCTTCCCTGGATGCTCTGGGTTCGGCTCCCACCTTGTTCCATGTTGAGCTTACAGGAAGAGTTTTTTCCAAGCCCCAGGCCCAGCCTTACAGGGCAGGCTTCAAATTCCTTCCTTGCTCTGAGCCTCAGTTTCCTTGCCTACTGAACGTGGATAAAGACACACACCCCTGCCCCCATCCCAGCCCTGGGCTGTGTATAGTTCAAAGCCCTTGTCTCCATCTTACTATTGCTACACCATCATCCTCTCTTCTCCATGAGGTGGGTCTTACCTGTTTTACCCCTGACTCAGTTTCCCTCTGTGAGATAGAAATCTTATCTTCCTTCTCCTCTCCCTCCTCCTCCCAAGGATAATGAACTAATCCACGTTGAGCTAGACTAGAGTCTAGCACAAGTGACCCTGCACAGCTCTTGTGACATCCCCCTCCTTCCCCCTCCTAGGCGAGAAACCTGAGAGAGCAAGGGAAGCCGCTTGAACACAGCTCATGTTTGGAAGCCTGGCTTCTGAGCCTGCTATCCGTGAACACCCCACTATGCGTACATGTGAGACCTCAGCACCTGGCACATAGTGGGTGCACGACTGGTGAGCTCACACGAGGCTGTGCACGTGCAGAGAGAAGGAGGCCGCCTCCAGCCTGGATATTTATTTACAAGGCACAAGCTTAGAGCAGGTTGGGGACTGCCCGATGGCTTCACACTCCTCGTGGGCATGTTCATCCTGTCACGTGGGGTTGCGAATGCCCCTGGGACTGGCCAGGCTGGGAACCTCAGTCCTCAGGTGGACTTGGGGGTGGTCTCATGTCTCCCAGGCCTCTCCCCCACCCCCACCGCTCCAGGCCTGGGCTGGCTTTCTCTCACAGTTTCTGTGTGTTGGTGGTCACAAAAGCAGTGGGTGGGGGCCGGGAGGCCAGATGGTGTGTTCGAGGCCGTATCTGTTGGGATTGTGAGGCGGGGCATGGAGGTCCTCTCACACAAAGCCTGCTCTGTCTCCCCTGGCAGCTGGGCTGCATTCTTACCCTGCTAGACGCTCCCCATCCACCAACACTACCACCTGCTGGACCCCCCGCCACCCCACTCCAGGCAAGGGTGCCCCAGGCGAGGCAAAGCAGAGGCTACAGGGGCAGCAGTTCAAAGGGGGGAAGCTAGGGAGAGGAGAGGGAATGGCCTGGACGTCCTTGGAGTCTGGGTGGGGCTGATGGGCCACAGCCCTGTCTGAGGAGGCGGTAGCAAGATGGATTCCAGGCCACACTCATGTTCTCATAAGGGAAGCGGTGTCGCCTGAGGGCCTGGGGAGCCCCAAGCCTCCCGGCTGGTGCCGCTTTGTCCTGACCAGCCTTTGTCCTAGAGATCTGGCCGGCTCTCTCTGGCCTTCTGAGCTGTGTGGCTTCAGCCTTGACCACTGCGCAGCTGCGTCCAGGCTTCGCTGCTCCTGGGGTTCAGACTCCCAGAGTCATCAGTGCCCCCGAGCTAGTGATCTTCTTGAAGCGATTGGCTGCGCTGACAGCAATGAAGTTTTTCTGGGGGGGACAAGAGAGGTGTCCTGGTCAGCACTATGGCAGAGAACCCCCTTCTGGCTTAGCAGATAAGGGCGCTTGCAGCCAAGCCTAAGTTCAGTCCCTGAGAGGCACGTGCTAGAAGGATAGAACTGACTAGAGCCTAGAGCTCTAACCTCTAGGCCACAGCACGGATGTGTGTCTTCTGTATACACATATGCAATAAATAAGTAAATGTAAAATAAAAAAAAATTAGAATTAGAAGACTTTAAAAAAATCTCCCCATCATTAAAGGAGCATCAGAGGCCCTCCAGTAGGCTGCCCAGCTATTAAAAGTGTCACAACACTGTTCGGTCCAAGCAAAATAGGCCCCTCATTCCATTTTATGAGTCCCTCTATAGCTGCAATTCTCAACCAGTGGGACCTGTGTGGGCGTCAGATGATCCTTTCACAGGGGTCATGTATTCAGATATCCTGTGATCAGACGTTTACACTACAATTCACAACAGTGGCAAAATCGCAGTTGTGAAGTAGCAACAAAATCATGTTATGGTTGGGGTCACCACAGCATGAGAAACTGCATTAAAGGGTCACAGCATTAGGAAGGCTGAGAGCCGCTGCTCAGGCCACTCTGCCCTGACCCCGCTTACTCCCTTCCAGCCATACTGCCTGCTGTCTGTTGCTCGCACTCGAGATCCAGGTTCTGCCAGGGGCCACACACTGGGTGCTCTCCTGCCTGGAAGCCTTCCCCTGCCCCCTCTTCCTTGAGGTGTTGATTCACCTGTTCTCCTCACTGGGCCCTCAGCTCCCTGTTGGAAGGTGTAGCCTCTCCACCCTCTTAAAAACTCTCTACCTTCACTGAAGCTTCGGGCTATGAGACCCAGCTGGGTGTGGTGGTACACACCTGTAGTCCCAGCACTCAGGGAGGCAGAGGCAGGCGCATTGCTGTGAGTTCGAGGCCAGCCTGCTCTACAAAGCAACCAGGATGGCCAAGGCTACACAGAGAAACTCTGTCTCAAAAAAACAAAACAAAAAGTCTACAAGACCCAGTTTCCTGACTCTCATCTCTACTGCAGCAGTGGGCAGCAGTGGGCCATTTAAGAGTAACAGCTGCTCAATAGATATTTGGGAAGTGGAGGAGATTGTGATGGGGTCAGAGGTGCTCTCCCTAGCCTGAGCCCTAGATTAATGATCCTCTCCTGGCAGGCAGTGTGGTGCACAGCTCCAATCCAGAATGGGATCTAGCCCAGGCCCCAGAGAAAAGCCTGTGTTTCCCAGACAAGGCCAGGCCCTGTCAGCAGAGACGGCCAAGGCATAGCTGGTAGGGCCGGACCTGGCAACGGGCTCTCCTGCCTCTCAGCCCTCCTCCTCCTCCCCCAGCTCTGATACCTTCCAGCGCCTCTTCATGAGGTATTTCTTAAGCAGGATCTGGGACTTGAGGCGGCGGTTGCAACGTTTGGCTTTCTCTGCCAGGTTGTTGAGCCAGGGGTGGGCGAGGCACTGCTCCGCACTCATTCGGGCACTGTGGAGGAGGTGTGGAGAAGGGCACTGTGGGTGTGGTGAGGGTAAGCCCATGCCAGCACCAATTGGCCCACACACGCACTTGAACATACAGGGTTCCCAGCCAAGGCAAGCCTCACCTCTGGTCCTTTGTGATGAGATTGGAAACAAAGTCTTTGGCCTCATCCGACACAGCTTCAAAGGTCTCTTCATCAAAGTACCAGTTGGCAGACAGGACATTGTTCAGGGTTTCCGTGTCATCGTCTCCCAGGAAGGGAGAGAGGCCACTCAGTCTAGAGGGAAGGAAGAGTGGGGCAAGAGAGTGAGGTGGCAGCTGCCGGGGATAGGGCAGAGCCTAAGAGGCAGCATGTGCTGGAAAGACCCCGGGCTTCCAGAGTGGGACAGACCTGGGTTTGAATCTGGCTGGGTGACTTTGGGCAAGTCACTTCCCCTCTCTGAGCCTCACTCTTCTCATCTGTAAAATGGGCATAATCACCCCAGCTTCCCAGGGTTGCAGTGAAGATGAGGAATGGTGTGAAACACACGGTGAGCACACACAAAAGATGTCCACTGCCCCTCTGACCCCACCCCAGGGCATGGGCAATCTGCTTCCGGAGTCTACCCCAGGGCAAGATGTGTGCATTTAGGGCACCTTGGAGGGTTTGTTTGTTTGTTTGTTTTAATATATAAAATGGGTACAAAGTCCCCCTTTCTGGTTCTCCCTAGCCTTTTCCAAAAATACACCCAGGCTGTAAGCTGAGAGAGGTGGGACCACGTCGACAGAGCCCCAAGGCCAGTTTTGTCCTCTCCTACCCACCCCTGCGCCCCTGCTGGCCGCAGCCAGCACGTCCCCGGGGCTCACAGCATGTAGGTGATGACCCCCAGGCTCCACATGTCAGTCTTGTCAGAGATCTGGTCATAATTCACCACCTCAGGTGACAGGAACTCCGGCGTCCCAAAATTCACCTTCAGCTTCTCGTTGGGGTTATACCTGGGAGTGAGATTGAGAGCCCAGGTTCCCAGCCGACACTGGAAACATCCAGCCCCCCTCCACCCCTAGGCCCCACCCTCCCATCCACCCAGAGGGTACCTCCGTGCCAGGCCGAAGTCGATTATCTTCACCAAGTGGCCAGTAGTATTTACACACAGGATGTTCTCTGGCTGAGGAGACAGGGATGGCGGCCCAGACTGGCCTCTGACCCAGCTCACCCTCGTTTCCCCAGCAGCTCCACCCTGGTCCCTTGCTGGGGACCCCACACATGGGAGTAGATCCAAAGAGGGAACTCAGGGTCCCATGATGCCTTCCTGCCCTCAGCCTAAGAAGGCAGAAGCCCTGTGAGGGGCCTGTCTCAAGGCACGAGGCTACCCAGTAGGGTCAGGTGGAATTTCTCTCCACTCAGTCCGGCGAAGGGTGGAGAAACTGAGGTCTGCAGATAGGGAGTGTGCCCTGGCCAGAGGCCAGGCGGGGCGGCTATCAGGAAGTGGAAAGCCAGGGGCTGAGTGAGTAGGGCAACAAGGACAGCAAGGTTTCTGCTGCTCTAGGCAGTGCCTGCCTCCGTAAGCAAACCCTTTTTTGGAAACCACATTCTTGGAGGCAGAGTCCTTTCCCCCAGGGCCCTTGCATTTTAATTAGAGGCCCTACTCTATCGCCCACAAAAATCGGCCTTCACAGGGAATAACAGGTCTCAAATGTTCCCCCCACATAGCACTCCAGCTACCCTAGTTCTTAGAGGAACCCCCATCTGTCCCTGTACCTGGAGAAGCACCTCTGGCTTTTCCCCAAGCAAGTCCACATTCACCTTCAGCCAGGTACTCTTATTTTTTCAAAGAATACCCACGCCCACCAGCTCTCTCCTAGCATCCCAGTGTGGCCTCCCAAGGTCCACACCCCAGCTAGGCCCCACCGGAAACCACCTCTCCTCTCTCCTTCCGGGTTTGTCCTCAGAGGTACCTGCAGGAGGTTCCTGGAGACTCTCATGCCCTCTCAGATCACAGCACTGAGCAAAGCCGGAGTCTCCTCCACAGCCCTACTCCACAGACAAATGCCTGCTCCCCTGTCTCCATCCTCTGCATCTCCTGGGTGCACCCTTGTGCCTTTTGTAACCTTTGTAATGGATTTCACTTGTGTGGACATCGTAGAATGGACAGGGACATGTCCATCCTGGTCCCCCATTAGGAGTCCTCTTCGCTGTGGCAGGTACTGGGCAACTGGGCATTAAGTGAGGAGCACAGAAACACAGGTGCCGGATGGAGCTTATTATCCCCCAGCGATACTCATTAGCATCTGCCACAGGGACAGGAGATGCCTGGCAGTTTGTGTTTCCCCCTTCCCATTCCACGCCCTTGGCAGCCACTGGGGCTGACGGGAGTGAGCGTGCTGTGTAAAATCCGTTTGCCATCCCTAGCCAGCTGTGTGCAAGGGACTCCGTTAGCTCAGAATGTGAATGTCCTCTTGCAGAGCTCTTCACAACTGCCTGCCTCCTGGGCACTGTGGCACCTGCGTGAGGCTTCTCAGTGGGCTCCATGTCGGCATTCCAGGACACTGGCTGCTATGAAGTGGACCCTCAACACTAGCTTCTCCTTCTAAGGGATACATACTGGCAGCGCCTGTCTCAAGGTAACATGGAGGCCGGTGCTGCGAGACACCAGCAGCTGGAAACACCAGACCGTAAGCTTCACGGAAGTTGAGACTAAGACATGCCTTCCCCCCACCCCCACCTCTACCTCCCACCCTGGCCTTTCTGTGGGAAGGAGGGATGGAGAAGGAGGAGGAATGGGAGGAGCTAGAGAGACGCCGATGAGTCATGACCACAGTGACACCAGGCGGTCAGTGCGCTTCTAGGAGGCCCAGTACCTTGAGGTCCAGGTGCAGGACCCTCATCTTGTGCATGAAGAGGATCCCGTCGCAGATCTGCCTGACGAACACCATGGTATCCACCTCGGTCAGATGGTAGTCCTCATCCACGATCCTCTCAAAGAGCTCGCCGCCCTCGATGCTGTGTGCACAGATCCCCTCTGCAGACTGGCTCCAGGCTGCAGGGCCGAGCTCCCCTCCTTCTCCCCCGACAAGGCAGCCCCCCCCACCTCACCCCCATCCCCAGTAGGCGCTTCCCCCAACTCACTACTCCATGAACAGGACGATCTCGTGAGCGGTTTCAATGGCTGAGTAGAGCTGGATCAGGTTGCGGTGGTTCAGCTGGTTCATGACCTCGATCTCCAGCAGCACCATTTCCTGGGGAGCAGGGAAGTTAAGAGGACCCACCGGGCACCACCAACCCCCCCAGCCTCCTCCCACCTGGCCCCTGGTCTCCATCACTCTCTCCCTATAACCTCACCTGAACACCTGCATCAGACCCATAGCTATGCTGCAGCCAGGTGGGATCAGTTTCCAGAGCCACGTGTGGTGGCACATGCTTGTAATCCCCGAATTCAGGGGGCAGAGGCAGGAGGGGCAAGAGTTCAAGATTGCCCTAGATCATGCAATGAGACCCTGTAAAACCCCCACCCCTAAAAAGGGATTGATTCTTAAATACATAGCACTGCCTCTGAGCACTGCTTTTATCTCTTGACTCTAATCTACCCAGCCGCCAGCCATCTTTGCCATTTCCCATTGGGGAATCTAAGAAAGCCCCAGGTTTATCATGTGCTAAGTCCTTGATACCACCCTTCTCCATGCTTGACTTGCCTGTAGCCACCAGAAACAGACAAAATAAAACATGAGCCTTCACCCAAGCACTGGGGACAAAGAGCTGGGAGCTATCATCTCTGTGTTCGCATTGAGACAGTCTATCAATTAAGGCCTTTGGCACAGTTCCACCCTAAACCAGATTGGAACCCTGCCATCCCTCACCTCCTCTTTCTATTCCAAACAACTGACACTTGTAAGTTTCAGAAAGTGTGCAGTCTCATTGGGGGTGGGGGGATGATCCAAGCTATGGTGGGAATATTTACACTATGAAATTGGCACATGCTGCTCATCAGGCCTCTCCATGCTCCCAAACTCCCCAGGCAGCTGTTAAACTCTAGGCACCGGTGCAAGTTATCCAGCTGAACCTCTTTGCCCTTCATTCCACTCCTTCATCAGCTCTTACTTTGCCTACCACTCCCCAGGGAGGCCCCTCCGCCCAAATGCCCCGGCACTGTCCTGGTTCTTTCTTTCTTTTCTTTTCTTTTTTCCTGGCACTTCTCAACACCTGGTGACATGCTCTTCGTTTTGTTCCAGCTTTTAGTCATCTATCTGTCCCTATACTCTGATGTGCTGGTCCCGTGAGGTTGGGGACTTTTTCAGTCCTGTGATATTTCTCTGACACCTGGCACAGTGGAAGGCAAAGAAAAAAAAATGCTCAGTGATCAATTAACCAACAGCTGGCTCCAATTAACTCACACGGCATACGGTTGTGTGAATTACTACAGGACACTGAGCATTCGTGCTAAACCAGATCCTGGGATGGAGGCCAGTGGAGAGCGGTCAAAAGTACAGATCTGAGGCTGGAGATGGAGCTCCATTTGTTGGCAGAGTGCTTGCCTAGTATTCAGAAGGTCCTAGGTTCAATTCCCCAAACCACATAAACTGGAGCTAGTGGCAAACACTTGCAACCCCAACATTCGGGAAGCAGAAGCAGAGGATCAGGAATTCAGGGTCATCCTCTGCTCCAAGTGAGTTCAAGGTCACTGTGGGATACGTGAGCCCCTATCTCAATGAATCAACCAATCAATTAATCAGTAAGTAGGTACACAGGAGCAGAGTAGTGCCACACAGAAAACCTGTCCCTCCCAGCAGTGCTGGGAGCAAAGGGGATCAGTACTCTGTAGCATTGTAGTACCGTACCATGTCTTGGTGGCCCGGGCCTTTCGCACATGTGGCCACCTTTGCCCATAACATTTGGTAACCTTCGGCCCTGCCATCTCTGGCCCTTGGGCCTTTCCTCCCTTCTTTTTCCTCCTTTCTTCTATCTCTGTGATGCTAGAGTGAACCCAGGTTCCAGGAAATTGCTCTGCTTGAATCTCACTTCCACAATCCTCTGCCTAAACTTCTCTCCCTGGCCTGCCTCTGGAACACTTCCATCTGCAAAACCTTCTCTCCGTAGAAGCTGTTCCAGGAAGCATCATTGAGGCAGGGCTGAGGCAGGACCCTCTCCTCCCCATAGCTTCCCCAAACACTTCTGTTGGCCCCTGCTGCCAGGCTCACATCCCTTTGCCCTCTTGCCCTCAATCCATGTGAACCTGTACATAGCTAACTGCTCACTCCTGGAGCCAGAGCTTCTCCGAGACATGAGCCCAGACCACATCAGCAGTGGGAAACCAAGCTCTCCACTGGGCTCCCTTCCCTTGGCACAGGCTCCCTGGTGACAGGGTCTACCTCACTGCACTTGGGGATTCCCAGTGTCCATCACAGGCCTAAGCCAGCCCCCAGCACTGCTGAGCTGCGGTGAGAGGGCCCAGAAGAGAGAATCCCCTGAGAAATGGGATGTGTGGTTTCTGGCTAGGGTCACCAGGCTCCTGTAACAGGCTGTTTGTCCATCCTCCTCTCTGTGTGGCATCTTTAATGCCACCAGCTTTCACACCAGGCTCCCAGCTTAGCACTGGGTAGCTGGAGATACGAGGGAGCCACTCTAAGAACATCCCCCCACTACCTTGTCCTTGGGAGTCTGTTTCTTGATGACCTTGGCTGCCAGCTTGAGGCCTGTGGCCTTCTCCGTGCAGGTGCACACAGCTCCAAACTTCCCACTGGAATGAGAAGAGGTTGGGAGTGAGGCTTCTTCTAAGACCCAGGGATCAGCAAGGGCCTGAGCTCCCTTCTCCTCCTGACGCAGGCCTAGTGGTGACTCCGGCTGCTCCCTGAGAGATAGGGGCTCCCACCCCACCAGCCCTAACTCCCTCCTGAAGTGGAGGCTGTTTTAGTAAGCTGATGGCTGGAGAGTGGGGGTGGGGGTGGGGGGAACTTGGAGGGACAGACTGCATTTCTTATGGGAATGGCCAAGGGCTCATCCAGAAAGTGACCACAGCCACTTCTTTGGGGTGTGTGACACACCTTTGGGGTGTGTGACCACAAAGAAGCAAGTACATGCATGTAAGCCATGTTGTAGTGGGTGTGTCTGGTCCCAGGGGCTGGATACCACCCCCCATGCATGTCTCCAAGCTTGGGTGGCTGTCTCACCCTCCCAGTGCTTCCTTTGAGTTCATGCTGAATTCACTGTTGACATTTCCGGTCCTCAGCTCCACGATCCTGTGTGGGAAGGGGGCTGGGGGTGGTGGACAATCATCTAGGGAGACAGAGTTGAGCTGTTAGAGTCAGGGGTGGGGACTTCTCGGAAATGTCTGTGACATCACCGGCTCCTTACAGATCTGGGTCCCCCCTCCCTCCTCTCCAGGAAAGTTGAGTTTACCAATTGATGTCTGGGAGACACCTGGTCAGAACATGGAATACCAGACCCAGTTTCCAATTCTAGTTTTGTGTGTACACCCAAAATGGCCTTGGACATCTGTCTTCAGCAGGGGGGTGGGTGGGGTGGGGGTGGGAGTGGGGGGTGGGGGGGTTCAGGGTCTCTGTAGAACGATGAGACAGCTAGCTGACTGGATTTAGATGCAAGCTACTGGAGGGCGGGGTGGGGCTGTTTCCATTATAAACAATCAAACACCTGAACAAGCCCACACAGCAGCTGTGAGGTGGAACCCCAGACAGTGGGACTGCTGTGTCTGGATGATGGTGTGGGTAGAGACTGTTGCCAGCCACCTGATTACACCGCGGAGGGGCGCCCAGGGACGCAGCAGTTCGGTGGTGACATACCGCCACCTAGTGGGCATCATGATTACAGCGGGCCCCGAAGGCCAGTAGGCTGACTCATCGGAATGGAAACCTTTAAAAATAGTCAAAGGCTGCAGGGAAGCCACACTGGTGATAAATCAGACGGCCCTTGGAGGTAGTTCAGGTCTTGCCATGCCAAGGATGTGATCTCTGGGCGGGGCGGAGGTCTCTGTCGCCTCGGGGGCAGGAGGCAGGGCCCCTGGCCACCACCCAGCCGCCAGGTCCTCCCACCCTGTCTGGGTGGCACTCTGCCCCGAGCCAGGCAGGCTGGCTGGTCTCCCAGGGCACCTCGCCTGGAGGAGGGGGTGTCAGGACACTCTGGGCTCTCCTGACCCTATGTCACCCCACCCACCCCCAAGCCCAGTTGCACTCCTGCTGAGACCCCTTCACAACTCCGGCTGGCTCTCCTGTAACCCGGGGCTTTCTCTGAGTACCTGTGGAGTGCTGCCCCAGTTTCCCTGGCCACTGGTCCCACGCACAAACACCTGTGCAGCTCATGAAACCGCTCTGGCTCCCTGATACCCTGCCCTCCACTGTTTCTTTTCAAAGCACCTGACATTGGAACCTTCCCTCCGACAGAGCCCCAAATCCGCTTTTCGGAAACTGTGTTGCTCGGCTTCTCTGTATGATTTTCCTCTTTCAATCCCATGTTAACCAAAGTGGAAGAAAATCAAAAGCGGGGTTTTGGATCAGATGGTCTTCGTCATCTCTGGGCAGCCTGTCTCCCTATCCCGTCTCTATCTTAAAGAAACACCACCTGGCGCCTGTGACGCTTAGACCAGGGAGCCTGAGGGAGGCCTGAATCAGGGTAGTCCTGCACGAGGAAGGATACTTGGAACTTCTCCATCCCTTCTCTCCCCCTCTCCCAGGACACTCCAGCCCCAGCCTGTCCCTACCTACCCAGAATTTGGAAGCAGTCTTCCTCCCTGGCAGTGAGGCTGAGGGCCTGCCCCACCTCGGCTCTCTGAGAAGGAACAGCCTGGAACTCGATCCCCTGAGAGGTGTCCCCTTGCACCTTAGCCTGCCCGGCCTGGCCTGGGGCTCTCTCTGCCTCTTCCTTCTGGTTCTCTGCCAGGGTGTTCGTCCCTCCTTCTGCCTTGGCTGGCCCAGGATCTGGGGGGTCGGAGGTCTCAGACACCCCTGCAAAGATGAGTTCTGTTGTCTCGCTTAGGGGCTTCACAGCTGGTGTCTTCTCAGAGCTAGAAGGTAAGAAGTGAGATGCCTCAGGCAGGTTAGAGGCTTCCAGGCCTCACTTGCCAGCTAGAGCTGAGACAACCTTGTCCCCCCCGCCCCAAATACACCCACCTCCACCGTCTCCACCTCAAGGGCCGACTCTCAACACAGGGAGGCCCCACCGACAGAACCTGACTGCAGTGATGTGGCTAATCGTACAGGGTGACAGGGAGCTATAAGGCTCCTGATTCATAAAAACTGTTGCCATGTAACTGCCACTAATGTGTTACTATCCGGCTGGTGTGAGGATTGCCGCCATTTGCCACCATTGTGCCCAGAGATCCCGAGGGTCCCCTTGTGCATAACTGACTGCCTCGGCTTATGAATGAACTGTTAGTCACCTTTTCATATTAAATTAAGAAGGCTACACTCTCTAGCTTGCAGCTTGATACTCATGCAACGAGTGCCCAGAAGTCTAGAGGGGGCAAAAAATAAAAATAAAAAATAAAAAAGTATGTAGCCTGGGAAGTCTTCAGAGACATCTCCTGTCAGACATTCTTTTCTCTGAATGAAGGTATTAGCCTTTCTTCAGAAATAGGGGAGTAGCGTGGGTGCCTGAACTACGCTCCCCAGCACTAAATGTGACGATGCCTAGAACTCGAGCCAGGGAGCTTAAGCTGGACAAAGGAGCCGCTGGACCTCTCTCTCCCCAAGCAGGGATATTCACCACGAGATGAAGGCTGGACAGCTAGGGCTGTGAAGAAAGGCAGGAGAGCCCCTCCTCCCTGCTTCTCGGCATTCTGCTGCCTTCTTGCCTGCCTTGGGCTCCCCCGGTCCCTCGTTGCCTGGCGGTGCTTGCTTGGCATCTGGCTTCTGGACGCTGGCCTCCGCTGTGGCAGTGGGCTGGGGCAAGGCTGCAGGAGGTCCCACACTGCCTTCCGCAGGCCCCCCACCCCCATGCCCCTCTCCTGAAGGGCCCTGGCTGCTGGCTGAAGCTGGGACCTGGTCATCCTTTTTCTCTGGGGCGGGGGCTTCAGCATCTTTCTTCAAGGAGGATGGGTCTGGATCTTTCTTCAGGTTCGGGGCTCCAGGGTCTTTCTTCATGGTAGGGGTGCCCTCGTGCCCCTCTCCTGAAGGGCCCTGGCTGCTGGCTGAAGCGGGGGCCTGGTCACCCTTTTTCTCTGGGGCGGGGGCTTCAGCATCTTTCTTCAGGGAGGGCGGGTCTGGATCTTTCTTCAGGTCCAGGGCTCCAGGGTCTTTCTTCGTGTTAGGGAGCTCTGGGTCTTTCTTTGTGGCTGGGGGGCTGGAGTCTTTCTCGGAAGCTGGAGGGTCTGCAAAGGAGGGGGACATCCATCAGCAAACCTCCATTCTTCCCCTACCAGGCCGGGCAGAGACCGGCTCTGGGTCGCCTCCCCAGGGACAACCTGTCAATGTCTGGCCCACCAAGTCTCTGGAGCCGCTTGGTAGCCAACATGTCAAACTTGGGGGACTCTGCACAACTTTTTGCTCCTCTGGATGGGCTTTGCTGGACTCCCGCCACTCCATGCACACTAGTGCTAATCCCAGCAGCCACTGAGGGAGGCTCCCCACCTCCCTGCTCCCTCTAGTAGAGGCTTTCTGCAGGCAAGCTTCTGGATGCTGGAGCAGTGGGCTGGGCCACGGCGGCAGGAGACCCCCTCACTGGCTTCCGGAGGCCCCTCACCGCAGTCCCCCAGCCTAACCCCCGCCCCACAGACGACCCCATTCCCCAATCCCTCATGCACCCTGCATAGAAACCTTGGGCACAGACTTCCCTGTGAGTAACCTGCCCAACCCTAGCTTCAAAAACAGCCCTTCTGAGGCTCCTCCCTCCCATCTCCTGCCCCCAGCTTGGCACCTGTTGACAGGCTCTGGACTCCCAGCTCAACTGCTCCATTTTCTGTAGCCATGAGGTAGGTAGGCGTATACTTCTGCTTGTCTAACTCAAGTCTTTCTGGCTGCAGAAAGAGGAGCGAGGTGGATCCCGTTGTCAGATGCCCCCTCTTTTCCAGCTGTGGCGAGGGAAGGCCACTGACAGCCACTGAGGGGAGAGGCGTACCTGGAGAGAGAGGGGCAACCTGGTGGCCAGCAGTCTGCAGCAGCGGCTTCTCAGGCGCAATCCTGGGGTGGTTGTAAGGGGACTGGGCCCGGTGGGCAGAGGCGGAGGCAGGGGCGTGGGCAGTGGAGGCGGAGACTACGAGGAGGCCCTTTGACAGCAGGGGCCATGCAGTGCGGGTTGCCACCACCTGTCACTCTTGGCCCCCGTTCAGAGGACACAGCATTCTTCCCACGGCCTGACATGGGGTAGAATGGCATTGGAACCATTAGAAGAAAAAGGGAGGGGGCATCTGGGCCCTGGGGAGCAGCCTGTGGCCAGGATAAGGGAAGGGGCTTCAAGAAGAGGGCCTTTGGGCAGGGCTGAAGGGAAGACCATGCCCAGGACCAGGCATGGCTCTGCCCACTCTCTGCCACACCTCTTGGGGTTCCCAGGAGCTTGGAGAGAGCTGCCATGACCCCAGTGGCCAGCCTTGTGCTCCCTGGTATCCGGATCTACTCAGACCATCTCTGGGTAAGAAATCATGCCAGGGTCAGTTGCTTTGTTGCCCAATTTTTTCCCTGGGAAAAACTTCCTTTTCTTGGATTCTTTGTGACCATGGAGACTTGGTTGAGTAGTGGAGGGAGGCCAATGGAAATACAAGAAGGTCCTCCTCAGGAAAAGGTTGATGGGACGTCTCTTCAGGGATGGGGACCCGAGCTCGAAGTGTTCAGGTTGAGATGGGGTAGGGAGGACCATACTGTAGGGTCCTCCCCACTGCCCAGAGGCTGTCAGCCCACACTTTTCTGAGAGGAGCCCTGAGCACTGACCAAGGCTGAGTGTTGGTAATGCGGTAGCTGTCCGGGTTCAGATCCCAACTGAGGTAAACCTTCCAGTTGTTCACCACTGTGGTCACTGCCCTGCAGAGGAAGGATGGAGGCTGGCAGGAACGCAGTACCTCTGAAGTGGGGGAAATGTGGATCAGGAAGCTGCTAAGGGACTACTATGAAGTGCCCTCCAAAGGGGAAAAAAAATCAGGTGCAAAATAGCACAGCATGTCTGTAACCTGTGCAAACTTCTTTGGCAGGAGAACAAGAAATGCATAACTTTCCTGGAAGGGAGGCATCAAGGCTTCTTGTCCTTATTTTGTTTTAATTTCATATTTGTTTTTTAGAGAGGGTTAGCCTAATCCAGGGTAGCCTAGGCTCTCCATCCTCCCACATCGGGTGCCAGAGCCCTGAGATGACAAACATGGGTCTCTCACATCTTGAGGCCTTTTACTGTATTCCTTGAGCTGTGAGAATGCATTGGATTTTAAAATGCATGGTTTCTTCGAAAGCAGGCAAATATGGAAGGCGCTTGACACAAGCTAACAGAAACTATCCTCCTCCCTCATCTGTGCTGGCTCAGTCCCCTCTCTGGGGTGGTCCTGTTCACTGCTTCTCTTCTTCAGGGTTCAGCAGACAACATGCCTCTTCCCAGAAGCAAAAACAAGCAATGTCTGTGTAGCACTTGCCCAGGAGGGGCTGGGCTGGGCTGCGCATGACCCTAACCTCACCTAAGGTAAGAAAGAGTCCCACCAAGCACCTCCTCCTGGCGTTTTCTAACGTCTTACATGTTGTCATTTGTGGTAACTGTGGGCCACACTTACCCTGTTTTTCTGGATGAAGGTGAGGAGAACTAAAGGAATGAGTGAGTTGTCTACAGCCCTCAACAGAGAAGCTAGAGATATAGGTTAGCAGAATGCTTCATACACTTCCTCCCTTCTGCCGTGTAGACCTCCCAAGGCATTCAGAAACGTGAAATGTCTTTTGTCCTTACCTGTGATAGGGACACTCCTAGCCCTGGATATTTGGATATATCTTCCCAGCATAGTTTGGCTTACCTTAAAATGGTGGATATCTCCCCCCACCTCCACCAAAGCTCCTCGGTGCCCCAGACTGCTCCCATGGTGCGCTCACAGCCTAGACAGAGCTACATGGTCCTTTCATGTATCCCCGGCACCATGTGCCTACCATATTAGCCAAGTGACTGACCAGCAAGGCTGGCTGGGGGTCTGCATTGCTTTGCTATGGTGGCCCTTGATGGCTCTGTGGCTATCAATACGTCACCTGTCAGGGTGCTGGGTGAGGGCCCACTGAGGGCCAGGACTTATGATGCTAAGAGTTTTCTTTACCCCAGCTCCCAGGACCCACACAGAAGACCCTAGAGCAAGGGTTTCACATGTTAAAGATGCAAAGACTGATTCTGGGTGAGTGGGGGAGGGAAGTGGGCATAAATGGCTTTCTCCAAAGCTCCTCCGCCTGGTGAGCAGCTTCAGAATGGTCATATTCAAACTCAGAGCCACTTCCCGCCACAACAGGCTTCGTTCTAATCTGCTGCTCTTGTGAGTGCTCCCACGTGAAAACAACTAACAGCACCTCTCACCAGTGCTGGCCAGTCGCTTGAGGAGCGTTGAGGGTAGTGGGGGCAGAGGTTGACGTCAGGGTGTCTTCTTCAGTTGCTCTACCCTATCTGTGTGAGTTTTGTCTGTCTTTTGTCAACCCTGAAAGCCAGGGTCATCTTAGAAGAGGGAACCTCTGTTGAGAAAATGCCTCCATGAGATTAGCCTACAGGCAAGTCTCTTAGAAGGCATTTTCTTGATTGGTGATTGGTCTGGAAGCCCACTGCAGCGGTGCCATACCTGGGCAAGTAGTCCTGTCTTGTACAAGAAAGCTGGCTGAGCAAGTCTGGAGGAGCAAGCCAGTAACCAGCATCCCTCTATGGCCTCAGCTTCCCTTTCTGCCTCCAGGCTCCTGTCTTGGCTTCTTCCCTGCTTTCCATTCAGGGTGGACTATATGTAAACTGTAGACCAAAATAAATCCTTTTTCTCCTCAAGATGCTTTTGGTTATGATGTTTTATAACAGCCATAGAAAGCAAACTAGACAGGGTCTATCACTGAACCTAGAACACACCAATTCAGCTGGGCTGACTAGCCAAGGAACCCCCAGGCTCTACTCTTTGCCTTTCTAGTGCTGGGATTGTACATGCTGTCACACCCAGGTTTTACATGAGTGCCCAGGATGGAACTCAAGCCCTCACGCTTGTGGGACCAGCACTGTCCAGTGCCTACCAGGAGACCAGCTGCCTCCCAGCTGACCTTCTCCGGAGCAATGCTTTCTGATGGGTGTGCCTCCCCATTCCCAGGAACATCCTGCCTTTAATCTTGAAGCAGCCTTATGGGATAGGGGTCAGGAGCACTGCAGTGGGGTTGGAGACTACCAGCTATGAGGGTGACATGTGCCTTGGTAGTCTCCTCCTCTACTGCCTCCACCTGTTCCCAGAAGGAAGCTCATTAGTGTTTAGAGACCCTCGGGCACCCAACGTGGCTGAGAATTTGTACCCAGGCTGTGTATGTCGAGCACCTGGTACAGAGCAAAAGGGCCTGGGACCTAGTGATGTGGTGGCCGCCACAGATAGACAACTCAGCTACCTTGCCCTCTCAACCAAACGTTCCTTCAGCTGGATGGGAGGCTGGCGTGGATCTGGTCTGTGTGGGGTGACCTGGTCTTGTCAGCTGCTCGAAGGGAGTTCCCAGGCTTCTCAGCACTCTCTTGGAGGCATGGGGGAGGGGCACAGGGAAACCTCCTCAACCCTGCAAGAGGCTGCCAGAACCCCTACCCACCTAACTCATGAAGGGGTTTCCCCGCCCCGTGCCAGCTGCGCATACGCCCTTTGCCTCTGTGGGGCCAAGGCAGAAAGTGGGACAGTGCCAGGCCCAATTAAACCTGCCAGGGGAATTAAGGTCAGCAGGATGCAATTATGACTGTTGGATTTAACAAGGCCAGAGGGAAGGCTTCTCTAGCCAGAGTTCACGGCTCCTTAGGCCACTTGCCCTGGGCAGCTCTGCCTTCCAGGAGCGCGGGCTCTGAATCCTGCCCATCTCTAGACAATCACATTGGGAATGCAGGGGTTAACTTCACCCAGCACTGCTTCTTGGCTGCCCAAAGGAAACCAGTCAGGCCAAGAGGCTTTACAAGGACCTGCTTGAGGAGACACTCCCCGCCTGACCCTTCCCGCTTGCTGGGCTGTGATGGAAAATCCAGGCAGTTGAGCAACTGGCCTTTCCCTCGCTGCTTCCACTCCAAGCCTTCTTTGAGAGTCACTGCGGCTGTCATCAGCACATCGTTTTCCTTGCCCTCTCCCACTCTGAGCCTTGTGGGTCCTTCCCAGGCCTGTAGGAAAGCTCTGTTCCTGCCACAGACTCTGTCCTTGCTACTGAGGTTGGTTGGTAAGGACACAATGGGGCATTTCAAGTGTCTCTGTTTGGATCTTCTGGCTTTTTATATGGCCCATTATAGCTGTGATTGGACGAATAAATAAGTGAAGACATGTCAGCCCAGATACTCACAGAGCATGGTAAGGTGATGCTGAGCTCCGAAACACACAGAAAGCACAGTCTTGAGGACAGGTGGTCAGGGATGAGTCCTAAGCAGAAGGCACAGCCCCATTGCCACAGCTCCTGGCTTGCTCAGTGCCTGAGCTCCTGGGATGTGTTTCAGATGAGGGCTGCTTGGTTTGGGGTGCAACGAATTTGTCATTTTGAGCAGCTCTTCAGATGGTTTGTATGCAAACCCAAGTTGGAAGAGTTCGAAGCCAGAGACCCACTCCCTGGAAAGCATCGACAGAGACCTCCCAAGAGGGCCAGCTGTGGGGTAGCTCATCTCCTCGTAACTCACGTTGGTACAGCGGGAGGAAGGTCCCACATCTTTGTCCAGGGCAGCCATGCTTATTAGCCCAGATGTACACAGAAGCACCTCAGGGTTTTCATAACCTGTGATGTCTCCACCCCTCTTGAACTCAGGCCAGCTAGATCAGAACCTAGGGCCATCTCCCCAGAAGAATCTGAGATGCAGTCAGGGGCTTTCCTGAGGGCAGGAACTGCTTCTCCCTTGCCTTGAAATCCCTCCAGGGTTGGGACAAAGTGATGCATGTGACAGGTGTTCCTTTTGACTTTTAGGGGCTGTATGCCCATCCTCATGTCTGAGGCCTCCTGCAGGCCCAAGTGTTAGGGACCACATCTCCATCATTCCCTGCATCCCAGTGGTACATGGTGCAGTTGGGGTTGATGGCGACAGACGCTGATAGCCATGGTGTGCGGACTGTGTAGCAGAGACTCAGGTTGTTAGCTCCCCTCATCATATACAAAATAGGTGCCGTGATCGTTCCTTTTTTAAAGAGGAAACTGAGACAGAAGAGAAACTAAGCCAAGGCTTCAGAGGCAGAGCTAGATTTTTAACTCAAACTTGCCCTGAACCCCACAGGCTTCATTTCTTCTGTGTGCCAGGAGCAATGGTCACTGAAAAGGAACCCCTGTGTGTGAAGAAAATGAGAACTAGGTATGGTGGCATAAGCCCTTAATCTCAGCACTCAGGAGGTAGAGGAGGCAAGTGTGGGCTACCAGACAGGTCCTATGTAAATAAATAAATAAGAAGAATATTGAGACATTGTCATCAACTTGGTGGCCCCAGTAGGAGTTCTATTAATATGGAAGAATAAATACTCCTTCTTTGGCATGGCTCTGGGACAAGGGAAACCAGCCCAGCCCCTCCTCGGCTCCTTCCCCCACCCCAGCCCAACTTCTGCAGCATAAACAGCAAAGCTAAAAATAGCTACCTAATGACGTCAGAGGAACAAGGTCATCTGAAAATTGCCCACAGCCACTGGACACCTCCCTATAGGATCAAGTGGCGGGAGGGTACCCCGGTCCTGTGCAGCTGTCCCAAGAACAGGAAATGTCTCCGGAGCAGGCTTGAGTGCAGTACTCAGGGAGGCAAAAGCAGCAGAGTGAGGCAGGGATGAGCCACAGGGATGAAGCGGCCCGTGCGGAGCACAGACCCGGGAGTTAGTCCCCTGACTTTGTCTGTTCGGGGAGTTAGTCTCAACTCATGATCCCAGGAAATGGCTCAAGTGGGGAATGTGTGTTCTGTCCTGCGGACAAGCGGCTCCTGGCCTGGCTTGCCTCTGTGCTATTTTTAAAGCTCCAGGTCTCTTGGCTAACTAAGCTGGGTGACCGTAAGAATGAGGGGGTGCCTGGCAAGCTCCAAGGGGCTGCTGGGTGGAGGGGGGCCTGCCTGGGAAGATGAAGGATTTCCAAGCCAACAGTGAGGCAGGGGCTGAGGAGGCCCCTCCTGGGTGGAGCCCCCTGACACCTGGGCCACTCTGGCAATCCTTCAGGACTGCCGAAGAGTGTGGCTTTGATGAGCAGCAGCCACCACATCCCATGTCCAGCAGGGCACGGCCCACACCGAGGGGATGCCTGTTCTGTTGGCAACAGGTTTAAAAGGGAAAGGATCTGCCCCGTGGCCTCTGAAAGGCTTAACTGGAGACTCCCCAACGCACACACAACATTGAGGTCGGTGGAGGCCCCAGCTCAAAAGCAGAGAGCTAGGCTTTACCCTAGCCCCAGAGGACACCCACACCCAGGCACAGGCTCTCCTCAAGAGACTTTAGGGGTACACAGACCTTGTCACTTTCAGTAGCATTTAGAGAAAATCTCTGGCCTGTCATTTGACTTGCTGGATCTATGGAAAGGTTTATCCATCCCCTATCCTTCAAACAGCCACTCAAGAAACAACTCAGCAGCAGGGACCGCTGGACAGGGCAACCCCTCGAGCCCTGGGTAGTCAGGAAAGCATGCTTAACTTGGGTGTTTCTGATTAGCCTGGGCACTTAGGGTCATATGATAGAGTGGCTGCCAGCTGTACAGGAACCTGAGTCCGGATCAGCAGGTCCTTTCCCTGGCACAGTGGTCCCCACACTTGGGCATGCAACACCCTCCCTTGGAGGGCTTATGAAAACACATAAGCCTGGGCCCATACCAAGGGTGTCTGATTCACTGGGCCCACAATGAGAATGGTGAGTTTGCACTTCTAGCTGTGAGTGATATGCATTCTGTGGCTTCGTGGAGAAAGTTCTCAGGCCAAGAGGCTGAGCCTCCCTCCCTCTTCAGGAAGCTTGTGGCAATAGACAGCAGTGTCAGTGTGGTGCACGGAAGGAAACACAGCCACTCACCTCACCATCCTGCCACACTGACTAACTGCTTCCTGCACTGGTCTTTCATCATCTCACTATAAACTTCAAGAAAGAGGGAAAAGGCCAATGTGCAAATGTAAGGAAGCCGAGGACAGTCCAAACCAAGCTCAGTGAGCCCGCCATCAAGACAGCAGCCAGCCGGACAGATCGCCACCGGCTCAAGCCCGTACCTAGCCCCTCTCACTAATGCGAATTCTCATGAGCCTCCTCCCTTGCAAAGAAGGCTTCTGGTTTCCTTTAGTTGGCTGCTAACTAGGGGCCACTGAGCCTGTCCTGTCAGGCTCCATGCCAGAGGGTAAGCAGCAGGGGCTTCTGGCCACGGTGCTGACATAGGCCCACTGACAACTAATACTGAGTATGTGACCCGAGCGTGGTCATGGTCACAGAAGCTAGCAGTCATCCTCAGTGTCCATGGTGCCCAGGGTCATTTTAGAGCTGGGGAAAACTCCCCTTCGTGGAACTGGAGCAAAGACCCAGTAGGAACACATGGCTCCAGCCTCTCCCGCCTCATTGCCATCTTTGAGACAGAGTCTTTAGCCAAGTGGGCTTCAAGCTTGATACAGCCCAGAGATGACCTCGATTCTCCAGCCCCCACTTGCCCAATGCTAGGATTACAGATATTTGTCACCATGTCTGGTTTAACACAGAGGCCGAGAATTGAACCCAGGGCTTTGTGCATGTCAGGCAAGCACTCTATCAACTGAGCTACATCTCTAACTCCTACTGCTCCAACTAAGATTAGATTCAAGTCTGGAGAACTTAAATGTCATGCTTGAAGCCATGAAGCCAGAGGAGCAACCCTCAGTCCCCTAATATCAGGTTTATTTAACTATCTTGAGCTCCTCCTGGACTTTGTACAAGAATACAAAGCAACCAGGCCCCTTGGCCGCCAGTGCCATAAAAAGCAAAGCACAGTGGGGAGAAATAAAAAGGAAAAGATGAGGTGTCAGCTTTCCTGTGATATCCTAAACCACCTCCAACAACAGGAGGATTACTTCCAAAAGAAACAATTCACGTCTTGGATCAGGGAAGGGTAGCTCTATGGAATCTGTTAGTAATTGAACATTCTGTGCAGTCTTTAACCAGTTCCAAGGTCAAGAGAAACATCAGAAAATATGTGTGTGTCAGAGGACAACATTATTCAGGGATTAGTCCCCTGGAGTGATCTGGCTAGATTTCCACTTCCAGAACAACCCTTGGAAAGTCCTCAACAAGATAGCATGCTGGCCTCCAACAGGCTTTATTGAAGTGCACGTGGAAAAGGAGGGCTGGGAGCTAGAAGGGTTCTTGCAGTGCAGAACAGCAGCATTTGGAGAACATGAACATAAAGTGGAAAGTGGCGTCTCAGGACATGACCTAGGGAAAGGAGCCTCAGGCATTGCCCTGGCTGTACTTAACAGAGGTAGAAACTAAGCCCCTGAAAAGAGAAATAATGTGTTAAAGGTCGTTGCTTGTCAATAACAGGAGTGAGCGGCTATCTCTGCTCCCACACTTTCAGCTCACAGCCCCCAGAGTAAGAAAGGCTGAGGACTGTCTCCTTTCAGATCTTACCTGAAGGCTTGGGGACAACAGGTCCAGTGTGGACATCAACTTGAAAATATGGTTACGAGGCTTTAAAACAAAATAGCTACAATTATGTCCAGGAAGGCTTGGCTGTGTGCCAATAGAGTTTTTATTCTGTTTTCACTGGGCATGGGTGTCAGCTCAAAAGAGCTTTCCATTATGCAAGTACGAATAACTTGCAAGTAAGTATTTGTGCCAGAATAATCTTACTGCCTGTGCTTTCCTGTGGACCAGGTGGTGGGAGCCGGCGTGTATCTGTCTGTCTGTTATGTATATGGGACACGCGGGTGCAGGTCCCCGTGTGTGAAGGTCAGGTGTCAGTGTCCGGCATCCTCGCTCTCCACCTTGTTGAAGGGTCACTCACTGAGCTCCAGGGTCTGCCTGTCTCCCTGTCTGGCTTTTTCTGTAGGCGCTAGGGTGCAGATCCAGGCCCTGTGTGTAGAGAACAAGTACTTCATCATCACTGTCTTCCCATATCACTAACTGTAGCTCCTGAGAGAGCTTGTGTTTCTGTGTCTGTGCATGTGTGCACATATTTGTGTGTTTGGGAGCATGTGTGTGTATGTGAAGGCCAGAGGACAGTCTTGGGTGGTGTTCCTCGGGGAACTCATTATTTTTCCATTTGGGGGCCTTTTGTTTTGGTTTGTTTTTTGGTTTTCTAAGACAGGGTTTCTCTGTGTAGCCTTGGCTGTCACAGAGCTTGCTCTGTAGACCAGGCTGGCCTGGAACTTCCAGGCGCTGGGATTAAAGGTGTGTGCCACCGCAGCCCAGCTATTATTTTTCTTTTTTAAATCTAGTATTTTTAAAAGAATCTTTTTTCTTTTCCTTTTAAAAATTCTATTACATTCATTTACTTATTGTGTATGTGTGTGTGCCATCGCACATGTGTGGAGGTCAGAGATTAACTTGCGGAAGTCCATTCTCGCTTCTCACCATGGGGGTCCCTGGAATTGATCTCAGGTCACAGGGCTTGGCAGCAAACAGTTACCCACCAAGCCTTCTCCCCAGCCCAGCCCCAACACATCTAAACAATTTTTTTTTTCTTTTTATTTTTTTGCGATACAGTCTCACTGCCCTAGAACTCACCAGTTAGGCTAGGCTGGCTGGTTTGCAAGCCCTGGAAATCTGCTTGCCTACATCTCCTCCTAACTGCACTTGGCTTTTTTCACATGGGTTCTGGAGACTGAACTCAGGTCCCCAGGCTTGCAGGACAAGCAGTTTACCGAGTAAGCAATCCCCATGACATATTAAAGGGAGGCAAACGGGGACAATCCTTCACAAAGTAAGCATTTTTACCAGCGGGGAGAGGAGCACTCACAGAGGAGCAGCATGCTGTGGTATAAGTACTGTATTATAAAGAAGAAGGGAGAGGGAGGGAGGTATTGGGGAGAGGCTTTACGCTAGTCTGGTTTCACCTGGGAGCACAGCAGCAGTGCTGCGTGGCCTTCAGGAAGTCAGCAGGAACCTGGAGACTCCTCTCCCCTCACCCCCAAGCACTGTTAAGCAGCGTGGCCCCAAACTGCTTCTCACATTTACTGTTTAGTAGTCTGACACGCTGAGATCTCTTCTGACCTTTGCTCCCAAAAGAAGACCCGAAGATGCTATCAAAACCCAAACAAGCTGGGCAACTGCCCTCGGCGGCAGTTCCTGGTGCCTTCACACACTGGCCCTCCGTGCTGGGAATGGCAGCTCCTAGCAATTCCAGGATCTGCAAATCAGGGAGAGTATTCCCTGTCCAGCCCTTTTTTTTTTTTTTTTTTTTTTTCCTGGAGAAGGGCAACTGATGCCTGCAAGTTGGTGTCTTTCCTGATAAACCTAAATCTCCTCCAGCCGGCCTGACTCTGCAACCACATTTTCTCCAAGTGAATGGCGGTATTTGGGCACTGCTTTCAGAGATCCTGGGACCACAACATACAAGTCATGGCTTGAGCTCAGCTTCTGTCATACAAGACAGTAAAGAGCAAAACCCGTCAGCCCATTTGCACTGTCAGTAATGACATGCCCCATCACACACACACACAAACACACAGCACCGAGACAGTGGGTATGTAAGAAGGCAGAGGAAATAGTGGCCCATGCCTCTGCACAGCTTTTCTGTAGCAACTGCATTGGCTTTAACTTGGTAACAAATTGTCCTGGAATTCTTGGCCTTGGAGCAAACATGTCAGCTCCGGGGTTACACCTTCGTCACTGTTCAAAGTATCACACGCTTTAACCTTCCTGCTCTTTCCATAGGCCTGGCTTTGTCCTGTCTCCAGGAAACATTATATGTTGCCTAAAATGAGCATCCCAGCAGGCTGCGGGGCACATGGCAGCTCAGGCCTCAGAATGTGGATCACCTCCTCGGGATCCACACCGCCAGACTCAGCCCCTGCGGAAACATGAGCCTAGCCACGTGGCTCACAGCTTTTTTAACTGCCACTGTCAGCACTGAGACACTTCCCCAGAGACTTCAATGAAATTGAAGAGTGATGCCAGAGGTGGCCTGGGGTATACACCTGTAACTCTAGCCCTTGGGAGGCTAAGGCAGGAGGATCATGAGTTCAAGGCCAACCTGAGCTACAGAGTGGGGTCAAACCCTGGATAAATTTCTCTTTACAGGAAATAGAGATTCAAGCAGGCCCCCAAGGCTCAACAAAGCCAAGGCCAGATATGATCTGCCCCTGGGCCTCAGGACTGCCACCTTACTAGATTATTCCCATGAGCCTTCATACTCAGAAAGCCAGGACATGCTCAAGGTAGGGCAGGAGTTTTGTCATTCAAAACCACAGCATACTGAAAAGAGCAAGGGGCAGAGCGATGCAATTAGTACGTAAAAATAAAGGCAGAAGTCGGACATGTGTGAATACGTGCAGAAGCCGGGGCAGGGGAAACTCAAGAAACTGGTGACACCATCTCTGGGAATAACTGAGCAGATGGGCTCGCAGCTTTGAACCATATGCATGTCGTAAAACTTTCTAAAACAAATTTTAAAAATTAATGCAATAAGCCTGGAGGTGGTGGTGCACTCTTTTACTCTGGAGGCAGAAGCAGGAGGATCTCCGAGTTGAAGGCCAGCCTGGTCTACAGAACAAGTTCCAGGACTGCCAGGGGCTACACAGAGAAAAATAAAAACAAAAATTAATGCAGTATGCTATAACTTAATTTTTTAAGGTATGTCCCTGGTGTGTGTGTGCATGTATGTGTGTGTACATATACATATATTATATACATATATAATACATATATGTACATATACATATATTATATGTATATAATATACATCATATAAATATATGTATATGTATATTATATGTATATGTACATGTATATAATATATGTATATTATATATATATATATATTTTTTTTTTCTTCCTTAAGGAGTAGTGGAGATATAGCCAATGGTAGAGCACTTGCCTAGAATGCCCAACGAATTAAGTTTAGTACCTAGACTTCCTGGCTAAATGTATGCGGGCAATGCTTGATCATTGTATGCACATACAAAAACACTTGAACAGAATAGTTAACGGGTTACTTCTAAACAGGTGAAAAAAGGACAGCTACATGGTGTCGGTAGCCTGTATCGTTTTGTTGACAAAGACTAGCACTGCTGCACTTGTTTTAAAGCCGCAAACCTCAGCTTCACTTCCATCAAGCGCTATGCTCCACGGTGCTGAGCCCTGAGTCCAGCCCCAGCCCATCTTGCTGCACGTTTGTATTCAAGCCTCCTCTGAAACGCGACCCTAAGCAATATCAACTGCAGTCTGCCCACACTCAGCCCCACTTCCTAGAACCTCCATGGAAAAGAACCCAAAAGGAATGAGACAACTAAATGGTAGCCAACCTACAGAACACGGGCAGATGATGGGCTGAAGAGTGACAATGACTCTACAAGGGTTAGTACAGAAATATACAATGGGAAGCCACAATGTAGTCAAAACTATCATGTGCTACACTCCCCAAATCATGGTGATTTCAGCAATCTGCATGTCAAATGGTGAGGATTTTACAAAATTTGCCTGGCAAAATGTTGGTCAGATTTCTTAGTAAAATCCAGGAAATTCTTTCTTTTCAAATTTATATTGGGAGATGTAAGTTTATGTGTAAACTAGTAAAAGATAAAAGGCATCAAGATCAACATGAAGATGGAACTCAGGGGCTGGGGCTCTGGCTTGGCTGAGCTGGTGTGGACGGCTCTTGCAGAAGACATGAGTTGTTACCAACACCCACCTGTAACTCCAGGTCCCACAGGGGCCCAACACCTCTGGCCTACACAGGCACCTGCACTCATACATACACAACTAAAATTGGGGTTTTTTTTCCAAAACTTAAAATTCAGTGTGAGGGCTAGAGAGATGGCTCAGAGGTTAAGAGCACTGGCTGCTCTTCCAGAGGTCCTAAGTTCAATTCCCAGCAACCACATGGTGGCTCACAACCATCTATAATAAGATCCAGTGTCTTCTTCTAGCGTGCAAGTGTATATGCAGATAGAACATTGTATACATAATAAATAAATAAAATATATATTTTTAAAAAAATTCAGTGTGAATTAGTTACATGTATAAAGTGTCCAGATACAGAAATTCTTTCATTTGTTTATTTTCTTGAAACACATTTTCACCTTGGCCTTGAACTCAGCACTTGCCTCTGGCCAAGTGCTGGGGTTAAAGGTGTGCCCACCAAGCCCAGCTTGAATGTATAAAGTTTTATCTCAGGGTATGTTCTTTGTTCAAGTTACCTTTGAGTGTGGAAAGAGGAAACTCCCAAGACAGCCTGAAGGATGAGGGAACCAGATGGCTGTGGCCCCTCCACCTTCCTCAGAAGGTCTAGGTGGAAACCTGGGTCATCAGTGCAGATGACCCAGGTCATCCTCGACAACAACCCAGTCCTCTCAGGATCATGGGGACATGACTGACGTGCCCACCTGTGCCCAGCGCCAGTGATGGTGAGAGCTGGCACAGCAGGAAGAACCACAGAGGACAGGCCTGGAGAAGGGACCAAGACTTGTGGGGTGAAAACACTGTGACCAGAAAAAAATGAAAGCTGCAAGAACTGAGAACAAAATCCCAGGACCAGGTAAAACTGGATTCTCCGCACCTCAAGGCAGATCCCTTTTGTTTGATCCATTCAGAGGGGCTGGAGCGGTGGCTCTGCTTAGGAGCACATACTGCTTTGGCAAAGAATCCCCACGCCAAGGAGGCTCAAGTGCAGCAGCTCCAGCTCCGTGGGATCTTTCAGTCCACCCCCAACCCGGGCACTAAAGAGTAAAATAAAAGCACTCAGAATCCAGTTGTGTTTACCATGTCTACAGCAAACTCAAGCACAAGCTACAGTCAGTTCCTTCCTGGACAGCTCCTCATCAGAAAGATCCCGGGCTCCCAGGCCACCCTGGCTGCTATCAGACAGGAAGCGCAGGCAAGCACCATTGTCTTGTCTTCCTGATTAAAGTACAAACAAGTGTTTTCTGTTACTTTCATCCTCACTAGATTAGCAGAGGCTGAACCAGTGCCAACCTGTGTGAATGCAGCACCGTACTGTGAAATGAACCAATGACAGATGATGAGAAAAAGCGGTGCTCTTTGCACTGTTTTGTGGGCTTCCAGGAGGAGATGGCCATCACACTGTAAGAAATGCTGTCTGATTCTGTCACCTTTGGCTCAATTTACAAAGGCTTGTAGAAAATAAATTTTTAAAGTGGTCACAGCACAGACAAAAAAACAAACAAACAAAAAAACCAAAAAACAAAAAGAAGAATATTAAAAAAAAAAAAAAAAATGGGCTTAATGTTACACACAATGCTGAGGACGTTTTTTGAAGATGACCTGGGATTAGTTCCCAGCACCCACATGGTGGCTCACAACCATCTGTAACTCCAGGGCATCTGACACCCTCCGGGTCCACGCAATCTGACAAACTCCTCAGACATCCATTGACACAAGGTATGCAAGAATTCCACATGCATACATACAGGTAAACTACAATTCAAATTCTAGGGCAGCAAGGGCTACACAGGGAAACCCTGTCTCAAAAACCCAAAAATATAAAATAAAGAAGTCTTGAGAGAGAAAAATAGACTACAGAAACTTCTGAAGTTGAAATACATGCATTTGCAGTAGGCAATAACTGTGAGCCTACAGACAGCCCCAGCGGAGCGCTCTCATTTGGATATCAAATATCTCCCCTATGCTGGTGTGTTTCTTGGTCCCTAGCCTGGCACTGCTTTGGAAGGTTTTGGCCTGTGAGGCCCAGCTAGTGTATTTAAGCCAACAGGGACCGACCCTTGAAGGTTACAGACCAGTCTTAGCTGGCAGCCTCAGCTGTGCTTTCTGTCAGACTGAACTTCGTCACCTCACCATCCCGAGGATGGACTGCATTCTCCGAAAACAGTGAGCACAAATAAAACCTTGCGACCTTTAAAGAGAAGGTCATTTCAAGCCAGGCTGGAAAACGTCGGCTGTGCCACTCCACTGTCAGCAGCAACAGTGAAGATCGTGCATCAACAGCAGCTTTGTAGGGTTTCTATGAGTCCACACAGTGTCCTCCTTGGTGCCGTCAGCAGGTTCCTTGCCTCACCGCTCGGGGCTCCTTCGTAAACTCTTCCTGAACAAAGAACCAATCTGACAAACTGGCAGCTGCTCGTTTACTCTGTGACTAAACCACAGCCTAGGACTTGACTGCCTTTATTTTTATGCTTACAATGCACATATAAAAGGGGTTGGGGAGATTAGGTAAAAAATTAGACTGTGCCAGAACAAATGTTTGAAATTCCAGCCAGAGATAAGACTAATAGCAAAAAGCCAACTAATGTCTGAAGGAAATAACTACAAGAAGTCTGATTAAAGCCTAAATGAGTTGTGTCTCATTAGCTTCAAAAGTTTGTGTGTAGAATGATCTTCACAAACACTGGCATCCACAGTTGTCAGGTACATTGCCACACATGGGTGGATAAGTCTGAGAGAGGGTTCTCTCCATGCCTGTGTGACGTAGAGAGCAGCTTCTACTGGAATCGAGTGGAGAACTTGGGAGACACAGGCACAGTCAGAGGCAGCTCGCTTGATTTCACCTCCACTGCTGAGTACTTGCGTATTGGATTTGCCTTGTGCACCTGCGGAGTAAGAAAAGAAAGTTATCACTGAGGGGGACGCCACAGAACTATGTGTAGAATTGTTTCCTTTTGTCTTTGAGAGAAAAATGGTTGGACAGGCTTATAGGTCCTAATTACAAATTTAAGGGGAAGAAAGGCACAGTAAAATGGAGGAGTGTGATGGCCAAACAGGTTTCTACTGTTGCTCACTGGGCCCCTCACTAAGAATTTCAAACTTCTCCCCAGTGTAACTTACTGGGGAGAAACAGGGCCTTGCTTAAGTGTAGCTCACAAAAGTCATAAGTTAAAATGTTGTGCCAGGGTCTAGAGAGATGGCTCAGCGGTTAAGAGTACTGATTGCTCTTCCAGAGGACCCAGGTTCAATTTTCACCACCCACACTGGTTCACGACCATCTGAAACTCCAGTTCCAGAGCATTTGACACCCTCTTCTGACCTGAGGGCACCGGGCACACACATGGCAGATATGCCTACATGCAAGCAAAACACTCATATGTATAAAATAATAAATAAATCATTAAAAAGTTAAAAATAAGTATAATAATGTCTTTCTAAAAGGGGATCTGCTGTCCTTTTCTGGTTCCTGTAGGCACTGCATGCAAGTGGTACACAGACATATAAGCACTCAAAATGCTCATATCTAAAGAAAGAAAAACACACTTTTTTTAATTGCCAGAGTGAAATTTTACACTTAGCTGATTGACAGTTAGTACTCAACAAAATCGCAGACCAAAACAAAAAGCAAAAGAACACTAATCAAGAAGGGCTGTGAGAGTGCAAGATCACTTCAGCACAGTGGCCAGCAGCACTGCGCTAATGGGCGTTGCCATGGGCCCACTCTGAGAAATGCTCTAGGAAACAGATTTATACTGGGAACAAACTCAATAGGCAGGTACCTGGGGGAAATAACCACGGAGAAGTGATGGCTGACTTTCAAAGTGAACCAAGAGAGACTGCACTGCTCGCTCACACCACTGTCATGTAGATGCTGACTTACCACATCAGCCCTTCTCCACCAGAAAACACAACAGAGACAACCCAGGGCTCATCGGTGCGAACGTGGCCCAATCAATTACCAGTTCTCTCCGAAGCCTGGCTAGCTCCTCCTTCTGCTGTTCCTCTTCTTGTTGCCTCACTTCCTCCAACTGCTGCATTTTCCAGGCCTCCATTTCAGCCATTTTCTTTTCCAGCTCCTGCCGTTCCTTGGCTCTCTTCTCAGTGGCCAGCTGAAAAGGTTCCTGAACTAGTGAACCAGAAAGGTTCTCTGAGCACAGAAACAGAGACAATATTGATGCACATGCAGTACATGTAAACCTAGCCCCCAGGACTAGGCCCAGCAGAAAGACATGGCTAGCAACTAGAAGCTACTGAGGAAGAAACATGGAGAAAAGCCGCAGCACGCGCCTTAGAATGCTGAGAGGTTGGAGAGGCCTCTGGAATCATTCAGTATCAAGGAGACAAGTGCGGTGAGGTAGCTTGCTCAACACCGCCTGCTGCTCTTCTACACAGGCACTTAAAGAAGACAGAAGAAGAGCCCCAACCTCCTGCCATGTTGCCCATTGCCTGAGAAACCAGTCTTTTTTGGATACAGAAAGAAATCCCAGTGCCCTCCCTCATCCACTTGCTCCCCTTTTGGCTGTGGATCACCTATGACTGTCACTGAAAGGCCAGTTGTGTGTGCCCAGCACACTTGACAACACTCAGGGGCGCTACGGGATCCAACAAAAGCAAAAGGCTGGTCTAAGGGAAGAAAGCGACCATGCCCTCAGATAAAGCATTTCTTGATGACAGAGCATTGTTCTGACACAACTATGTCCTAGCTTCCCCTGCAAAGTGTGACATTCTGTCCCAATCCCCAAGACTACACAGAATACTACCAGCAGCTGATTTCTTCTCTTTCTTGGGAACAAAGGGCTCTTGGAAGATGACAGTGTTTGGACGAGCCTTGAAGCAAGCTGCTTCCTTTTGCTGCTTCAGTTCTTCCTCCAGCTGTTAGAAGAAAGTCCGTCAGCCAGTAGCATACACTATGTCAGACTACTGTAGCAGTAACACATATCCTGAGGGTTCCAGACTGTCTAATAAGACAGAACGTTTCAACCCTTTACTTTTCGTAAATGAGTAGTCAGACCCAGAGGCTTGATTAAATCCTGGGTAGTTTTTGTCTTGAGGTGAGAGAGAGAACAGTGAGAGTGGCAAAATTACATAGCAATTATACCAACCTATAACCAATCATTTGTCTTTAATCTTCTATTATGATAAAGAGCAATTATATCACATATCATATTGAAAAAACAGCCTGTCTTATTGAGAACCAATTCTCCCATCCTGTTTCTTACAAAGCATCAACTTAAAGAAACAGATGAGATCCTACAGAAAGAAACTCCTGACTGAGAAGGTGTCTCATATTCCCCAAGTGACTGCTGAAGCAGACATGAGCAAAACTCAGCCTGCTGCCATATGCAACTTGAACTGATAATAGTCTCTACATGTTCAAAGGGTCAAATAAATCGAGAGGGGTAAGAAAATACTCGACAGAAGTTGTATGTAACCTATAAAATCTAAACCAAGTATTACCTGACCTTTTACAAAAAAAAACTAATGTGACTCCTGGTTTACAGTTTATAGACTACATTAAAATGATCCAATCTGTCATCCCGGATGATTTCAGTATAGATAGATTTACCTGCCCAATCTACCTAAAGGCCTGCCCACTCACCTTCCCACCCACCCACCAGCCAACCAGCTGCTCCCTATTCCTACCTGGTGCTTCCAAATCTCAGCTTTGTAGGCACCTCTCTTGTCCGTCTCCAAGGAGAAAGGCTCAGCTTGAGTCACATTCTTTACCTTTTTCTCTGGCAGATTAACAGTGTCAAAATGGGGCAGAGGAAGGGCCTTAAACTTGGGCACCTAATGGAGAAGCAAACATAAGAATAAAATAAGAAACTTTCATCAGTGGGGAGACAGGAAAACCTATCCCACAAAGAACATCAACAACTTCAGTGCCTCCCCACCTTCAAGTCTCTGAATAAAATAGGTTGATCACAGAAAATTATAGAGAATTCTTGCCAGACATGGCAATGCACACCTATAGCCCCCGATCTCCAGGAACTGATGAAGGTTCAGGAGCTCAATACACCTGCCTAGACTATATGGTGAGACAATGTCCCCAAAGACAAATGAAACAACAACAACAAAAGCCTCTTATCAAGTATGCTGGTAAGCATTTTGTCAACTTGACACAAGTCAGGGTTATCTTGGAAGATGAAACTTCAACTGAGAAAGCATGGCCAAACAAGCCCTTTCTTCCCAGGTTGCTTTTGGTTTTATCACAGTAACAGAAAGCAAACTGAGACAGAGATAAAGCAATATTTACTCCTGAGTATGTATATGAGCCTGAAAGACAAGGAGAGTAAACCAGTTTTCAAAGCAGAAAAACAATGGACCTTTTTAGAGCCAAGAGAAAAACCTAGGTTTTCCTAATGCTTCCCAAGCTGGCAGTCATAGCCTCCTTGTGCCAGAGAGATCACTTAAGTTACCTGCCCAATAAGTAACCTCATAGGGGGTCTTGCAGGCATCAGTGGAAAGCAACAATATTAATATTAATTTTATGTAAAAAGTATACATCTGTCTATAAAGTTAACTTTATATAGAACACTCCCTGAGTGAGGTGTGGTGATGCATGTTGTAATCCCAGTACCTGGAAGGAAGAGGCAGGAGGACAACCACAGATTCAAAGCCAGTCTGCTCTACACAGCAGGACACTGCTCAAACCAAACCAAACAAACAAACAAACAAATAGGGGAGAAAAAGGCTCCCTTTGGGGGGAATCAAAGAATAGTATTTTGCAAACTACACCTACCTCCCCCTTCTGCATTTCTTTTATTTTCTTCTCCTTCTGCAGCTGGCGCTCTTTGTCCCGGGTGTCAAAAGAGAAAGGGCACACCTCCACGTTTCTTGCCTCTGGGATGTGGGGCTTATAAGGCACCCCATAATGTGGCACAGGTTGAGCTTTTATCACTACTGGTTTATCCTCTTCCTAAGAGAGAAAGTACAGTTTAGAAACAAGACCCATTTCCCCACTGCTCACGCTCCTCAGAATGTGTACTCAGAAAACACTATATGGGATAAGCCACCAATTAATACAAGTCATTCAACTCTGGATATCCTAGCTTCCTTTTCTTTCAAAGAGACAATGCCAATTCAGTGACTGCGTCATGGGTCAAAGCAATGTAAAGCATTCAGTAAATGACTAACACAATTACTCCTTAAGATTTTCAAGTTTCTCATAGGAATGTTAGGATAACAAAATGAGATCAGACAGATAAAATGGAGGCCAGAAGAAAGGTACGAAGTAAGCATACTTACACCTTAGCCTCTGACTCAGACTCTAGACTCCACTAAAACATGTGACTGGAATTAATGGTTGCCAAACCCAGAATAGGACCAAGTAAGTTGTTTGGGTTCAAGCTAGTAACATAAGATTACCACGTATTTTAGTTCCAACTGAACCTATAAAAAGGTTTATGCTGAGATCTGCTATAAAATTACCCTAACTCTGGATATTTATAGATAAAATAGGAGCTGTAATAAGAAGCTAGCATGATCAATGACAGTTCACATTTTACAGTTCCATGAATCATCACCCTCTGTCACCTTTGTGACCCTTGGTTATCAAGGATAATACAATGTAACTGCTTAGCATGAATTTTAAACTTCCCTTACTGAACAGTGACAGTAACTCAGGAACCTCTTGACAATGTTACAAAGATAGCATGATGTCAATGCTCCAGGAACAGACAAACCTCTAATGGTTAACTTTCCCGCTCTTTTCCATAAGTTGTAACATGCAATCACTAGAAGCTAAGGGTCACACCTTACCAATTTTAGCGCTCTCAGAGGAACAAAACAGATGATCAAACATTCACATTATTCTTACACATAACTCCAAACCAGAGCTCATTGCCTCTGGGCCCCAGTAAGTGTAAAGAGTGGCAATGACTCAGATTGGTCTGCAGAAGAAAAAGGAGACTCCCTCCTCCCAGACATCACCTCTTCTCTAGTGGGTACTCGAATCCTGTTCTTTAGTGCAAAAACTGGTGACTTGGGGACAGTGGCTGGAATCACCTTCTTTTCAGGAACACCCTGGAAAGAACACACAACTCAATTAGACATCCCATAACAATTTCCATTATGCTACATGAAATATTAAAAACCAGGGTGTGAAGATAAAACACAGACAAGGGGCCACTTGCCAAACAAGCCTGACCCAAAGTTGTCCTCTGATCTCCACATAAGCATAGAAGAACTAACACTCTCATATAAACAGCACACACGTGTGCATGCACACACGCATGGACACATGCATAGACTCACGCATGCATGCACACAAGATCATGTGCCAAGACAATAGAAGCCTACACTGCCAGCACTGTCAAGACTCTAGAAGAAGCCCCACTCATAGAAATCAAAACTAACAAATATGTAAATCCCTTAAACAAAACCGTGTGGTATTTACATGTAACCTATGCACATCTTTCCATATATTTTATGTCATTAATATAATTCCTAACACAATGAAAATGTGTTGCATATACATATTATATCATATTTGTATAGGGAATATCAGTCAAAGGAAGAAGTCTGTACATGATCAGTGCAGATGCATGTCTTTCATCTATGGTTAGCTGAAGTCCCGGATGGAGAGCTCAGAATGGTAGCTAGTTATGCATGATACACTTTCCTGTGTTTTCTCAGATGCTCACCTCCCTGGCCTAGCCTGTGAGTGCTGCAGGAGTGGTATTGTTCTAGTCCATAAATCTCTGCACCTAGGTAGACCCTGAATTCCTCCTGAATACTGGGATTACAGCTGTCCGTAAGTCATGGCTTATGTGTACCTGGGACTGAGCCAGCATGCCGTGCACTATACAAGCATTCCCCCACCTTAGCTACAGCCCTTGGTTTCTCAAAGCCACTTTGTAGATCATGTAAAACACTGGTTTGATATCTACTTTTCTTGTTTTTGTTTTTTTTTAAAGACAGACTTTTATTATATAGACCAATCTGGCCTTCAACTCAGAGATCCACCTGTCTCTGCCTCATGAGGGCTGGGATTAAAAGTATGTGCCACCATGCCTGGCTGATATTGAATTTTACAAAATTATTTCTACCTCTATTATCTTGAACGTAGAAAACATGATTTTAAAAAAGTTTTAGTCACACTTTTGGGACTAGCTTCTAAAAGCTATTTAAGCCAGGCCTGGAGGCCTGCACCTATAATTACAGCATCCGGAGGGTGAACAAGAAGTCAGACTCCACCACACAACGAGCTCTAGGCCAGCTTAGCTAATGCGAATCTGTCCCAAACAAAATAGAAAAAGATGCAAACAAATTAACCTTTAAACATGAAGACTTGCTGCCATGAAGGGATCAGAAAGATGGTGCCTTGGTACCAGACAAACAGTTTCTCTACAGTGACAGTACTGCTGCCAGAGGATGCACCTCTACAGGACTACCGCAACAGGAATGCTCATCCACTGCCCACTTTAAAAGATTATTTTTCCAATGTGTATGAGTGTTTGCATGCATGTACATATGTGTACCATGTGCATGCCTGGTACCAGAGAAGGTCCAAGACGGTGTCAAATCCCCTGGGACTGGATACTATTTTTTTTTTTTAAGATTTATTTATTATGTATACAGTGTTCTGTCTGCACGTACACCTGCAGGCCAGAAGAGGTAATGAGGTATATTCCGTAACTCATTATAGATGAATGGTAGTGAGTCACCATGTGGTTGCTGGAAATTGAACTCAGCACCTTTGGAAGAGCAGCCAGTGCTCTTAACCTCTGAATCATCTCTCCAGTCCACCACAATTACTCTTAACCGCTGAGGCTTCTTTCTAGCTCCAAATTTTCTGTTTTCTAAAGACTGGTATCACTAACAAAGGAGACCCTGTCAGCAGACATAGTGAATGCACTTCCACAAGATTCTTACAACAAAATCTGCCATTGCTACATCCTGGACAGAAGGACAGCACCAAATCATGATGAACTGCACTAGGATTATGTGACATGGGAAGAACCAACCCAGAACCAGGGCTCTGCTCTAGCCCAACTCTGCATATGGACACACAATAGCCTCCAAGGCCAGGTTTCACAAATCCCACCAATCCCTGGGCTTACCGCCTTGAAACCCCACCAATCACTACCCTGAATTTCTGGAAAACTCCTCCCAAAGGAAACCTGTCTCTGGCTCAGTTCTTTGTAGCTTCTCACCGAGCAGAGGCAGTCACTTTCTTGTGTCTCTTCCAATAAACCTCTTGTGTGAGCTTTGTTGTGCAGTGACTCTGTAGTATTCCTAGGTTTCCGACTGTCAGAATACCTTTCCCTTCAGAACAGCAACACTTGTATAGGGAAGCCTTTCTCCTCAGCCATAACACTGACACACGGCACCTTCCAGAAGACCTGCTGGTGAGAGCATGTGGTCTGCTCTACCAGCCTGTAGCAGCTTGAGGACAGTGCCTGTCTTATTCCACCTTTAAGCTCCCAGTGTCTAGCACAGCCTGTAGACACATCAGCCTTGGCAGTAGAACATGAGGCTAGTTGCTTTTGGTTTAATGTGAGGAAACAGAATAAACAAAATCGTGCTCAGTGGTAATACATTACAGTTTTGTTCATAACTGACTCTAAAGCAAGCAAAGAAAAACATGACAAACAGTAAGCCAGGCACAGTGGCATGAATCTGCAGTCCCAGCAACCAGAAACTGATATAAGAACACCTCCGTAGCCTAGAAGTTTAAGACAAGTCTGAGCAACAAAGCAAGACCCCATCTCAAAGGAAACATTAATTATTTAACAGTGTACAGTTTGCTAGTTTATATTTTCTAAGATTTGAACATCTACAGAGCCTGGTTATATAAGCAAGGTTCTGAAAGCAATCTTACAGAAACTGAGGGATGATTCCATGTGAAAAAGGGACACATGTCAGTCATCATACACATCAACACAATGACAACATGAGGATGTCAGCCCTACTATACATCACCATATGCTGCCTCCTCCACATGGTGCTCTCCGAAGCTTCCCTCTTCTCAAGTTCTGCAGCCCTTTAAACCACACCTCTTTTCAGAACACATCTTCCTAACAGTCTGCATTATTAAACCACACATTGACTCTATCACTAGACTTAGAGACCAAAATCCAGTCCTGCTGCATCTCTTTGTCATCTCCAGCCCAATATGCTGCTGTCCTGCTCACAGTATCAACTGGAATATTTCTGGGTAGATACTCAGTCTCAGGCAGGACACTCTGCCAGCACCCAATACCTCAAGTATTCTTACCACAACATCTTCCAAGATCTTAGTAGGGCAAGGTCTGGAATGAAATTCAAAGTGCTCTTCCTCTGATTTTTTCTTTGCCTCTCGCTCCTGAATTCGTTTCTCAATTTCCAAATCAAAACCAATAGGTTGAGTAGGAGGCTTAACAGGCAGTCTCTTGGGCAAGATTGGGCCACTTTCAAAAATCCTGGCATCAAGTTCCTGTGCTTTGAATTTGTATCTGTAACAAGAAATTGAAGTAATAAACACAAAAGGCTTTGGTTGTTTGGTTGGTTTTTTTTTCAAGACAGGGTTTCTCTGTGTAGCCCTGGCCGTCCTAGACTTGCTTTGTAGACAAGAATACCCTCAAACTCACAGAGATCCACTGCCTCTGCTTCCCTGAGTGCTGGGATTTAAAGGCCTTTTAAATTAAATAAAAACTACACAAAGTAGAACAAAATCTAAGCATTAAGATGATCCACCATGTACAGCAAAATCTCTCCTTTTCATAACCATGTTCTTTGCCTCCTTAGGAAAAGAGTACATGATACAGTCTAAAATCCTCCTGGGCTGGGACTCCATGAGGGCAGGGACCTATAGTCCTAGCACTCAGCGGGCAGAAACAGGAGGGCCAGAAATTCAAATTTGGGGCTGGAGAGATGGCTCGGGTTAAAAGTACTGGCTGCTACTCCAGAAAAACTTCAATTCCCAATAACCACATGGTGGCTAACAGCCATCTGTAACTCCAGTTCCAAAGGATCCAATGTCCTCTTCTGGCTTCCAGGGGCACCAGGCATGCCAGTGGTACATAAACATTACATGGAAGCAAAACTCCCAGAAACATTAAAAACAAACAAACAAACAAACAAAGTCCTCTTTGGCTAATAGCAACTTTGAGACCAGCAAGGGCTACATGAAACACTGTAGTCTGGTGACATAGGTCTGTAATCCCAGCGATTTAAGAAAATCAAGATGTACTTGAGCTACAAAGCCATGCCAACCAACTGAGTGTGGCTCTAGTTGAAAACTAAAGTTTCAAAAATTAAAAAGGGGCTGGTGTTTAGCTTCACAGCACAGTGTTTGTCTTACACACAAAGAAGGGTACCACAATCGTCAGGAAGCTCTAGGAGACAAGATTTCAGTGCAGACACTAAGTTCTGGCTTCTTCCAAGAGTGAAGCTGTAGATCTCCTGAGAGTCGGGGAAAGGTAGGACTACCTAGACCAACCTTATCCTTAATTAGAATTCAAAGTTAGCTCTGTCCCCCAACCCCCCCCCCCCATTGCATTACATTGCACTGGATGTTTATCAGAGTATGCTCCAGGACCTCCATAGTCCCACTTTCAGTCAGACAGGAGCACAGCCTACAGAGCCACTAAATGCCACACATTTTTCATGGAAAGGTAAACAGTTACTGCTGCCGGTCTTCCCCTGAAACAACCAGTGGGACCTACTGTTGCAGTTTCTCAAGCTCCTCAGCTTCCTGCTCTGCTGTACTTTTGCACGTCACAGGCCTTGCACGGTATTTGGTTTGCAGTAGGGGAGTCTGAGGATCTCGTTTGATCTTGGTCACAGATTTGGGGGGTAAGAGGTCTATAAAACAAAATCACAGACATCTGCTTAGTTCCTTGAGATCCAAGTCACCTGGCCCAAGATCCAGGCCACCTGTAAGTCCTGACCCAACTATGTAGAAATGGAACCAGAGTAGCTGGCTTGGTACATTCAAGTCAGCTCATGCCAGTCAACCTGAAAGCTGTTCCCTCCCTCCCATCATTTTTATTAAGGACAGTCTTTGGGTAAATTCTTCTGCTATCTTCTGCACTCAAAATCTAACCATGTCTGATAGGGCCCTTGCCACTGCATAGGCCTTTCTATTAACAACAGCAACTGATTTGCTTGTTGTTGACAATGTTTTTATTGTAGTTTTAAGACAACAGACCTTTACAAACCAGTAATTCCCACCTGTATGAATTTCACAAAAACATTGTTTCAAAGTATCCAGGCCACTCACAGCAAGTAAAATGGTAAAGTCAGGCATGATGGTACATATCTGTAAACCTAGCATTTAGGAAACTAAGGCAGAAGGATCAGCAGTTTATTGCCAGGCTGCACTACACTTCAATTTTCAAAGTGACAGCAAACAGCGAGGAAAAGAAGGGGAAAATCAGATAGTGAAAACAGACAGTCAAAGTTAAAGAGTTAGAGACAAAGGGAGGGAGAACAACTATGTCAATGCATCATTATTTAGAGCAGTGGTTCTCCCTTCCTGCTGTGACCCTTTAACACAGTTCCTCATGTCATGCTGACCCAACCATAAGCTATTTTTGTTGCTACTTCATAACTGTAATTTTGCTACTGTTATTAATTATAATGTAAATATCTGTGTTTTCTGATGGCCTTAGGTGACCCCTGTAAAAGGGCTGTTTGACCCCAAAAGGAGTTGCAACATATAGGTTGAGAGTCGCTGGCTTAGAGCATTACAAACACTCACAGAAGGTATTGGTTTCCCTGATCAGTAACAAGCCTATCAATTTTCATATTACTCAAGAACGAATTCTCCTTAAATAACAGTGAGAAAAATTAATAATCTATTCATTCACTGGCTTCTCTTTTGAAACAGTGTCTGACTATGGCGCCTTGGCTAGTTAGAATCTTAATTCCTTGAGGATAAAAAGCTTCACTAGGAAGGGCTTTCCACTGTTGAACTTCTAAAGACATCGTGTCACTTAGAAAGGAACGGTGTGCCTGAGCAGCTACAGGGAGTGCCAGAATAGGGGAAACATTCCTCCTCATTGGAGGGGCACAGAGCCAGTAAGGTCTGTAAAAGACAGCTTAAAAAACAAAACAAAAAAACAATCACTATTTTCATAATAGACAATTAAAAGAAATACTGTTTTTAGGGAAAATGTAGCACACTGGTAGAGTGCTTGCCTAGCATGCCAGGGTCTTGAGGCAGAGTCCCATCAGTGCACAGAAAAGAGAAATACTGCATTTAAAGCAGCCCATGTGGCCACATAAGCAAAGTGCTAAACACTGCCTAACAGACAAGAAAATCTGTACATTCCTCAAAACAAATTCTGTTTTACCCAAAATACTAGCCATATTTGTTTTTGTTTTAAGACTGAGTCCTGTGCAGCCCAGGCGAGTCTCAGTGTAGTCTTAGACCACACCGGCCTTGAGCCTGTACCTCCAAAATGCTGATCTTACAAGCATGTACCACCAACCCAGCTTAGCCACAGTCTTCTCATAACTGAAGTTTACATTGTTTTCAGTCTTTAGATTTTCTTATCTTCTTGTAGAAATTACTTTTTTTTTTTTGGGGGGGGGAAAGGGGAAGTTTGAGACTTCTTTTTTTTTAAGATTGAGGTTTCTTTTTTTTTAAGATTTACTTATCTTTTATGTATGAGTGTTCCATCTGCATGTACACCTGCAAGAGGGCATCAGAACTCAGTATATATGGTTGTGAGCCACCATGTGGTTGCTGGGAATTGAACTCAGGACCTCTGGAAGAGCAGACAGTGCTCTTAACTACTGAGCCATCTCTCCAGCCCAGAAATTACTTTCATAAAGACAGAGACAATTAAAATCTCTTCATCTGTTCACCACCAAATCTATACAAACTTATCCTCACTCTCCTACTCCCTCTTTCAACAGTCTCCTGCTGTGCTGTGGATGGAGAAGAGACTCTGGCCAGCAAGGTACTGGCAGGAAACTTACTCTCATCTTTCTTGTTCCTCAGATGATATCTACTAGGGGTTCGTCTGTGGAAGGCTTCAACCTGCTGTGCAATGGGCACATATGTAGAAGCTGCTTCGTCAAATGTTCTTTTCTTTCCTTTGGACAGATTGAAAGGCTTAATAATAGTACATCCTTTAGTCACTCGGGCCTGTGAAGAAAAAAGTTGTTCGGCAAATTAAGTGAGATCTAGCACAGCCACATATTCAGCACAGGTGTGCAGTTACCAGCCCTTTATCATTTTTCTTCTTGTAAAAAATCTGGCTCTTAAGAGACTGTTTTGCAATAGAACATATGCAATTTTCCCCAAGTATATAAATGTTTTGAACCAATCAAGAGCAAGTTTTCTTAAAATGTAAAGGGAAAGGAAAGGAAAAACCAAACATACAAAATTGACATGGGCTGCTGGGCCTGCATCAGGTCAGACAGAAGCATAACTTAGCATCTCTCCACATACACCCTCAAACTGACTGATGAAAAAGCCTACCCCATTGTGTATCATTAATTTTTTTTAATCTTTTTTTTTTTTTTTTTTTTTTTAAGACAGGTCTCTCTGCACAGCCCTGGCTGGCCTAAAACTACTATGTATAGCAGGCAGCCTTGAACTCGTAAGAGATCCACCGCCTCTAGCTCCCCAAGAGCTAGGATTAAAAGTGTGCCCCACTATGCCTAGCCGGATCATTAATTTAAAACTGCTCTGAATAGAAGCAAAGCTCAAGGACAAAGAGGCTGCAACAAATTCAGGGTTTAAGGCTGACTCAAGACTAGCCAGAGTAGGACCTCAGTTCAAATAAAGGGCAATGATGACTACAGATGTGGAAAGCTCACTAGCTCCAGAACGCCACCTTAGGATCATCAGTGCTTCTGGTGGTGCTCTGCTAATAAAACTGGACCCATGTGGGCACCAGTCGTACACATGATCTATAGACATTCACGCTGACAAAACATACATAAGCATAAATAATTAATTAAAAGGAGGGGGTGCTGGAGAAGTGGATCAGTGGTTAAGAACACCTGCTGTTCCTCCAGAGGACCTGGGTTCAATTCCCAGCACCCACATCAGGTGGCTCAGAACTGCCTCTAACTCCAGCTATCCAGGTGGGGATCCTATTCTCTCTTCTGGCCTCCATCATCACCCACATATACAATGCATACATTCACAAGATACACAGGTATAAACATAAATAATAAAATGAAATAAAACTTTGCCTGAAGTCAGGAGTGGTGGTGCACATCCCATCCCATTATTGGGAGGCGAGGCCATCCTCAGGTACACAGTGAGTTTAAGGCAAGCCTTAATTTCGACCCCATCTTTAAAAAAGGGGGGGGGGCGGGGCGGGCTGGAGAGATGGCTCAGTGGTTAAGAACACTGTCTGCTCTTCCCAAGGACAGGGGTTCAATTCCCAGCACCCACATGGCAGCTCACATCTGTCTGTACCACCAATTCCAAGGGATCTGACACCTTCACACTAATGCACATAAAAGAAAAATTAAATAAATTTTTTTTTAAAAAAAGGCATGGGTCTACAATTAAAAGTGCCCACTACTCTTTTTTAAATTGGAAAAAAAAAAAAAAAAAAAAAGCAGATGGTAGCGGTGCATGCCTTTAATCCCAGCACTGGAGGAGACAGAAGCAGGCACAAACTCTGAGTTTGAGGCCAGTCTCAAATACAAAGTGGGTTCCAGGACATCCAGGGATACACAGAGAAAGGTCCTGGTTTCTGTAAGAAAGCATGCTGAGCAAAGTGTGGAGGCGCACACCTGTAATCCCAGCACTCAGGGAAGCAGAGGCAGCTGGATCTCATGAGTTCGAGGCCAGCCTGGTCTACAAAGCAAGCCCAGCCAAGGCTACACAGAAAAACCCTGTTTCGCAGCCGGTCCTGAAGATACCTGATAAAACAGGATCAGATGAATGGGGAGGAGGTCCCCCCTATCAGTGGACTTGGAAAGGGGCACGGTGGAGATGAGGGAGGGAGGGAGGGACTGGGAGGGAATGAGGGATTGGGAGGGAATGAGGGATTGGGACACGGCTGGGATACAGAGTGAATAAAATGTAACTGATAAGAAAAAAATTAAAAAAAAAAAATTAAAAAAAAAAAAAAAAGAAAAAAAATCACATTCTTCATGTCAGAGACAGCCCCTGTTCCCCTTACTAGGAAGCCCATTTGGAGACTGAGCTGCCACAGGCTACCTCTGTGCAGGGATTCTAGGTTATCTCTATGAATGGTCCTTGGTTGGAATATCAGTCTCAGAAAAGACCCCTAGGCCCAGATTTGGTGTGGGTGAGGGGGGCTGTCTCTAACATGAACTCATTGGCTAGCTCTTTGATCACCTCCCCTTGAGGGGGGAGCAGCCTTACCAGGCCACAGAGGAAGACAATGCACCCAGTCCTGATGAGACCTGATAGACTAGAGTCAGATGGAAGGGGAGGACCTCCCCTCTCAGTGGACTTGGAGAGGAGCATGGGAGGAGATGAAGGAGGGAGGAAGGGCAGGATTGGGAGGGGACAAGGGTGGGGCTACAGCTGGGATACAAAGTGAATAAATTGTAATTAATAAAATTATATTTCAAAAAAAATCACAAAAAAAAAAAAAAAAAAAAAGAAAAACCCTGTTTCAAAAAACCAAAAAGCAGCACCCCTCCACAGATCCTTGACCAGCTCCTGCCTCCACAGATCTGCCCTGCTTGGGTTCCTGTCCTGACTTCCTACAATGATCAACAGTGCCCTGGAAGTATAAGCTAGATGAACCCTATCCTCCCCAAGTTTCTTTGGTCATGATGTCTCATCACAGCAACAGTAACTGTAACTAAGACGGTCTGTATAATGTTATTTTGTGTATGTTTTCATGGCTGAACCTTTATATAAATTGGATAACCTGGTGTACTCTTCCAGGAAGACAGTTTCTCCAGTTGTCAGCATTCTTGAATTGTAGTTTTATGTTAGGCTTGAGGCCGCCTGACCTTTCCCTTACCCATGTTAACAGGTCTATTGTGGTTGTCCTTAATTAGTTCATGTTCAGGTCTTGTTTAGTTCATATTTAGGTGAGACTCTATGGTCGCACCTTCTGACTTTCTTGGGAGACACAATGTCACAGAAAACTCCCTGATCCAATTGGGGCTGGGGCAGACCTCTCATATTGTGTCCAGTTTTATTAGCAGAGCACCACCAGAAGCACTGATAATCGTAGGTCAACATTCTGGCACTTGTGAGCAGCTCACATTGTAGTCATCATTGTTTTTATTTGAGATGAGGTCCTACTTTCCACACCTGAGCCTGAGGTGTAGGAGAAGGCCTCTACAAATTTGCCACACATAATTTTATGTGCTTCGTGTTCCACATTTTTTTTTTTTTTTTACTTTTTTAAAAAAATTACATTTATATACTCTGTCTTCACACACACAAGAGAAAATCAGGTTCTATTACAGATGGTTGTGAGCCACCATGTGGTTGCTGGGAATTGAACTCAGGACCTCTAGAAGAGCAGTCAATACTCTTAACCACTAAGCCATCTCTCCAAACCTTCCACCTTAATTTTTATACCAACTTGGTAATATGCTTTCCCAGAGAAGTAATTGGTAACAGTCACAGAGTTCACCCATAATGTGTATCTATCTTGATTCAAAGAGTAAGCTTTCCTCCATCATCCAATTGTAAACAATGACCACACTACAGCTGAGTCCTGCTGAATTAATAATAAGAATACTGCTACTTACAGGAGATGAAGGATGCTTTCGAAGTTCAGACATGAAATTCACTTCCTTATACTCTTCCTGATTCTTGGGCTGTTGTTTGATTCGCTCATCTGTGAGGAAGTGAAAGTCAACTGTTTTGGTGACCTGGCTCGCAGATTTCTTCACAGGTTGCCCTGAGGAACAGAGTAAAACACACAGTTAGCATTGAGAACAGAGAACACTAACTAGTAAGCCCCTTTCCAACTCTAATCCTTTCTGTATTCCTATTACAGAGGATCTAGGTTTTATGTCTGAGTTCTATTGGGTTTGAAGGGCTTTGTTCAGATGCAAATGAGATAAGGAAGAAGAGCCCATCACTAGGCTGTAGTCTTTAAACAGCTCTGATAAAGCCATGACCTCACTTTTTTTTTTTTGAAAAGGTTTTGGAACCCAGGGACTCACAAATTCTAGTCAAACACTCTATACCACTCAATCCCTATAAACTGACTTTAAAGGCAAATGTCTTGCTCTTAAAGGAAATTTTAACTCAGAATCCCTAAGAGAGGACCCTATAAACTCCAAGATACTTTTCTATCCAGGAAGCAGGACTCTCTAGCTTTGGTGCCACCAATACCACTAAGCCAAAACAAAGCAAGCCTACAAGCTCTTCAGTTATACTTTTCCTTCCAGCTGCAATGGATGGAGCTCTTTTTAATCCTTTAGGATGAAAAGAAAATAACAAACTGGCCAGGCCAACTGTCATCTGTCTCAATCCTTTTGGCTAGCACATAAGCAAAGCATGCCCTGAGAAAGCACTAGTTTGGATAGTCCAGTGTAGAGGGTAACCCCTGAGAGGCAGATGAACCTACAGCCACCATTTTAAATAAAACACATTGCCTTACGCTGACTACTCAAACTGGTTGTTTTTGTTTTGTCCTTGCTCTAAAGACCTCAAAAAATGCTACTAAATTTCTAAGAAGCACCCTCATAGTTAAGACTCAACCAAGTGAGGCCCAATCAACCTGGCCCTGCGAGAGCAAGCTTCTTGAACTCTTCATTCTTTTTCCGCATCTCCACGACCTCCTGCTGCATTTTCATTCTTTTCTCCAACTCCTGCTCCTCAGTACTTTTTAGAACTTTCTGCCTAGAAATAAGAATCAGTAAAAGAGAGAAGGAAAAAGGTTCAATAATACAAAAAACTCTAAAGCTCCTGCATAGTTTCTGTGTATAACCTATGCTATCCATCAAAACCAAACAGGTATCTACCAGAAACAGATGTTGAATTAATTAGGTAACATTATGAAAAAAAAAAAATATGGGTACTTTACACTAGATATTATAAAACTTTCAGAGAACAATTGCAAAAAATAACTACACAAGACACTAAACATCACAAAAGACCCACACATTTGACCACACCAAGAATCAATTTTTTGTCACATGAAAAACTAAATTAAAAAACCAGAAGAGACACATTTAGAATTTTAGCACTTGGGAGGCTAAGGAAAGAGAATTCTGATTGAAGGCCAGTCTGGGTTTCCTAGATAGTTTCAGGCCCAGCAATGTAGGATAAATGAATGAATGAATGAATGAATGAATGAATGAATGAATTAAAAAAAAAAAGGCCCACAGTAGAATGCATAAAATAAACAAGGCTGCAGCTCAGGGTACAATGCATGCCTACCATGTTGAACTAGGCTTGATTCCCCAGGCTACCTACCTACCTACCTACCTACCTACCTTCCTCTCTCTCAATGGAGAAACAGGGAAGAGTTACTCTAAAATAGTATAATAGAGCAGACAGAAGTAAAGTCATTGAAGATCCCAACATCTCAGGTTCAAATACTAACATTTCATTTTATTATCTACCTATGAACTTGAATAAAGAATTTAGCCTATTTTTCTCCACTAAAATTACAGAATATGAATAGTTCTGCTCCTAGAATATAAGTGTTATGTAGACAGTGAAAGGCCTGACATATGGTGAAGCTCAACATGCCTATATCCTCAGCATCTGAGAGTCAAAGGTAGAAGGACCAAGAATTTAAGTTCATCAGCAGCTTCATAGCAAGTTCAAGACGAGCCTGTACTACCTAAGACTCTATCTTGAAAAACGAAGAAAAGAAAATTTAAAATAAAACTAGAGGAATAAGAATTTCAGAGCTCTATTGGATAGCATGGTGAACACAGGAATAATGTAATGTATTGAAAAAAAAAATCACTAGCCTGCAAAAATAGCAGAAGTTCAACCCTAGCACTCAGGGAAGCAGAGGCAGGTGAATCTCTGTGAGTTCAAGGCCAGCCTGGTCTATAAAGCAAGTCCAGGACAGCCAAGGTTATACAGAGAAACCCTGTCTTGAAAAAACAAAAACAAACAAACAAAAAAATCACTAAGACAATGATTCTCCAGTGTTCTCACTATAAGACAACGTTAAGAATCTGAGGCACAGGGGGTAGAGAGATGGCTCAGCAGTCAAGAGCATTTACTGCTCTTGCAGACACATGGGTTCAGTTTCTAGCATCTACATGGTGGCTCAACAACCATCCTTAACCTCCGTTCCAGGAGATCTGACACCATCTTCTAACCTCCATAGAACCAGTATAAATGTTGTGCATTGGGAAAATACTTATATATATAAATAGATACATCTAAAAAAGAAAGGAAAGAATCTAAGGTACTGGACATACTAGTTGGTTTGACTATTCCACAATCGCTGTTAGATTATAACATTACTTTGTACCACATAAAATATTATAAGCAGTCAATTTACCAAAATGATAAAAAGAGTTGGGTTTGGTGGTGCACACCTTTAATCTTAGTGCTAGGAAGGCAGAGGCAGAAAGATCCTAGTGTGAATACATCCTGGTCTACAGAGCAAGTTCCAGGACAGCCAGGGCTACATAGAAAAACTCTGGCTCAAAAAAACAAACAAACAAAAAAAGGTAATATTTTGATGGTTAAATACTGTTATCAACTAGATTTGAAGCAATTGAAAGTTATAAGGAGGCAGATGAGGGGCTCAGCATGCACCTTTGTAGGGAGCACTTAGAAACATATGCAAAGCTTAGTCTCCAGTGCTATACACACCAGCTGTGGTTCTGCATATCCACAATCCCAGCACTAGGGAGGTGGAGGCAAAAAGAGCAGAAGTTCCTAGGCTAGTGCAAGGTCAGAACAAAAAGGTGATGGCACTGCAAATATTTTTGTTTTTTAGAAATAAAACTGGCAGTAAATAGTCATAAACTATTATCTATTAAAACAAAAACAAGATTTTTGAGAAAAAACGGAAATAATCTCTTGGCGAGTGACTACAACTAAACTGCAAAGTTGATACCGACTAAAATCATGTACATTTACTGGGTAAAGGCAAAGAAGCTCAAGGAAGCCTGCCTGGCTAAGCCAGCGAGAACTCGCGCTAGTCGTGTCCTGGGCATGTTTTAAGCCAGCACCTTGTCTTCACTGCTTACCACCTCAGCACCCTTCGGTCACAGACAGCTTTTAAGAGTCTCCCAAATGGCAGCTGTGCCAGTTTGATTGAAGATGGACCCATCTGTAACTTGTTATACTTGCTCTAAAGCTTACTCCTGGGAAAGAAATTTACCTCGCAGGTAGAACACCAGACACAGCATGTCTGCCCTTGACTTTCTCCGGGCTTTCTCTTTCATTCTTTCTTGAAGTAGCTGGAACACTGCCCTCTTCCTCTTCCTCCGGTTTCTTTTTATGAGAACTTCAGTTCAAAATGAAGAAAACATACATAAATTTCAACTTCCTAAAGCACATCCTCCTTTTGGGGACTAATGACACTCGAACCACAAGGTTCTTCGATCACATCATCAGCTCATACACAGAACAGGTCAACCATGATAAAGCCCTCAGAGGTCAGGAGAGGCATCCAATGGTGTTTCAGAATGCACAGTGATTCATCAAGTCAACACACAGAAGGCAGTGGACAACCTTCCCGATAGCTACGATATCTGTTTCTTAGTACTTGGGAATCACAGCAATGTACCAGCTACAAGTACTGACTGTACTTGCTCCAGCAGCATCTGCTGCAACTGGGCAATCCAAGTGACAATCTGAACAACTAAAATAAAATTGAAGATAGAATTTCTGGGGAAGACCTCACTTTCCAGAATGAATGCCAGCCTGCTTCCTTTATAATATAATCTCTTGAACATGGATATGTCTAAAGATATAGCAGTTACCTTCTGATAATGAAGCTCAAGCAAAATGAAAAAATAGCAATAGCTAAGAATCTACCAAAGCCAGTGGCAAACCAGTTTTGAAGTTTATGTTAAGTACATAAACTATTTAGACACTTTAAGAGTATTCCTTGATGTGAAACACATCCTGGTTAAAAAATAATAATAAGCATGAACACCATACAGTCTGGTTGGTGTCTACCACTGAAGAACACTTGGAGACAAACCTGTAGACAAGTTGAGCACCTTCAAGAAAGGAGACAGGTAACAGCGTCCCTGACCATAGCAGGGCTTTGGAGTTTTCCAGTCTACAGGGAGAGCAAGCAGACTACAGATGGGCCCACTGGTAATTGTACTTTATAACTTACAACCCTCAGTCAGGAAAGAAACCCACCACGCAGGAGGCGGCCTCTTAAGGCAACAGTGAAAAGCCCTGTCTACTTACGCCTTCATTCTTTTGTTAGGCGGGCAGTCACCAGCAGAAGTAGTGCATCTCTTTGCTTTCATTCCAACAAGGGCAACATGGCTTTTTTCTTTCTGCTCCAAATTCTTCTGAGCAGAGAGTCTAACAGATCTTCTATGGTGGAATTGACATAATTTATCTTATGATGAATACATTTACTACAGATACGCAAATGTTCTTCAAACAATAAAAGTATGTCAACTACAAGGCCAATAAAATGTTTATTTTCTAGTAATCTAATTGTTATTTCCAACCATAAAATTCTGATATTCAAATATGCTGGTGGTTTATAAATTAGACCTCAATAAAACTGATTTTTAAAAACACCAACAAAAAAGACTAAAAAGGGTCATTCTATTATAATCTCAGCACTCAGCAAAGAGAGTAACCCTGGCCTGTGGTGGGTGGTGCATGCCTCTACTTCTAGTGCGTGAGGGCAGAGGAGCGTCAAGCATGGCGTCACACCCTACAGAGAAGCAGGCAGATCTCTGAGGTCAAGGCCAGATCTGGGTTTACTTCCTCAGGGAAGACATAAGGAACACAGAGAAAGTGGAAGAGTCAAAATTAAAATACAATCACAGCAAAAGGGAAATAAAACAACAAAAAAGACCCATGACCAGGAAACAAAGCAGTGTCAGATCTAACCTAATTAGTAATTATAACATAGTAATATACATACACTCAACATTTCAAGTAAAACAAAATTATCAGATCAGTTTTCTTCTTTAAAAGAAGATCCCAATAAGTGCCATCTACAAAAACTTTGGTTACTTTAAAAGCTGTCCACTGGGGACTGGAGAGAAGGCTCAGCTGTTAGGAGAACTGGTTATGTGCTGGAGAGATGGCTCAGGGGTTAAGAGCACACCGGCTGCTCTTCCAAAGGTCCTGAGTTCAATTTCTAGCAACCACAGGGTGGTTCACAACCATCTATAATGAGATCTGGTGCCCTCTTCAGGCATGAAGGCAGAATACTGTATACATAATAAATAAATAAAGTCTTTTTTTAAAAAAGAAAGAAAGAAAAGAACACTGGCTAATCTAATAGACGACCTACGTTCAATTCCCAGCACTCAAATGGCTCCTCACAACTGTCTGTAACTCAAATCCAGTGGATCTAACTCCCTCACACAGAAATACATATAATCCAAAAAACAAATGTACATTTAAAAAAAGTAAATTATAAATTACTTTTCGAAAAGCTGTCCATTAACATGAAAGGTAAGGATGGGGTGAGAGGTCAGATGACTCAGCGGACAGAAAAGCCTGTGTCCACGCCTGATACCTGACCTGACTTCTCCAACTACTATCCATGTACACAATGGCATACACACACACACACACACAAAATATATATAAATTGAATTTTAGAATTTTAAATAAGGACTGGTATGTAATTCCATAGTAGAAAATGTGCTTAGCACACATGAGATTGGTTTAAACTCTAGTACCATAAAATATTAAGCATGAATAATAAAAGGCAAAAAATAGAATAAAAGTAAAATAGAAGATATATACAAACATAACCACAAGAAAGCTTCAGCAATACTAAGAAACAAAGAAAGGTGTTTGAGGGCTGGAGAGATGGCTCAGTGGTTCGACTCCCAGCATCCAAATGAGGCTCACAACTGCCTACAACTCCAGTTCCAGGTCTGACACCCTTTGACCTCCACAAGCACTAGCAATGCACATGACACACATAAATAAATGCAAGCAAAACCCATACACATAAAGTAAAAATGAAATCTTTTAAGGAGAAAGGCAGTTGACATCAGAAAAACAACTCTAATCATACAAAGCTTTTGAAATCAGACCGACAACAAGTTTGAATCCTTGCTTTGAAATGAATGTGCCCTGGGTGCACTAAGTATGTATAACCACTAGCCATAAACTAAACCTGCAAGCTATAATCCATAAGCACGGAATGAGCATGAGGTACTGACACATGATCTGTGGAGTTCCTAGATCGTCTAAACAGCCTATAATACCCACTCTTGTGGCCTGACTCTTACCTCTGAGGCTGGACAGGAGTATTTCCTGCTATAGCCCGCTTAGCCTTCAGGGAAGAACAATCGTTTGATGGAATGGATTGTTTCTGAAGATTTTCCTTGTCTGTCTCATTATAGTAAGTGTTGTCAACTACGAGAGAACAAAAGCCTAGTCAGACTACTGCAGAAGTGTCCTGAAATACCCACTAATTAAAAGTTTAGCCAGGCAGTGGTGGCTCGTGGCATTAGTCCCAGTACTCAGGAGGCAGAGGAAAGAGGATCTCTGTGAGTTTAAGGCCAACCTAGTCTACAGAGTGAGTTCTAGGACAGCCAGGAATACAGAGAGAAACTCTGTCTCAAAAAACAAAAAGTTTAACTGGTAGGGCTGAAGAGATAGCTCAACAGTTAAAGACACTAGCTATTCTTCCAAAGGACCTGGGCTATATTCCCAGCACCCATGTGATGGCTCACAACGGTCCATAACTTCAATTTCAAGAAATCTGACATCTTCTGCCCTTTGAAGGCAGGATATACAGACATATATGCAAGCAAAACAACCACAGACATAAAATAAGATTTTTAAAAGTTGGAAGTTTAAATGGGTTTACCCTGTAAGAGGAGACAATCCCTCTCACAGATACCATAAGCTATCAGAGTAAAAGCACAGAGCCACATATATGTTACTTCTTTTCAAGTTTTTGTCAATGGGTTCTCTATAGATCCCGGCCAAAAACATATTCCAGGCTAGTGCCCTTGCTCTTAGCTTCCCTCCAGAACTTGATGCTAAACTAAGATCCTGTTGCCGAAGACACCACACACTGGAGTCCTAATACATGGAGAAACCAGCCAGTAGCACTAGTCCTACTACCTGGCTTTCACAATGCTGAAGCTGCATGTATACTCCAGGGCAAGTAATCAATAGTCTTTCTCAGATGTGACCACTGCCAGTTGCATTAACAAATGCGCTGGCAAGACATGCCTGCCATTGCAACAGTGACAGAAATATTATGAGAGTAACCAGCCACTTTCTGATTGGCCCACCCAGAAAATGGAATTCACTCCTGGCCCCATTAGTATGTCCAAGAACTTGTGGGGGGAGGTGACGGGTCCTCTGGGAGAGCCGACTACTGTTCTGCTAAGTGGGCACAGTACTAAACTGCCCCCAAGTACTTATCTTTACACCCACAGGTTAGTGCCTCACCCAAAACTCATCAGAGAAGCTTCTTTTTTTGCAGTAAATGGAAATTAACAGGGTCAAAACTGGTCAATATGTGGAGAATAAGAGACTGTAGACTGGTCAGATCTAAACAGGACCTCGCATCCACTACTTCTAAGGCTCAGGGATCACTACAGAGTAAGGGGGTGGAAAGCCGGAGGTAGTGGAAGATGATACAGGGACAGTATCTATGATATGACAGGGCAGTTGCACACAGGAACTCCTAGTAGCTAGGATTTTAGGCACCAACCAAGAACAAGATCAAGTCAGACAAAATCCCAGCATGGACGGAAATGAAGTTGCACCCCTAGCTGAGGAATTATTGACAGGACTATTGTCAGCTGATGGCTGCTGGGAGAGGGAAAGCCAGTTTTCTTCAGGGATGCTCGTCATGGTCCTATGCTGATGCACACACTGGCAGCACTAAGTGGACTCAGTAGTTTAAAAAAAATACATATAAAGCCAGGCATAGTGGCTCACGCTTTTAATCCCAGCACTAGGGAAGCAGAGGCCTGGTCTACAAAGTGAGTTCCAAGATAGCTAGGGCTATTACACAGAGAAACCCTGTCTCAAAAAAATAAAAATAAATAAATAAATAAAATAAAGAAATTGAGAGGAAATGGAAATAATGATGGGAGGGGTAGAGGAGAGGTTAGAAGGGATAGGAGATAGATTTGACTAAATTAATCATACGGGGCTGGAAGAGATGGCTTAGCAGTTAGGCACATTTGTTGTTCTTTGGGAGAACCTGAGTTTGATTCTTGGTACCAACTCGGTGATTCCAGTTCCAGGAATTCCAGCGACCTCTTCTGACCTTCATGGGTACACATACACATATGCAGGCAAAACCCATAAAAAAATGAATAATTCTAATATTTTAAAGGAAAGTATGCATGTATGAATTCAAGCAATAAATATTTTTAATTAAATTAATAGCTCTCCAAATGAGGAATAAAGCTAATCAGTACTCAATCTCAAGAAAAACAAACTATATACAAATATATGTATATATACATAAGTGTATGTGCATATCATGTATGTGTGTGTCAATACAGAACTTAAAATGAAAATCACACAAACACAAATATCATCATTCTTAAGCATGGAAACCTTAACTCAGCTAAAGTTATGCAGAAGGCCTGCTTATAAAACTACTTTGCCTATATTTCATATAAGCAGTTATCAAAGTATCATAATATCTCTTATAGGTAATTATGTATCAATTAAAAAACACTTTTTAGGTTGGCGATAGTGACCTAAAAAGGCCAGCCTGGGATACATAAAAACACTTTTTAGCTGGGATGTGGTGGCCCATGCTTTTAATCTCAGAACTTGGGAGGCAGAGGCAGGAGGATCTCTGTGAGTTTCAGGCCACCCTGGCCTACAGAGCCAGGGATATACAAAAAAACCCTGTCTTGAAAAATCAAAACCAAAAAGAAAGAGAAAGAGGGAGGGAGGGAGGGAGAGAGAGAGAGAGAGAGAAAGGAAGGAAGGAAGGAAGGAAGGAAGGAAGGAAGGAAGGAAGGAAGGAAGGAAGGAAGGAAG
>NW_026594152.1:1199385-1232516 GCF_907164565.1 Psammomys obesus | reverse complement strand
AAGGAAGGAAGGAAGGAAGGAAGGAAGGAAGGAAGGAAGGAAGGAAGAAAGAAAGAAAGAAAGAAAGAAAGAAAGAAAGAAAGAAAGAAAGAAAGAAAGAAAGAAAGAAGGAAAACACTTCCAAAAAAATTCATGAATTAAGGGCTGGACTGCAGCCCAGCAGTAAAGCATGTGCCTGCCATACTCAAAGCCCTATATTCAATCACTAGCATAGCAAATAGAAAAAACAACAACAAAGAACAAAAGAAACGAAAACTACACACCAACATTATTCATGAACTCTGGTACAATTATTACCATTTTTTTAATTTAGCATACAAGCCCAGTGTAGTGGCACACGCCTATAATCCTAGCACTCAGAGAGGCAGAGGCAGGTGAACCTCTGTGAGTTCAAGGTCAACTTGGTCTACAAAATAAGTCCAGGACAGCCCAGGCTACACAGAGAAACCCTTTTCGAAAAACCAAAAAGAAAAAGAAAAAATATTAGCATTCAGAGTAGGACTATAATACAGTGGTACAGCACTTGTCAAGCATGCATGAGGTCCTAGATTTAATCCCTATCATTAGGGAAAAACAAATAGCAAATAAATCCGAAAAGCATATAAAAAGAAAAACACAGCTAGGTATAGTGGTCAAGCTGAGCATGCAAGAAGTAGAGGCAAAAAGACACGAGTCTGAGGACAGCCTGAGCAACACAGAGACCTTGTCTCAGGAAAAAGAGCAGCATGGTTTGTTGTACATTCACCAGCAACTGAATCTATCCATTTCACTGACAAACCTGGGGATTCCCTCAGGAATCCGAAGCTCTCGTCACCACCAGCTTTTGTCAAGGCGCTAGTGGAAGCTGTTTCTCCTTACCTGCCTTCAAAGGTGTGCCCCCGCCTTGCTGAAGCTTGGCTCTTCTCAAAGAAGTTTTACCCTGAAAAGGTTCTCCTATTCCATTCTTCCCAAGAAACTTGTTTTCCAAGTTGGCCTTCTCATCTGTGAAATAATCAGTAAGGAAGCAAAACAAAGGAAAATCATGTATTAAAATGAGGAGTAAAGCCCATTTCCAGCATGTTTAACAAAACACAATTCTAGCAACTAAAGGAAAGTACCATATATTACACGTCAAGAACAAACTGCAAAATTATTTGCAAAGACTTGCAACATCCAGCACCTTCCAGAGAAGGAAAGTTGCAGATTCTGAACTGTGTGTGACTCCTTCCCATTGTTAAGACAGTGAGGGCCACTTGGACATTATCTGGCCCTATCTACTATTTAGTACACCAAGTGCCCTTGAAGAAAGTTTGGCCACCAGGAACTGTAAGATTACAAGGGACAGTTTCTACTCACTGAGCGTGGGATGTGTGAGACTGGAGCAGAGCAAAGTTTTCTCAAGCAGTTTTATCTTGGGTTCTTCTGTGACTAAAGCTGATGTAGAATCCCTGTCCCAGCAATAACACACTGTATCAAGCTGCAGGAGCACAGTGAGCCCCTGGAGAACTCTACTGTGCACAGACATTCTGATAATAACCGTGAAAAGATGTGATAAGACGAAGGAAAACAAGAAAGAAATATACTACAGCTAAGATGGTTTTCTAAGTACAGAATTATTTTTTCTTTCAGACTCTGTATTTACTCTCATTGCTATATTAATATTCCCTTTTTGTGGATACTGGGAACATAAAGAAAACTTGTAAAAGCCAGGAGCCAGGCGAGGTGGTGCACACCTGTAATCCCAGCATTCAGGAGGCAGGGGCAGGCAGATCTCTCTCAGCTCGAGGCCAACCTGGTCTGCAAAGCAACTGGGATGGACAGCCAAGGCTACACACACACACACACACACACACACACACACACAAAACACCCTGTCTCAAAAAGAAAAAACAAAAACCAAAAAGAAAATGTGAAAAGAAATCTTGAGACAGCCGGTGTTACTTCTGAGTTGCAGTGTTATGGGACATGGACAAGACCTCTCTAGGCCTTCTTATCTGCTATTCCTTCAACACAGCCCTCTCCTAGGCCAGACACCATCTCATTTGGACTCTGCATTTTAAGTGGTGCAGCCACAATAATCATTTTTATTTCTACCACATATTGATGTTAATGTTCCTTAATGAGGAAGGTGGAGACAAGAGAAAGGATAAAATGAGAAGCATCTTCAACAACTGGACTCACTTATCCCGAAGTCATATCAAAATAACAACTGTAAGCTGGGGGCTGGCACAATGGCTCAATGAGTAAGAGCACTTGCTGCTCCTGCAGAAGACCCAGATCTGTTCATAGCACCATGTCCAGCAGCCCACAAGGGCCTTTAAAGTAGGCTCAATGATCTCAGCCCCTCCCATGACCTCTGTGGGTACTACACTCTTTCACATGCAGGTAATGTACACATAAATAAAAATAAAAATCTTCAAAAAATGTTTTGGCCTGGTTTTAGGCTTGTACCATTTTGCAGAACTCCAATTAGGCTGTCTTACCTATTTATGGATTGGGTTGTTAGTATCATAGTGCCTCCATTTAAAAATTATTCTGGGAAGGCTGGAATGGTTAGGAGTGTGTAATCATCTTCAGAAGACATGACCTTGGCTTTCAAAACCACATTAGGTGGTTTACAACTGCTTGTAATTCCAATTTCAAATGAACCAATACCTCTGCAGGCAAATGTACTCACAAGTACACATAACCAAAACAGATACAGATGCATATACAAAAGTAAAATTTTCTTAAAACACACATAAAAGGTATGTGGTGCTGGGGTTGTGCTCAGGTTGGTGGAGTGCTTGCCTACTATGCACAAGTATTTAATGCAGCCCCAAGTACTACATAAGCCGGGAGAGGTCATATACTCCAATAACCTCAGCACTACGGGGTTCAAGTAAGATGAGAAACTCAAGATCATCCTCAGATATACTGAGTTCAAGGCCAATCTGAGATACAGGAGACCTCAACTCAAAAAAGTTAAATTGAAAAATGAACTGACACTCAATTTCTAGCACATGGAAGGTGAAGGTTGGAGGCTGGAAACCTTACAGGTCAGATTTGTCTCTGTCTCCAAAAATTAAACAGCCTAAGCTGGAGAGATGTCAACAGCAAGCCAGGCACAATCTAGTCATATCTCTTGAGCACAGGTGTTCAAGGCCAGTCTCAGAAACAGACAAAGCAAGACTAATCTCAAAGGTATTCAAATATGTAAAAACAAATATGTAAAATAAAATAAAAGGGCAACATGGGCTCTTTGTGATTTTTAGAGCCATTCGACATCTTGACTGAGATGCAAGCTTCATGAACCTTGATTGACAAAAGCTACACACACACACCCTAGAGAAATCTAAGGCTAGCAGGATGTAGCAATGTCAGGTGCAGTCTATGCCTGGATGACAATGGGGTAAGTTTTATATGATCACCACCATGACAGACATGCCTGAATCCTCAAGTTTCATTAAACCCTGTTTCATCTAATTGAGCCTTATGCACCTACAGCCTTAGTATTTGAGTTTGAGACCAGCTTGGTCTACAGAGTGAGTTCCAGAATAGGTAAGGCTACATAGAGAAACCCTGTGTCAAAAAAAGAGGAAGGAAAAGAAGGGAAGGAGGAAGGAAAAAAGGAAGAAAGAAAGGAAAGAAAAGCTTGGCATGGTGGGTCACACCTGTAGTACTAGCATTTCAGAGGCTGAAGCAGGAAGACTGTCAGAAGTGCTGGCCCAGTCTAGGCTACAGTCTGAAACCTTGTCTCAAAAAACTTAATTTCACATGAGAACAGATTTCTGTAGTTTAAAAGTTAACTGTTTTTCTATTAAACCACAGGTGAGAGGGAATCACGGTGTGGAAAGAATGTATAATTACTTTTTTGGCAGCCTCTTGTTTTTTAATTTGTTTAATTTTATTAATTTATTTTTATGCATATAGGTGTTTTGCCCTCATATATGTCTGGGGAGGCCTGAAGAGGGGATTGGATCTCCTAAGACTGGAACCACAGATAGCTGTGAGCTGCCATAGTGGGTTTGGGAAGTTAGCTAGTGCTCCTAACTGCTGAGCCATCTCTCCAGGCCTTCTTTTACTCTTGAACTGTCCTTAGCACAAAAGATACTAACCCTTAAAATGGTAGAGAAACATCAGGGTGGTGGTGTGCGCCTTTAATCCCAGTGCTCAGGAGGCACCGGCAGGCAAGCTCTGAATTCAAAAGCGCAAGTACCGGGATGTATACTCTATATACACAGAGTAACCCTTTCTTGAAAACAAACAAAACAAAACAAAGCAGTGAAAGTAGCCACTCACCAAACCACGAGTCCACATTTTCAGTATCTTCTTCAGCATTCAAAGATGAAAAATTGATAAAGTCGGTGGGGGCGTCAAAAGAGTAGGTAGCTGTAACTTGTGACATTGCCCCCAATTAGTGTAGGAGGACTCGCTTGTCCCAAGACTCCAACACCGTACTCAACAGATCGCCTTCTGAGGAAAGAAATGGTCACAAAATTAGGTTGTACATAAACATTAGGTATTGAGCCCTACCAACTACTTTGGCTTTACATTTTCAATTCAGAAAATCTTCTAGGGCCAAGCATGGCACATGCAGGCCTTTAATCCCCGCACTTGGTAGCACAAAGCAGGTGGATCTCTGTGAGTTCAAGACCAGCCTGGTCTACATAATAAATTTCAGGTCAGCCAGGGCTAGTGATTACCTGCTTTAGCTTGTGGACTTAGAAAGAAGCCAGTTTGGGGCAGGTGAGAGGGGTCAGCAAGTGAAAGTACCTCCCACCAAACCTGATGACCTAGTTTGGTTCTCTAAAATCCACATAGTGGCGAGAGAAAACTGACTCCCGCAAGTAGACCTCTCATCTCCATACACATGTTGTGGCGTGCATGCACACTCACACAAATAAATAAACATATAAACTTTTATCTTTTTTTTTTTTTTAAGAAAAAGCCAGTTAGGCACAATGGAACATGCCTGTAATCCAAGCAGAGGCAGGCAGATATCTGAGTTCAAGGCCAACCAAGTCTACAAAAAAAGAAAGAAAGAAAAAAAAGGTCAAGTTTGAGTACCTACAATATGCCATTTACTATTGGGTGTTGCATTCATTATTAATTTTCCTTCAATCTGCCATTTTCTTACTTTGAAGGCTTCCTCCACCTATGTATTCAATCTCTACCTGATAACCTAATTTCTAAAACACAACATCAACCTTTTTTTTTAGATTTTATTTATGATGTACACAGTGTTCTGCCTGCATGTGTGCCTGCAGGCCAGAAGAGGGCACCAGATCTCATTATAGGTGATTATGAGCACCATGTGGTTGCTGGGAATTGAACTTAGAACCTTTGGAAGAGCAGTCAGTGCTCTTTAACCTCTGAGCCATCTCTCCAGACCCCAACAACATTAACTTACACCTTTCAATCTTAACCCAAGTCCAACTAAGTATCAACCAGTACATATGAATAACTCCAAAGCCACAGTGTTAGCTTATCTCCTCTACAACAATAAGCACTCAACTTGTATCAGCTAACTCCATAAATGTTTCTCCTGGCAGATTGCACATCTGAAGGCAAAAGCTCATCTTAGTTGTGTATATCAGGGTGCTTAGCGGAGTGCCTTATAGATACAAGAGTGAGACATGGTTATGCCAACTGTGTTTTATTCCTTAGAAATATCTTAAGACAACACTATTCCTGGGCTGCAGGTGTAGCTCAGTGGTGGAAAGCAAACTCAGTATGCTTGAGGATGTGAGTTTGATCTCTAACACTGAGGGGCAGAAGAAAAAAAACAAAACTATTCCTAGGTACCTTTGAAGAAAATGACCTCATACACATCGAAGGCACAACATGCAGAATAAGTACAAAGAACAAGTCAGCAATACGAACCTAGCCCTGATTCCATCAAAACCGCACTCCACCATGCGCAGCAAACCTAGTAAGTTTAACTCTCCTGCTCTAGTTCTAGCTAGTTAACAAGACAGCTGAAGTAGTCTGAAAAACTGCCTAAAGGCCACACTCACTGACAAACAGAACTGTTTGTCCTAGAAAGCACCCTGAGACGGCATCAGGGCACACTGCCTGTGATTCCTAGCACTCAAAGGCAGAAAGAGGAAAACTCTGGACAAGCTAGAATCTAGCCTGGTTTACACAGCAATTTCCAGGCCAGCTAGGGCTACAGAGAAAGACCCTATCTCAATAAAAAGGAAAGTAGGTAACAATAAGGGAAGTAAGGAAGTAGATAACAATATTTATATAAAAGTTATCCCCTCCCTTGGGATCTGTGGGACGGCCCAGTACAAAGGCTTTAGCTTACCATACCTGACAATCTGTATTTCACTCTGGTACCCATATGAAAGGAGAGATGTGACCCCTGCAAGCTATCCTCTGACCTTCATAGGTGTGCCATGGCACATATGCACACACAAACATTTTTTTTTAAAACTTTAAGTTGAGTGTGGTGAAGCATGCCTTTAATCATACCACAGAAGACAGAAGCAGGTAATCTCTGTGAGTTTGAGTCTAGCCTTGTCTACTTACTGAGCTCAAGGCTAAGTCAGAGCTATATAGTGAAACCTTGTCTCAAAAACAAAGACACACACACACACAACCTTTCTCTAAATGTCTATAAAAATTAATTTAATTTTTTATTTTATATTGGTTTTTCAAAACAGAGTTTCTCTGTGTAGCCTCGGCTATCCTGGACTCACTTTGTAGACCATGATGGCCTCGAACTCACAGAGATCCACCTGCCTCTGCCTCTCCAAGTGCTGGGATTATAGGCATGTACCACTGTCCTGGCTTAAAAATTAATTTTATAAAATTCATGCTCATTTAAACCAAAACACTTGTAAAAAACATTGAAGCAGAGCCAGGTGTAATAGCATACTCATGTAATCCCAGCACTCGGGAGGTAGAGGCAAAAGGATGGGAGTTCAAGGCTAGCCTGGGCTACATAAGACCCTATCTCAAAACACATACATACACATAGAGCAAGGTATGTAGTTTACACCTAGAATCCCACCACCCAGGAGCAAAGGCAGGGTGACTTACTGCAAATTCAAAGCTAGCCTGGTCTACATACACAGCAAGTTCTAGGGCAGTCAGGGCTCTGAGAGTGAGTAAACAAACATTACAGTCATAGTTGCAACCCCAGTATATTTTGAATCTGTTTCACTATTCTACACAATACTCCATGGCAATGAATTTGAGCATATACCATCATTTGATGAAATGTAAAAATTGCTTCATCTGGATGTGGTGGTACATGCCTGTATTCCCAACACTCCGGAAGGCAGAGGTATATGGATCTCTGTGAGTTCCAGGACAGCCTGGTCCACAAAGTAAGTCCAGGATAGCCAAGGCAACACAGAGAAGCCCTTTCTCAAAAAACCTCAAAAGCAAACAAAAAACAAAAACAAACAAACAAACAAAAACCTTCTAAGCTGGGCAGTGGTAGCACACACCTTGAATCCTAGCACTCAGGAGGCAGAGGTAGGCAGATCTCTGTGAGTTTGAAGCCAGCCTAATCTTCAGAGATCCAGAACAGTCAGAGCTACATAGGGAAACCCTGTCTCAAAACAAACAAACAAACAAACAAACAAACAAACAAACAAACAAACCTTTCTATAAAAAATTCTTATAGCCAATATTCTGTACATATTTGTTATTTTCTCTAAAATAATTTTATTTATTTATTTTTTAATTAATTACAGGTTATTCACTTTGTATCCCAACTGTAGCCCCTCCCTCCTAAAATAATTCTTATGATGCCGAGCCAGAGTACCTTACTGCATACTGTGAAAATGTTCCTCAGAAGAGCAGCATATCCCCAGGGAGTGTTCCACTTCCTCAATTCCATCACCACCACCGCTATACATTGGTACCCTGCATACTGGATGTCTCTGAAATCACTGTCACCATATTCTGAGCTCAATCACCCGACCTTCACTACTGCCCGGTGGCTTGGCCAGCATTTCCTCACCTTCTCAGTGAGCTGCTACAGAAAGTACTTCTGGGTTTAGAGTATCTCAGAAATATTGTTTTAACAAACAGCAGATTTCTACCGTGACATCATTATACATATTACACATCCCATACAACTTCTCCCTGGGAACTCCTTACAGCTGTAGCTCTTTATAGCAGCATTCTAGATGAGGACTTAGCATAGAAACATGGTATCTCAAGCTGGAAAGAACTGCAGGTATCATCTGATTTTGTTTTTTTTGTTTTTGTTTTTCAAGACAGGGTCTCTCTGTGTAGTTCTGGCTGTCCTGGAACTCACTCTATAGACCAGGCTGGCCTTGAACTCAGAGATCCTCTTGCCTCTGCCTCCGGTGTTTTGCGATTAAGGGTGTATGCCACCAAGCCCAGCTGGTAACATCTGATTTTTGCAGCTTATAGATATGGCTAATTAAAACAAACCAGGGTTTACCAAAAACCACAAAACAATACTAAAATTGTGGTTTAAAACATAGGAACTAGAAATGCCAGACTGCATTACGTACTAAATCTGTTATTTCAAATGCTCATTCACAACCTTAAAAGCATCACTTATTGTCCTTATCCTAGTAGAGGAAGCTAAGGACCAGAAAGTACTGTTTCCTGTCTGGTCATGTAAAGGCCTATCTCTCAGCTGCAGCACAGCCTCTGACACGCCAATGACAGTGTTAGGAACATCGGGTCTCCATTTGTGTATAAGACAGCACTGCATTTGTTTTCCACAGTCTTCTGACCTGAAGAAGGTTCTCTATGATGCCAGTCTAAACTTTTCACTCTTCATTTCCACTTTCATTATTCAAGGTTTTTCGTTTGTTTTGTTAATTTGTTTTATCTTGGGGTTTTGTTTTTTCGTTTATTTATTGCTGCTGGGTTTTTGTTTGCTAATTTGTTTTGTTCTTGTGTTTTTCCTTTTTTTTTTTTTTTTTAAGACAGGGTCTCACTATATAGCCCTGGCTTACCTGGAACTTGATTTGTTCAATGGGATCAGTTAGCCTCTGCCTCTGGAGTGCTGGGATGCTGGGATTAAAGGCGTGCAATATGACCTAGCTTTTTGTTGTTGCTGGTGGGGGTGAGGGTAAATGCAGGGACTTACATAACACAGGTTGGCCTGGAACTTGCTATGTAAACCACACACACACACAATACATACATACAAATTCATACCATACACACACACACACACACACACACACACACACACATACACACACACACATACACACAAAGTTGTTTTTTTTGTTTTGTTGTTTTGTTTTGTTTTTAATTAGTGAAGGATTTCTCTGGCAATAGTTAAAAATTCCCTGCTTGAAAAAAGGACATTTTTAGCTGAGCATGGTGGCACACACCTTTACTCCCAGCACCCAGGAGGCAGAGGCAGGTGGGTCTCTGTGAGTTTGAGGACAGCCTGGTCTATAAAGATAATCCAGGACAGCCAGAGCTCTTATGCAGAGAAACCCTGTCTCAAGAAAAAAAAATTTTTTTCTTTTTAACAACTATTCTAGAAGACGTGGGAAAGTCTTGGATTCTCATGATCTCAATAGCTAACTGAGGTCACTGGGAACACTTCCCAGCCAGGACTATAATGAAGACAAGCAGAGCTGGGAGAAGAAAGACGCAAGAATATAACACATCATAACCATATTTAGCTCTCTAAAAACTATGATTCCAGCGACTCTCTTGAGAAGCTAGCAAACACTCTTGGATAATGTACTTTTTTGACCTTTACTTAAACCTCCTTCCTTTTTTTTTTCCTTTTCAATTTTATTTATTTTGGAATTTTTATTTATTTTTATTTTATGCGTATGGGTATTTTGTCCGCTTGTATGTCTGGGTATGTAGTGTTTGCAGAGGCCAAAAAAAGGTGATAAGATTCAGCTGGAACTAAGCTGCCATGTGAACGACAGAAATTCAAACCCAGGTCCTCTGGAAAAGCAACCATGTTCTTAACTGCTGAGCCATCAAAGTCCCTTTCCTAACTCTTAATATGCTTAAGACTATATTAAACCCCTTTCTTGATAAACCCTAACTCAAGCTACATGTGGCACTCTAAAGGCAAAGGCAGGCAAATCTCAGGTCAGCCTCCTCTACATAGTGAGTTTCAGGACAGCCAGAGGTGCACAGTGAGACCTCAAAATAACAAAATAAAACAAGACAAACAAAAAAGCCAGGCGGGAGTGGTGTATGTCTTTAACACCAGCATTCAGTAGGCAGAAGCAGCTAGTCTCTGAGTTCCAAGCCAGCCTGGTCTACAGAGCAAGTTCCAAGACAGCTGGGGCTACCCAGAGAAACCCTGACTCCAAAAACAAACAAAAAAGAAAAAAAAAAAAAAAAGGTGGGCGAGGGGAGGGGAGAAGCCACCGTGATTTCACCACACCTTCTGTCTGGGCCTCTGTGATTTCAAAAAAACAAAAAACAAAAAAGATGAAAAAGAAAACAAACTCACATGTTCACAAAAATGAATGAAGAAGTCAGTGTCAGTAATGAGACTGGAAAGGGACCTAGAAGTCGCACTGTAAAGCTTTTGTGTTCTTTGAAATTATGTTTTACTATTATATAAACATTTGCCTTTTCATTGAAAAGGCTAGCAGGCTGAGCAACATTATTTTCCTGAGTTTGCACTTAAAAAAAGATTGGAATTCTTGAATTTTTCCTAAATACTCTTGATAATGTGAACAATAATTTCTAATCAATTGATTTTTAGAAATAATAGTGGTCCATAAATTGACCACTAACTTGATTTATCCAAACATTACATATTCTTTCTAGTATATACACATATTTTTTAATATTTATTTTTTATGTATTTTATGTATATGAGAGTTGTTTCCATCGGTACCAGAAGAGGGCATCAGATCCCATTATAGATAGTTGTGAGCTGCCATGGGGTTGCTAGGAAGTGAGCTCCAGACCTCTGAAAGAGCAGCCAGTGCTCTTAACTGCAAAGCCCCATCTTTTTTTTTCCACTTGCATGAGTGTTTTGCCTGCATGTACGTATGCACACCACATGTGTGCCTGCTGCCTACAGAGGGCCAAAGAGGCCATCAGACACCCTGGGGCTGGAGTTACAAATGGTTATGTGGGTGCTGAGAGTCAAACCTGGATCTCCTAAAAGCAGCAAGCACAGCACTTAGAACCTGAGGCAAGAGGACTGACTCAAGTTTTAAGTCATACTCGGCCTATTTATTGAGATCCAGGCCAGCCTGGACTACAAAGTGAGACTCTGTGTCAAACAATAAAAATATCATGTCTCTACTAAAAGTGGGATCAAATTAACAAATAGGTATCAGTCAACAATTGAGAATTCCCATCCTCTTTGTTAAAGGCTGACAAAGCACAGGAAGAAAACCAAAAGTAGAGTTGGGGATGTAGCTCATGAGAAAGTAAACAGAGGAGGGGAGGAGACCCAGGACACAGAGCAAAGTAACTGCTAAATCAAGATGGTTTCACAACACTACCTCACCACAAACAATAAATATTAGGATATCAAAGTAACAAAAATTAACGCCTGATGGAGCCTAGTGGGATGCCACACAGGTCAAAGCTAAAGGCAGCTGTTTAAATGAGAGCCCCATGAATGGTGGGAACTGGATCCTTGCTGCACCCCTTAATCAAGATTGAATTTCTGTCAACAGGTCTCACTGAAGGAGGAAAAAAAAAAGCAGATACGTCAACCACACAAATCAAGCTGCCAAGGCAAGAGAATTAGCTTCATATTTCAAAATTATCTGAAACTGCCACAGTGCAGACTCCTGAAAAACTACAAATATTCTGAGGAGAAAAATAGTGTTTAGCTGGGCTTGATGGCACTTTAATCCCAGCACTGGGAGGCAAAGGCAGGTGGATCTCTGAGTTCAGAGGCCAGTCTGATCTATACAGCAAATTCCAGGTCAGCAAGGGCTAGCTACATAGTGAGTCCCTGTCTCAACAAAATAGGTAAGTGAAAATAAAATTAAAAGAAAAAACAGCTTTTAATGAAAAATGATCCTATAAGAAATCCGAGGGAAAAAAGTCTAGGGCTGGAGAGATGGCTCAGCAGTTACGAGCAGAGATCAGGAGTTTGATTCCCAGCATCTATATATAAAGTGGCTAACAACTATCTGTAACTCTAGTTCTTGGGTATCTGATGCTTTCTTCAGGCCTCTATGGGCACCTAGCACGCACATGGTACATATATATACATGGAGGCAAAAATATCCACACAAAATAAAATACAGTAGAAATATTTTCTAAATAATATGCTATGCATGAATCAATATGCTATGTATGAACTAGTTCTCTAAAAAATTGCCTATTAAAAATCACCTATAGTCCATCTGTTTCCCAAAACACTGAAAAAAAATATGTGTATTTACACATATATATGTAATCCTTTTCCTTAAACAGCTGGGCATGGTGGTACATGCCTATAATTCCAACACTCAGGAGGCAGAGGCAGGTAGATATCAAGAGGGCAGCCTGGTCTACAAAGTGAGCCCAGGACAGCCAGAGCTATTACAGAGAAACCCTGTCTTGGGAAAGAGAAAAAAAGACAATAGAGCTGGCAAGTGGTGGCAGACATCTTTGATCCCAGCACTCAGTAGGCAGAGGAGGTAGATCTCTCTAAGTCTGAGGCCAGCCTGCTCTACAGAGTGAGTTCCAGGACAGCCAGGGTCAAGACAAAGAAACCCTACCTTGAAAAAACAAACAAAAAAACAGAACAAAACAAACAAACAAACAAACCCAGACAGAGGGTGCTCCTTCCTTAACAATACATAAAAGTACTCAGCAAGAGCAGAGAATAGGGAGGAGGGCCCATGAAAGTTTTCTGAGAAGTGTTATCTAAAGAAACCTACAGATTAAAATTTAATCTAAAATTGGGTGGTAGGGGCACATGCCTTTAATCTCAGCAGTTCAGAGGCAGAGGCAGAAGGATCTCTGAGTTTGAGGCCAGCCTGGTCTACAGAGTATTTTTGGGTAATGAGGGCTATACAGAGAAACCCTGTCTGGATAAAAAACAACAACAAAAAAATTTCTGGGGAAGAAATGGGTGAAAAGGGAAAACAAATGAAGACAACTACACATGTGGAAGATTGCAGAAGAAGCAATGTAACCTGTTTCTACATTCATCTGAAGTTAGCCTCTTGTTGCCTCTTGTCTCTCTTCACTCACCCTCAAACCAAAAATAACTAGCCTTGACAAGCTCTATAAATCAAAAGGTGCAGGTTCAGAAGGGGTGGGGGAGCTGCAGAGTGCATTCTAAGCGGGCCTGAAATTGTAGGCTAGCAGCTCCTAGCAAAACAGAGCAATGTGCTAGAAGCCCGAGCACCTCACCACTCAGCTTGTGAAACAGAGAGGAAAGCACAAGCTAGCCCGTTGGTAATTCAAGAAAGTAAACAGAAGTCAAGGCTTCATTCGAAGCAGTCAGTTAAAATAATCTCATCCAAGCAATAGCATTTTCTCACGAAGGCTCCCTCCTCCTCCTTCAGAGGGGTAAGTGATCTCACTACATTAACACAGATTTTCATTTTATCCAGAGAGAAAACATCTTCATTTTTTTTCCTAAGGAACTAAAGAGTCAGCAAATGGCAACATATCCAGCATCTAATTCTGACTATTAATCAAAATTTACAAACTGAATCCGAAGAAAGTTTAATGGACTTTGTTTCCACATTGGCTAACTTGTATGTTGAAATCTGATCTGTTTACAGAAACAGATCTATGAAGCTTCTAAAAACTGGCCAATTTAAAATCTCAAAACAACCCCTTACCATCCAAACACTCAGAAGTCAGCACAGGACACACTGGACACTTTGCTCTAATTCACCACTGCCCGGAAACACGAAGCAAACCTATTTTCATTTCTTTCTAGAACTTAACTTCAGACAGGCATGGAGTCATCATGAATGGAATCACAGCATTTGGACTGCTGAAGCAGCAGGATAACCATCAGTTAGAGGCCAACCTCAGCTACACAGTGAATTTGAGGCTGGCCTACAGGACTTCATCTCAAACACCAAGCAAGGAGAGTGAAGAGGCTCCGATCCCTGTCTATGGTGGAAGAAGATTATTAAATTATCCCCTGGCCTCTACCCCATGGCACTCACGCCTCTGCATGCACCATACATACACACAACAAAACAATACAACAACAACAAAAACGTGTAGCTGGTTGCAGTGGTGCACGCCTGTAATCCCAGCACTTGGGGAGGCAGAGGGAGGTGGAACTCTGTGAGTTCGAGGCCAGCCTGGTCCACAAACTGAGTCCAGGACAACCAGGGCTATACAGAGAAACCCTGTCTCAAAAATTAAAAATAATAGTAATTAAAAAAACTTGTAAGTTTCGTACTGGACTGAGTTTGTTTTGTTTGAAACAGGGTTTCTCTATGTAGTCCTGTAAATCTCTATGTAGACCAAACTGGCCTTGAATTCACAGAGATCCGCCTGCTTCTGCCTCTCAAGTGCTAAGATTAAAGATGTGCACCACCAAACCTGGCTCATATTTGTTTTTTTTTTGGTGTGTGTGTGTGTGTGTGTTCATATTAACAAGACACATTCACTCAGAGTTTCCCCACTCCCCACACCTCCCTTGACATAGTTCTGAAACAAGATCACATGTTGCCCAGCCTAGCCTTAAATTGATTATATTGCTGAGAATATAGTCAGAATATAGACCTTCAGCTCCTAATGCTTCTGCCGCCACCTTCCATGTGCTGGGATTATAGGATGTGCCACCAACCAGTTCGTTCTTTGTTCTTGTTTTGTTTGAGACAGAATCTCAAAAAAAAAATATAGGTAGGTTGGCCTTAAACTGAGCATGTGGGCAAAGCTAGCCTGGAACTTCTGATTCTCCTGCCTCAACCTCCTTAATCTGAGATTAGCTGAATACATCCTACCACCATACCTAGCTAGAGTATCATTTTTTTACTTGAAATATAGACTCAGACAAAAATCTATAATGTCAGTCAAGTTAGGCACGGTAGCACAGACCTATAATACTAACTACTCAGGAGGTGAAAGCAGGAGGATCACAAGTTCAAAGCCAGTCTGGGCAGCAGCATGAGATCCTGACTCAAAATAAAAAGTATGAAAAGGGCATTGTGGCACTCAACTCTAATCTAATCTGAGTTCTGGAGGCAGGCAGATCTCTGTGTTCCAGGCTAGCCAGGGCTACATAGTGAGACACTGTCTCAAAATAAAAAAAAAAAAAGTTCATAAAGGGGAGCTGGAGAGTTGGGTCAGGAATTAAGAGGATGGGCTCTCTCCAGAGGCCCTGAGGAGGGTTCTAGTACCCACATGGTGGTTCCAAGAGAACCGACACTGCTTCTGGCCTCCACGGGAACCCGACAGGAAAGTGATACACAGAGACACATGTAGGCAAAATACTATATGCATAAAATAAGATTAAAAATATGCACAAAATAAAGTAAAAAATTAAAAGTAGAAAAACGGGAGCTGGAGAAATGGCTCAGAGGTTGAGAGCACTGGCTGTTCTTCCAAAGGTCCTGAGTTCAATTCCCAGCAACCACAAGGTGGCTCATAACCATCTATAATGAGGTCCGGTACTCTCTTCTGGCATTTGGCACACAGGCAGAACACTGTATAAATAATAATAAAATAAATCTTTGAAAAAAAAAATGTAGAAAAAGGATTGAGGCTAGCTCAGTTGTAGGGCGTGTGGCTCTGGCTTCAATCCCCAACACAACAGCACATGCCTAGCATAATGTCTCTAAAAGGTACAATTGTGGGTGATTTTACTTTTTCTTTGCAAATTGAAGAATTTTTTTCTAAAATATGTATTAGCTTTAAAAAGACACATTTAAAGTTATTTCAACATTTATGAGGCCGCTATGCTAAGGGCTCTCTTACTCCCTTGAGTTTCAGTAACTTCCGCTGGATACACTCCTAACCTACAGTTAACTTGTCTCTCCAGTCCACCTTCTGCAGCCTCACCTCCAAAACCACAGTCACCTTCTCAAGTCTTCTCAATTCCTGCCGCCCAGGACACTTCTTTATTTTAATTACACTTTATTCACTTTGTATCCCCCCGTAAACCCCACTCTCCTCCCCTCCTAATCTCACCTTCCCTCCCCCTTCTTCATGCATGCCCCTCCCCAAATCAGTGGACACTTCTAATGAAGACCCTGGAAGTAGTAGAAAGGTATGTGAAAAGATCTTTCTGTATAGCCAGGCGGTGGTGGTGCACACCTTTAATCCCAGCACTCAGGAGGCAGGTGGATCTCTATGATTTCCAGCCTAGTTTTCAGAGTGAATTCTAGGACAGCCAAAGCTACACAGAGAAACTGTTTTGAAAAGCAAGTAAGTAAGAAAGCAAGAATTCAGTCGAGTAATGACTCCAGCTGTGGCTGCTGTATCAGATGGGGTACCCTTACTTAACTGGGACCAACACATTTCCTGGCATACAGTACACAGCAACTAATCTAGCAAATGCCTTTTTCCATAAGGACAACCAGAAGCAAAATTGCTTTCAGTTGGCAATGCCAATAGTATACCTTTACAGTTTTACTTCAAGCCCAGTGTCATAACTTAGTTCAATTGTCTGTCTCTTCCACAAAATATCACATTGGTCTATTATACTGACAACATTATGCGGACTGGACTGAGTGAGGAAGAGGTAGCAACCACTTTGGACTTGTTGGTAACATATGTACATCAAACGATGGGAAATAAGTCCAACCAAATTTAAGAGCCTTCTACCTCATTGAATTCTTAGGAGTCCAGTGCTGTGGGGCACGCAGAGATATTCCTTCTAAGGTGAAGGATAAGTTATTGCACCTGGCCCCTCCCACCATCAAAAAGAAGCAGAATATTTTAGTGGGCCTAATTGAATTCCGGAGATAGATGATTCCTTACTTTGGTGTGTTATTTTGACCTCTTACCAACTTTTGCTAGCTCTGAACAGACCCTAGAACAGAAGGCTCTTCAGCAGGTCCAGGCTGCTCTGTAGGCTGCTCCACCACAGGATCTAACAAACCTGATGGTACTTGAGGTATCAGTGTCAGAAAGGGATGCTGTTTGGGGCTTTTGGAAGGCCCCTGCAGATGAATCACAGAAGAGACTTTTGGAATTTTGGAGCAAGGTTCTACCATCATCTATAGACAACTACTTCCCCTTTGAGAGACAGCTCTTGGCCTGCTGTTGGACCTTAGTGGAAACAAAAAGTTTGACAGTGCTATGATGTGACCTGGGTTAGCAATCATGAGCTGGTGTTATCTGACTCACCAAGTTATAAAGTAAGACACGCATGGAAGCTATCTATTATCAAATAAATGTATGTGATCGGACCCAAGCAGGTCCTGAAGGCATAAGCAAGTTACGTAAAGAAGTTGCCCAAATGCCTACAGTTTCTCCCATTATAATACCATCTGTTGCCAGGCATGCACCTATTGCCTCATGAGGTGTGCCCTACCATTGGTCAACCAAAAGAGGGGACTACTGACTGGTTTATTGATGTTTCTGCATGTTAGGCAGGCACCAACCAGAAGTGCCTAATTACAGCATTATGCCCCTGAAATACCAGCAACGGGAAATCTTCACAGTGGGCAGCACTTCAGCCATATCTGGGGCTCAGTGTTGGTCTCTGCTGTTGGCAGTTCTGGCATTCAGAAGCAGCTGTAGCCACGTCAGCTTTGGTGAGTGGGAATCTATGCTGCTGAGCCCATGCATAACCTCCATTTTGTCATCATGGACACTTTGTTCAGGGGCCCATGGGCAACAGCGGGGTGGCTAGAGGATTAGGCTCACTCTGGCTCACTTCACAGCCAGAGACTTGCAGCAGTGGACTAACAACCACAGAATCCACTAGTCTTACCATGTTTCTCACCATCCTGAAGCATCTGGCTTGACAGAAAGATGGGATGACCTTTTGAGGACAGTTACAGCAGCAGTGAGGTGACAGCAGCCTGGAGGGCTGGCAAAGAGTTCTCCAGAAGGTGGTACATGATTTGAATCAGCATATATATTACATATATATAACAGTATATATAGCCAGAACCCATGGGTCCAGGAATCAAGGTGTCGAAAGGGAGTCATTCCATGCACTATCACCCCTAGGAACCCAGTAGGAAAAGTTTGCTTCTGTTCCCTCAGCCCTAAGTTCTGCTGGCTTAGACGTTTTGGTTTCACAGTGGGCAGCAGTCCTGCCAGGAGTCAAAACAAACATCCCATTGAACTGGAAGTTCAGAGACGTCCCCTTGGCCACTTTGGGTTTCTGATGCCAATAGCCAAAGAAAAAAATAACGGTGTAGGAGGAAGGGGCATGATTGAGCCAGATCGGCAAGAAGAAACTGGATTGCTTCTCCACAGTGTAGGTAAGAAAGACTAAGTCTGGAGTACAACAGATCCTTTAGGGTATCTACTGTGTCCTATGATTAAAACCAGTGGGAAACTACAGCAATCTAATCCAGGGAGGATGACGAAAAGGCACAGACCTTTCAAAAATGAAGGAATGTGTCACTCCTGAGGGGTGGGGGGAGTTTGCTGAGGGTGGAGGAGGAAATACAGAATGGGTAGTAGAGGAAGGTAGTTATAAATACCAGTTGCAGAAATAAGGATTAAAATTGACATAAGGGCTGGAGAGATGGCTCAGCGGTTAAGAGCACTATATGTTTTTCCAGAGGACCTGAGTTCAATTCCCATCAACCAAATGGTAGCTCACAATAATCTATAATGTGTTCTGATGCCCTCTTCTGGCATTTACTCATAAACAAACAAACAAACAAATAAACCTTTAAAAATGAAATTGACATGAGTGTTTCTGTCATATTTTGTTCAGAATGTATTTATACAGATTTGTTTTCTTTCCTCAATTTCTTTTTAATTGTTATTTTTTTACATTAATTACATTTTATTCGCTTTGCATCCCAGCTGTAGCCCCCTCCCTCATCCTCAATTTCTTTATCATGCAATGAAGCATCAATTAAGAGAATATCATATTTAAGTTTTAAGATACCAAAAGAATGTCCCTCAATGGACAGTACCTCTAGTTTAATATTCATAATGCATTTGCAGTTCTATGAAGGATAGCTGTATCATGTCAGGTGTAATTATGACCTGGCTATTGTTTTCATTTGGAAATTAAGAATGGCATAAGTAGATATGATTGTGTGTCAAGTTGAAAAGGGGTCAACTTGTGACGGCTATTCTTAATTGTCAACTAGAATTAACTAAAACCCAAACAGCTAAGTACACCTGTGATTTTTTTTTTCCCCCTTAATTAAATCATTTGAAGTGGGAAGATGCACTTTTAATAGGAATCTCTTGAGGTAGGAAAATACACTTTTAATCCAGATCGTTCGAGGTAGGAAGATTCACCTATTAATCTGGGCCACATCTTCTGCTGACAGAAGATGAACATGGAAGAAGGAAGCATGCTCTTTGCCTGCTTGTTTTCACTGGCAAGTCCATTCCTTCACTGACATTAGAGCCCAGCTGATGCAGCCAACCTTGTGGCCTCAACAACTCCTGGATTCTTGGAACTTCCATTGGTAGACAGCCATTGCTGGACTAGCTGGACCACGTTCTATAAGTCTAATAAACCCCATATATGTGTGTGTGTGTGCATTCATATATGTATGTATGTTTATATCTATGTGTGTGTTCTGCTCTTCTAGAGAACACTGACTAATATAACACTTTTTTTTTTTTTTTTGCTTTTTCAAGACAGGGTTTCTCTTTGTAGCCTTGGCTGTCCTGGACTCGCTTTGTAGACCAGGTTGGCCTGGAACTCAGAGATCCACCTGCCTCTGTATCCCCTAGTGCTGGGATTACAGGTGTGCATCACAGAGCCCAGCTTCTTTCTATTATTGTTTAATTTCCATCTTTTTCTTTTTGTTTTGTTTTTGAGACAGGGTTTCTCTGTATAGCTCTGGCTGTCCTGGAACTTGCTCTGTAAGCCAGGCTGGGCTCAAACTCATAGAGATCCACCTGCTTCTGCTTCTGCTGAAATTGAAGGCATGCACCACCACAACCAGGCTTCCATCTTTTTCTTATAAAGGATCTTGGGCTGCTGATTTACACGTGTCTGTCTCAAATACAAATCTATATAATAACTCAGGCTAGTCAATCAATTATCAATTCTGCTTCCTAACTGCTACATGGCAAAAATAGTGAAGTTTGTGAGAAGATACATAAATTCTCCTCTCTGATCTTCTCCCAAAAGTTTATACATATACATATATCTTTTTAAATAAAATTTTGAAAAGGAAAGAGGCTGGATGTATAGGCTCACATTATAGAGAACAGATCCAAGAAAACCTAAAGGAAAAATATAAAGGGAATGTAAAACTCAGTCTCTCCTGATACCAGAACCAGAAACAAAGGATTTTTCCACATAACTTTTTTGACCGAATTTAATTGTACCTTCAAGATAATCTGATGAGAATCTGATTCTACTGTGCACATTAGCATAAGTCTGTTCAAAAGAATGCATTTATTTGCATACTAAAAACTTCAAAATTTCTGACCCACTTAGTATGATCCAGTTTCTCCACACTTTCTTTTCTGCTGTCAACTAAGACATAGCCTTCCTATCCATCCAATTAAACACATATGCAGCCTGGCTGTTCTTATCCCTGCCTAGCCAAACCCTGCTTTCAAGAGTCAGTTTGTATCCCAACATTTCAGAAGTCCAACCTTCCCTGTATTCAGTCTTATCAGCTCCACTTCTAAATTGCTAGAATACTTGTAAAACAAAACAAAACAATGCTTTTACTTACATAATGGTAACTTACTCTGGTTCTGTCTTAAAAACAGAAATTGGTAGAGTTCTTGCTTAGCATACACAAAGTTTTGGGCTCAGTCCCTAGCACAACATAGAGTGCACACTAGAAACCCAGCACTGGCAGCGAAGGAAGAAGGATTAGGAGTTCAAGAGCAGCCTATACCAGCTGGAGAGATGGCTCAACAGTTAGAGCACTGGCTGCTCTTTCAGAAGAGTCAGGTTCAGTTCCCAGCACCCACATGGCAGTCTGGAACTCCAGTTGCACCCACATATAGACATATGATTAGGCAAAACACTAATGTATATAAAATAAATAGTCCATAAGAAAAAAAAAATGTAAAGAACAGCCTATGCTATATAGTTCCTTTCAGGCCCACACAAGCTACACAAGACCCTATCTCAATAAGAGTAATCATTACCAACACACACACAAGGACAGAGCACCCCAGACACTCCCTCATGATGAGCAAGATACTGGGTTCAAACCCCAATACCACACACATGCACATACAAAGAATTAACCATTTTGATCTCAAGCATACCAGAAAACCCTTGAATATATCATGTATCTGCATACACACTGTATCTAACATCAGCTAACCTAAGCACATGATATACTCTCAAAGGTCAATCAGCTGGTCCCGTTGGCTGAAGGCCACAATAATTTTTAACAGAAAATGACAACTTCGATACCACTGCACAGACACAATCCAAACGAGAGAACTTGACAGGTGTTGTATACACTGAGGCCACACACAAGAATAGTCTTACTAGCCAGGCCCAGCGACACATCCCTTTATTCCCGGAACCTGGAGGCAGAGGCAGGCAGATCTCTGTGAGTTCGATGCCAGCCTGGTCAACATAGTGCGTTTCCAGGACTGCCAGGGATATGTAAGGAGACCCTGTCTCAAAACAACAGCAAAAAGAATATTTTTTCTATAGTAGTAAATAGTTCTTTAACAGTTTGTGTTTTTGTTAAATATGAGAGAAAGACAAATAAAGGCAAAGGATGTGAAGATAGAAGGTAAGGATGAGCCAGAAGTGCAGAATTAAATAAATAAATTCATAAATACATAAAGCGGGAATTGTTTGGTGTGAGTCCTTGCTACTATTGAGAAAATTTTATGCGCTTACAGATCAAGAAAATAAGGGTAAGCACAACCCACAATACTATATGATCTGTGTCACAGCTTTCCTTCCCCTCCTATCTATAAATGTCCCAAGAAAGAAAGCTAGAAAGGCAGAAACTCGATACAAAGGCAGAGGGTGGTAAGGATAACATAAAATGAATTTTATATTCCAAGCAGAACGCAATCAAAGTGGAATTAAAGTCTACCTCGGTTGTGCTGGCAGACAAACCTCTCAGACAAACGCAGCTGGTGGTGGCCACATCTCTTTTCCTCCACCAAAGCTATTTAATGACAGGGATATTTCCAGCCACTAGGCCTCAACTTCCTCCCCTGAAGTAAAGCTAAGAGCGCTTAGGGAACACGCTTGGTGCGGAAACTGGAGAGCAGTGCTAACACGAACAAGCCTACTGGCTGAGGGTCCGGAGCAGCCCCTGCTCCGGGGTTCCCAGGAATACTGACTCCGAATCTGAGGCTTCTCCGCGAAGCCCCCTCATCGACGCCCGAAGCCCGCGCGCTGGGACGACCCCGCCACCCTCTCAGGAAGCTGAAGGGATGGTCCACGGCGCACCGCGGCTTCCCTCATATTCCCACCACTTACCCGGCTTCGCCTTGCACCAGCGAAAAAAGGCAGCGCCGCCCGTCCGCCAAGGGACTCGACTGGTACAGTTGAAAATTTGAACTCAGACACCCGGTCGAATGCGCCAATGAGAGAGCCGGAAGCGCACAAACCTCGCCCTCTGATTGGTCTCAGAAACGGTAGCAACGCCGGAAGTTAGGAGGCGGGACAATATGATAACTGACCGGAGCGCCTTCAGGGAAATGTAGTCTCTTGCACAGATGGGCCCTCGTTGAAACGACTCTACTACAAAACCCAGAATCCTCTGCTTCTACTGGGATTTGTTTAGGGATGGGATAGGGGTGCGAGGTTGTGTGGGTTTTGTTTTGTTTTGTTTTGTTTGTTTTGTTTGAGAAAGGGCCATTTGGAGTCCAAACTTGCCTGAATCCTCAGCGTACCTTGAAGATGACTTTAAACTATTGATCCTCCTGCCTCTACCGCCCAATTGCAGGGATTTCAGGTGTTTCTCATCATGCTAGGTTTATTCCTTCTTAATTGGGAGAATTGGTACTAGAATCTAATAACTGGATGAAGTAAGAAGGCTATTTAACTATATAAAGGCAGTGGGCCGAATCCTAGACCTCTTGAAATTCATGGAAGGAAATTTTTTTTACTGTTTTTAAAGATTTTTGCTCTCCATGTTTATGAATGTGTTTCCTACAAGCTTTGATCCCAGCACTCGGGAGTCAGAAACAGTGAATTTCTGTGCGTTCTAAGCCAGCTCTTGTACACAGTAAGTTCCAAGACAGCCAGTGCTCCTTACAAAATCTTTGTCTCAAAAAAAGCATGTAAAAAAAAAAAAAAGGTGTGTGGTCGTGGCACACATCTTTAAACTCAGAAAGCAGAGGCAGGCGGGTGTATCTCTGTGAGTTAGAGGCCAGCCTGATCTACAGAGCCAGTTTCAAGGCAGCCAGGGCTACACAGAGAAACCTGTTCTAAAAAAAAAAACAAAAAGGTAGGTAATAGAAGAGGGCAAATATAAGTTAGGTACAATGATCTATGTATCTATTTAATAACGTGTATAAAAGGCATAATGAAACAGTTCATATATTAACTAAAAATTAGAAGTTTGAATAAACTTTATGAAAGAATGTTAAGTGAAAGAGATAGTATTTGAATGTATGTGTGTAGAGGCCAGAGGTCAACTTCAGATGTCTTCCTCAATGAATCTTCACGTCATTTTTGAGACAGGATCTCTCAATGAACCTAGAACTCCTTGATTCAGTAGACTGGCTGGCCAGCAGGCCCCAGGGACCCTCGTGTCTCCATTCCCTAGTACTGAAATTATAGGTGTTCATTTCTGTACTTGTGGATGCTAAGAATTGAACCTAGGACCATATGTTTTGTAGCAAGCACTTTACTGAGAGAGTTTGTTAGGCAATCAGAAAATAATATCAAAAAGAATTTTTAAATACCCTATGTATTTATTTACTTATTTTTGTATGTATTTACTATGTACTTATTCTTTTTCCCCTTTTCCTTCAAGACAGGGTTTCTCTGTGTAGCTCTAGCTGTCCTGGAAATCCCTCTGCAGCGCAGGCTGGCCTTCTGTATTTATTTAACTCTAGGTCTTAGCTAGGCATGGTAACACATGCCTGTAATCCCAGCACTCAGAGAGGCAGAGGCAGAGGCAGAGGCAGGCAAATCCCTGCTAGTTCGAGGCCAGCCTGGTTTACAAAGGGAGTCCAAGACAGTCAAGGCTACACAGAGAAGCCTTGGTGAGGAGGGGGTGGAGGAAAGACTTGGCCATGCAGTGTCAGCACACCTTTAATCCCACTCAGGAGACAGAGGCAGGCAGATCTCTAAATTCAAGGCCAGCCTGGTCTACAGAGTTCTAGGACAGTCAGAGCTACATAGAGAGACCCAGTCTCTAACCCCACCCACCCACCCACCCAAAAGAACTGTTTCTTGCTCTCCAGCCCAGCTGACCTCACATACAGGGTCATATATGTATAAAAGCTGTACAGAAGCCTACAGAATGAGAAAATGTCTTTACCAATTTTACATGATAAGAGGACTAGCATCTAGAATATACAAAGAATTTTAAAAACTTGATAAAACAAATAATCCCCGCTGGGCATGGTGGTGCACATCAATAATTCCCGCACTCTCAGAGGCACAGGCAAGCAGAGTTCTGTAAATTCAAGGCCAGCCTAGTCTACAAAGTGAGGCAAGGCTACAGAGAAACCCTGTCTCCAGAAAAAGAAAAGAAATAACTCAATTAAAAATGGGGTAAAGAAATAAGATAAATTTCAAAAGATGAAACACAAATGGCTGAGAAACACATAAAGAAATGGTTAAAATCCTTAGTCATCTGGGAAATTCAAATTAAAACAGCTTTGAGATTTCATCCTACCACAGTTAGAATGCCTGAGATCAATAAAGCAAATGAGAGCACATGCTGGTGAGGATGTGGGGAAAAGGAACACTTATTCATTGCTGGTGAGAGTGAAAGCTGGTACACTCATTATGAAAATCAATGTGGTGGTTCCTCGAGTCTCCCTCAAAATCCAGCTATACCGCTCTCTCTCTGGGATATACCCAAAGACTCTATATCCTACTATGGAGATAGCTGTTCATCCATGTTCATTGCTGCTCTATCCATACAGGCAGGAATTGGAAACAGCCTGGATGTCCACTAACTGATGAATGGAAAGTGAAAATGTAGTACTCTTACACTATTAAGAAAAATGAAATTAGGGGCTGGAGATCAGCTCAGTGGTTAAAAGAACTGTCTGTCCTTCCAAAGGACCCAGGTTTAACTCCCAGCACCCACATGGAAGCTCACAACTGTAACTCCACTTCCAGGTGGTCTGACACCCTCACACCAATAAAATATTAAATTATAAAAAAAAATGAGATTAGGCCAGGCATGGTGGTGCATACCTTTAGTCCCAGCACGCCATGGCTGGGTGTGGTGGTGTACGCCTTTAAGTAATCCCAGCACTTGGGACGCAGAGGCAGGCAGACCTTTGTAAGTTTGAGGCCAACCTGGCCTACAGAGCAAGTTCCAGGACAGCCTAAGGCTACACAGAGAAACCCTGTCTCAAAAAACCAAAATTAAAATAAAATTTAAAAATTTGAAAGTAAACTGATGGAGCTGGAAAAAAAAAATGAAATTGAATGAGATAACCCGGCCCCAGCCAGGCTTGGTGCCACATGCCTTTAATCCCAGCACTCAGGGACAGAGGCAGGTGGATCTCTGTGAATTCAAGGCCAGCCTGGTCTACAAAGCAAAGAGTCCAGAACAGCCAAGGATACACAGAGGAACCTTGTCTCAGAGAGAGAGAGAGAGCTAAACCAGTCTTAAAAGCTTTTTTTTATATGTGGATATTCGCTTTGAAGCTATTTCTATGTGTGCTGCAATCCAAATAACCAGAGGATAGGTACCTAGTAAGAGGGACCTTATGGGGAGGAGAGCATCTCCCAGGGGTGGAGAAACAGAATATTTGCTGTAAGAAATGAAGGGAAAACTAAATAGGATTTAGTAGGAATGGGGGTGGGAAAGAAAGGTAAAAGAGGGAATATGTGGAAGGACAACTAATACTAAGGCCATGGGGGGGGGGCATATGGAGGGCTGGAGAGACGGCTCAGAGGTTAAGAGCCCTGGCTGCTCTTCCAGAGGTCCCGAGTTCAATTCCCAGCAACTACATGGTGGCTCACAACCATCCATAATGAGATTTGGTGCCCTCTGCTGGCCTGCAGGCACATAAGCAGGCAAAACTTTAAAATCTTTAAAATTTCTAAAAAAGAAACCATATGAAAACAACTATTGTAGAACCTTCCTAAAACATATACATATGTGAAGGGAATCTAAATGGAGTCACCATATAATAAGGAAGTGTGGTGGTCTGAGTAAGAATGACCCCTAGAGGCTCATATATTTGAATGCTTAGTCATCAGGGAATGGCAATATTTGAAAGGGATTAGGAGGTGTAGCCTTGTTGGAGAAAGTTTGTTAGTGAGGGTGGGCTTTGAGTTTTCAAAAGCTCCTGCCAGCCCCCCCACTCCATCTATTTTATCTCTCTCTCTCTCTCTCTCTCTCTCTCTCTCTTATATCTCAGCCTGCACATCAGGATATAACTCTTAGCTACTGCTCCAGGGCCATGAGTGTTCCCATGCTAGCTGCCATGCTGTAATAGATTAAACCTCTGAAACTGGAAGAAAACTCCAATTGATGCTTTCTTTTCTAAGTGTTGCCTTGGTCATCGTGTTTCCTCACAGCAACAGAAGAGTAACTAAGACAGGGAGAGACTGCTCCAACTAAACCAGAAACCTATGTCACCAAGTAAAATGTCCAGTGCCAGGAATGGGTCACATCTTGTTGAGTCATTGGCCATAGAGGTCCCATGGAAATCTCCAAACATCACAGGCTACTTCCAAGGCTACTGGCTGCTCCCCACAACCTGACAGTAAAGCCTTATTGCTTGAAGACAACAGGTACTTATGTCAAACACATCCCTAGAGGGTCCTCTAGACAGCTTCCAGGTCCTGCCATCATGCCAGATGTGGTCCACAGCTACAACTTCAAATGATAGCAGCTCCTGTGTTTGTTTGGATGAGAATGGACCTCATGGGCTCAGAAGTTTTTGCCTGCATGCATGTCTCTGAGAGGGTGCCAGATCCTCTGGTATTGGAGCTACAGACAGTTGTGAGCTGCCATGTGGGTGCTGAGAGTTGAACCTGGGTCCTCTGAAAGAGCAGCCAGTGCTCTTAAGGCTGAGCCATCTCTCCAGCGGCTCAGAAGTTTAATATCAGTCTCCAGTTGTAGTACTATTTGGGAAGGATTAGGAGGTGTGGCCTCATTGGAGGAAGTGTGTCACATGGTGGGGGGGGGATGAGTTTGGCAGGCTTCTGGGTTTCAAATGCTCAAGCCAGGCCCAGTGTCCCTCTCTTCCTGTTTATTGATCCAGATGGAGAACGCTCAGCTATCTCTTCAGCACCCTGTCTGTCTGAATCCCTCCATGCTTCCCACCATGACAATAATGGACTAAACCTCTGAAATTGTAAGCCAGACCCAATTAAATGTTTTCCTTTATAAGAGTTTTCATGGTTGTGGTGTCTCTTTACAGCAATATAATATGGCACTAAGATAACTGCTGAGCCATCTATCCAACCCTCATTAAGATGCTTGTTTGTTTTGAGGTAGGGTCTCACTATGTAGCCCTAGTTGCCCTGGAACTGGCTATTTAGACCAGGCTGGCCTCAAACTCAGAGATCTGCCTTCCTCTACCTCCTGAGAACTAGAATTAAAGGTGCGAGCCACCGAGCCTGGGCCTTCACTGAGTTCTTACTGCAAGCACTCCCCATGTCCATTTTCCTACAAATAAGCAAAGTACAGTTACTACTTTGACTTCCTAGCTGGCAAATGCTGGACTCTTCCCTGGTGCCCTGGCTTCCCTGAGGAAGAAGACTGTCAGTCAAATGACCAGATTACCCCTGTGCCAGCACCAGCACTTCTGAACACTGCACGATGCCATCAGATTACAGGACTGTGGTCACAGCTGCTTTCTCTGGTTTCTGAAGGCACATTCCTGCCAGGATTGTTTCCATTTGTACCAGACATTTTGCTATTACAAGCCTCAGTGGACTCCAGATAACCCTGTACCCATTTGCACATAGGCCAGAAGAAGATCATTGTCCCTGGTGGTCTATCAGAGGGCTTTCTGTGACCGTTGAAGAGGCACAGCACACTGTGATTGGTCCAAATACCTCTTCTCTGGATATATGAGCAAGCTGCTCATGCTCAGTGAATGGAATGGAAGATCCTCCCCGCACTGCCTGCCCTAATGTTGCAACTGTAGGCTACAGACATAAGGTTATTGTGTAATTCAACTGCTGACTTCTGTACAGCCCCCATTGGCTGCAGTCCTTGTTCTGAGAATCTCCTGTCTCACTGTTGTGTAAATATTGTTCCCCAAACCTCCCCTGATGTGCCAATAAAGCAGGTTACAGCCAGTTGCTGAGCAGGGGAGAGAATAGGGCTGGACTTCCTGCCAGTCAGGAAGGGGGAGTTAGAGGAGGAACTAGGGGACTGAACCATGGGCAGAGGTCCAGGAGAGATCAGGGAGAGAGTTGGTCAGAGAAAGCCTTAAAGTGCAAGTATCCCTGGGATTAACATTGAGAGGAAGCAAGACTACCTTAGAAGGTTAAGAAGAACGTTAATGCTGCTCAGTTCTTGTGCTGTAAAGCTTGATAAACAAATAATATAATAGAGTCTCAATTATTTTGGTGATAGCCAGGTTAAGAGAGAAACTGAGAAACAAAGACAATTTTATAAAAAATAAACAAGGCCCATAAGAATAGTCTTTTCTTGTCTACTTTCAGCAGCGTGGGCTGAGCTGGTAACACAAAGATTGACGCAGCAGCGACAGCATCGTGGAAGCAATGACAGAGGCAGAGATGTGGCAGGGGCAGCAACAACTGACCAGCTCACAGGCCAAGCTGCAAACGTGGCCAAGTCGCCAGCTGCTCAACAGCTGAAGCAACCGAGCAGTTCAAGAGCTGGGTGTGCAGTTCATGCCTGTACTGCAAGCACTTAGGATGTGGAGGGAAGAGGATCAGGGGTTCAAGGCCAGCCTCTACTGCATAGTAAGTTTGAGTCTAATCTGGGGTATTTGAAACCCTGTCTCAAACAAACAAACAGACAACATCAAAGAGAAACTGCAGAAGAAGAAGAAGGGTAGTAACAGCAGAGGGATGGCAGGGGAGGGAAGAGAGCTGAGAGCAAAGGAAAAGTGAAGGCTGTAGGGAGCCAGAGGAGAGAATGTGATCCTGGTTGCCAGAAGAGTTCTGGAGAGCATGAAGTCTTTGGAACCAAACGTCTCAGACTGCAGAGCCAAGAGCGGTGACACTGGCCAGTGTCAAGGGCTAAGGAATCTCGACTTCCTAGACCTGTAACACCCTTATGCTGTCAAGAACAGAGCAATCTGTACAGTTTAGGCCTGCCTGGACGCTCCAACACCAGCCCTAAGGAAGGGCTAAGGTATCACTCACTGCTTCCTAGGCAGACACAGGGTGTAACAATTGTACAGATGAGCCCTACAGAAGGCCTGAGGGAGAGGATTAGCACTAGAGCCCACGCTGTGCAAGTACACTATAGGGGGTAAAACGCAAGTAACAGAGAAAGAATAGGCAGAAGGGAAAGAGAAAGGGCTTCTTCTCCCTAAGACCACAGTTCGATTCCCAGCACCTACATCAGCTTGCTTATGACTACCTGTAACTCCAGGGACTCTGACACCCTCTTGGCGGACAGACATACAGACACCTGAATATTTTTTTCAAGACGGGGTTTCTCTGTGTAGCCCTGGCTGTCCTGGAACTCACTCTGTAGACCAGGCTTGCCTTGAACTCAGAAATTCAACTGCCTCTGCCTCCCAAGTGCTGGGATTTGAGGGTGTGTGCCACCAAGCCTAACCACGGGAATAAAAAAAAAGAAAAGAAAAAAATTATCTGTGTGACACAGGACAAAATTCAACAGGAAAGAAAAAAAAAAGTGGAAACAAGCAGTTCTCGGAAGAACAACGTCTTCATGTCGTCAGAGACATAAAAGGAAGCCTGGCCTGGCCACACACTCCTGCAGTCCTAGCTCTCAGGAGCTTACAGTACACCTGTGTGTCCCAGGCCAACCTGGGCAACAAAGCAAGACCCTGCTTCTGCCTCCTGGGTACTGAGTGTACAGGCTTGCCCAAGGTAAAAGTAGGAATTTGTCCAGTGCTAATTGTTGTGTCTAAACCCCAGGACAAAAGGCTAACTGGGGAGGCTTTTATCATATAAGGTGGACACTGCCATTCTACCTGTTACAGGGTCCTCCTGGCTGGCATACCCTACTCCCTACCCAGAACTCTCCAGCCAAGACTAGGCTTCTCCGATTCCTATAACCCAGCTATTGTGGCTACACTGGTCTCTTGGCAGTGCTCTTGGTCCCCGCTCTCCTGGCCTCTTGGCTCCTGGTTCTCCTCTGCTGCTCTTCTCACATGGCCCAGTTTAGTCTGCTGGTCACTAGTAGTAATAGAGGGGTCAAAGGGATAGCTCAGTGGTTAAAAACACTTGCTGCTCTTCCAGAGGACTTGAGTCTGGTTCCTTGCACCCATATCTGGAGGCTCACAATTGCCTGTAACTCCTGTCCCAGGAGATTTGATGCTCTCTTCTGGCCTCCTCAGGCATAGACTCACAGACACATACAAAAACATAAAGTAAATCTAAAGTCAGCAAGTTTATTTTTTTATTTTTATTTTTTGTTTTAGATTTATTTATATATTATGTATACAGTGGTCTGCCTGCGTGGACACCTGAACGCCAGAAGAGGGCGCCAGATCTCACTGTAGATGAGAGCGAGGGCCCACCATGTGGTTGCTGGGAGTTGAACTCAGGAACCCTAAGCCATCTCTCCATCCCTTGTCAGCAAGCTTTTAAAAGTAGTGGCAGAGAGGCTGGAGAGATGGCTCAGTGATCAAGAGTACATACCGCTCCTCGGGAGGACCTGGCTTTGATACCTAGCATCCACAGGGAAGCACAGGGAGTTACCACTGCAACTCCACGTCCAAGAGATCCGATGCCCTCCTCTGACCTCCGCAGGCAGCAGGCTTGCTCATGGTGCACAGATATACATGTAGGTAAAAAACACCCATACACATAAAAAAAAGAAAAAAGCAAAATTAAAAAAGAAAATTTAACCAGGCTGTGGTGGCACACACACATTCATCCAGCTCTGGGGAGGCAAAGGCAGGCAGAGCTCTGAGTCCGTGGCCAGCCTGATCTACCCAGAGAGAGTTCCAGAACAGCGGAGGCTACTCAGAGAAACCCTGCCTCAATCAATCAATCAATCAATAAAATTTAGTAGTGGTACAATTTGGGGGTGGGCAGACAAAACTGTAATCTGTCCTCCTGCACAATGAAGCCTTTAAGTTCATTGTAAAAAAACAAATAAGTAAAAAAATAAAACAGTAGTAGAGACCGGTTTCACCATTTTACAGGGAAATTGGCATGTATTAAGTGACAGCTATGAACCCTCCAGTGTGGTATGCCTTTAATTTCAGCTGAGGGAGATAGAGGAAGAGAGGTCTCTGTGAGTTAGAGGCCGTTCTGCTCTGCCTAGTGAGAGAGTCCCTCTATTTGGTCTTGGCCGACCCAGAACTCACTATGTAGACCAGGCTGGCCTCAAATTCTTAAAGATCCTCCTGCCTCTGTCTCTGAAGTGCTGCCATTAGATGCAAGCTGCCACACCCAGCCTTCTTCTCTATCTTTCTTATTCTCAGCCAAGAATACACATTTTCTTCAGGAGTGGGTAGGAAGAGAGGAAGAAAAACGGGGGAGGAAACCCCCAATGCCTGTCCCTATGGTGCTGACATTCTAGTGAAAAGACAGATATACTGGTAAGGGATATAGTAAGTTAGGTGATCTGTGTAAAACCTGTTGGTTTGGGCTGGATGGTGTTCACCAAGGTAATGAGATAGGTCAGGGTTGGAGACAGGCAGTAGCAGGCAAGGAAGGGTAAGGTCTGCCTAGCCTGCGGCCGCCTCATAAACATGCGGTGGGGAGCAGTCAGGCTCAGCTGGGAACAAGGGTCCAGGCTTCTGTGAACAAGAAAGGTGGGGCAGAGCTGTGTGCTCAGGGCCTGCTCAGTGACTGATGAAAAGGATGAATGAAAGAATGAATGAGCGAAGCCATTCATTTGTTCATATCAGAAGGCCCAAGCCCTTCTAAATTAAAAGGGAGACTGGCCCAAGGGATTCCGTGCCTGTCATTTTCCACATCCGCTGAGTTCTAGATCTCAGCTCAAATACCCTCCCTGGAGGAACAGGAGGCAAGGAGATCTGAAATCACTGAATCAGAATGTTAGTGCTGGCAAGAAACACAGGGCACATCTGGTCTACTCCATCCACAATTTCAGCATCACTGAAGGAGGGGGCCGAGTATAGAAATAAGGAAAGCAGTAAACAGTGTGTTGCATTGTAAAATAGCTTCAAAACTGGAAACCACCTAAATCTTCCTAAGGGAATAGTTCATGAAATTGACTAGTGTGCAATAGTGAGTGGCACTTAAAGTCTTCCATGAAAAGTGTGGCGGTGCACACCTTTCATCCCAGCACTCTCGAGACAGAGATAGGTGAATCTCTGAGTTTGAGGCCAGCCTGGTCTACAGAGTGAGTTCTAGGACAGCCAGAGCTACACAGAGAAACCCTTTCTCAAAAAACAAAGCACAACAACAGACACATTTTCAAGTTAAAAAGTGAGTTGAAGGTAAAGGCACTTCCTGCCAACCCTAACAACCAGAGTTCCATTCCTGGGACCCACGTAGTGGAAGGAGAGAACCAGCTCTTACAAGTTGTCCTCTGATCTCACACGTGACCCCATGCCCCCAAACACACACACACATAAGATTTTTTTGTTTTGTTTTGTTTTCCAAGACAGGGTTTCACTGTGCATTCCTTACTGTCCTGTAGACCAGACTGGCCTAGAACTTACAGAGATCTGTCTGCCTCTACCACCCAAGTGCTGGGATTAAAGGTGTACCACCTCTCAGCAACAAAAATAAATCTTTTTTAAAAAATGAGAAAAAGAAGTTGAGTTGAAGACCAACTAGCCAGGTGGAGGTGGTACACGCCTTTATTCCCAGCACTTGAAAGGTAGAGGCAGGTGAATCTTTATGAGTTCGAGGCCAGCCTGGTCTACAGAGTGAGTTCCAGGACAGCTAGGGCTACACAGAGAAA
>NW_026594152.1:1175142-1199375 GCF_907164565.1 Psammomys obesus | reverse complement strand
CTGGTCTACAGAGTGAGTTCCAGGACAGCTAGGGCTACACAGAGAAATTCTGTCTCAAAAAACCAAAAGGAAGAAAGAAAGAAAAAGCAATATAAACAGCTTTTACCACAACTAAAAACATAATAAATTGTTCAACTTCGCTCACAGTAAATTAAATGAGAGATTGCTTTTCTATGGTGTTTTGTTATTGTTGTTTTGTGTTGCTCATATTTGGAGGCAGAGTTTCTTGTAGCCCAGACTGGACTGGAACATCCTTTGCCCGGAGGATGACTTTGAACTCCTGATCTCCTGGGATTACAAGCCCAGATGCCTTTCAGTTTTAACCTACCTGCCTGGCAAGGATAACACAAAACAGAACAAAACAAACAAACAAACAAACAGAAAAATTGGACAAGGTTGGAGTTGGAGCACAGTGAAAAAAGCTGATCTGATGTGTGAGAGCTTGCGTTCCCTCCAACACAGAGAGAAGACCCGTGCGCACACTGTTACACTGTGAGCTTACCCTGTGAATACTAGACACTTCATATTTTGCTGATGGGAAGCTAAGCTAGTATAATTGCTCTATGGAGCACATCACCAATATTCATTAAGGTCAAAACAGATTAATCTGCTCAAACACTGATAATTGTACCTTTCGGAATTTTTATCTTACAAATGCCAACATATGCAGAACACAGATTAGACAAATCGTGGCATTATTTGTCATGGGAAAAGATTGGAAACTCCCTAAATGTTTCCAAAGGGGAGAAATGGCAATTGAATGCTGGCATAGATTTTAAAAGCTAATGTTTTTGTGTTTCTTGCTTTTTGTTTTATTTTTTAAGACAGGGTCTCACCGTGTTGACCAGGCTGGCTTCCAACACATACAGATCCACCTACGTCTTCTAAGAGCTGGGACCAAAGCTGTGTGTCACCAAGTCCCACCATGCTCTTTGATTTTTGTTGTTTGATTGTTGAGAATTTAGAAAACCAGAGCTGGAGAGATAGCTCAGAGGTTAAGAGCACTGACTGCTCTTCCAGAGATCCTAAGTTCAATTCCCAATAACCACATGGTGGCTCACAAACACCTCTTCTGGTCCTCTTCAGACGTCCTCTTCAGCTGTGTGTGAAGACAGAGCACTCATATATAAAATAAAATAAAATAAAATAAAATAAAATAAAATAAAATAAAATAAAATAATAATAATAATAATAATAATAATAATAAAGATTTTAGAAAATCAGGCCAGTGAGATGGCTAAGCAGGTAAAAGCACTTGCCACTCCACCCTGACACCTTAAATTTGATCCCCAGAATCCACATAAAAGGCATCTTACTTGTGTAATCCCAGTCAGAGCACTCCTACAGCAAAGTGGGAAACAGAGACAGGGCGATCAGAACAACAGCAGAACAGGAGAGACCTTGCTTCAAAACCAAGGAAAACAAGGTGGGAGTGGAAGACCCTATTCCCTAAAATGTTGTTCTCTGATCTCCAGATGTGTGATCATAGAATTCTCTCATTTCTTTAGATTTTATATGTATGAGTGTTTTTGTCTGCATGCCTGTGCAGAGGAGGTCAAAAGAGGACGTCACATCCGCTGGGACTAGAGTTACAGATGGTTGTGAGCCACCATGTGGATGCTGGGAACGGAACATGGGTCCTCTGAAAGAGCAAAAGAAGTGCTCTAAGCCACTGAGCCATCTCCCCAGCCACATATGCCATCCAATGGTCAAATAAAGTCAGTCACTAGAGAATCATCGGTTATAATGTGCTAAACATTTATATAAATTTCTTTTTAAAAGGACACTTACTTACTTGTTAGGAAGACAAGATTATTAGTGGTTTGGTCTGGGAAAGAAGCTTATACAAAATTACCTTCAAACAATGAGCATTATGGAGGGTGGAACACACCACCAGGCCATGTTCAGGCCTTAAGGGGAAAGCATTAAGTATAGTGCCTCACATCACAGTAGCATGACAGGGCCGTGAGGAGAGAGACCACCACAGAAATATTAGGGAAGTCATCTCCAGGTGGATAGGCAAAAGAGCTGCTATGAAGGGAAGCAAAGAGAGAGAGAACGGGAAGAATCCAGAGCAGGCTAGTCAGAGAGACAACGAGAAAGAGCCTGCTATTTCTTTCTTTTAAAAGGTTTCTCTAGGGGTAAGCCAGCTGGCTATGGCTCAGAGAAGAACTGAAGTAACATATTTATTTACAAATTCCTGTTACAGCCTTAGAAGAGAGTAGCAGGAGGGGAAGGGAGAGGCAGATCTGGTCCCAGGATCTAACACTACTGTGTGTGTGTGCGTGTGTGCATGTGTGTGTGTGTGTGTGTGTGTGTGTGTGTGTGTGTGTGTGTGTTTTCCAGGAGTTGGAGGGCGGGGGAACAATTTTGAGTTAGTGCTCTCCTTTCACTATGTGGGTCCCAAGATGGAGGCCAGGTTGCCAAGCTAAGGGGTAAGCACCTTTACAGGATGAGCCATTTCATCAGTCCTTGTCTCTCCGTATGTTCCTCATTTAAGCTTCGGGCCATCAAAGCAAAGCTGGTAGAACTGCTGTCTCTGCTAGCAGGGGAGCATGCAGAGCTGACACAGGTGAAAGTGATAAAGGACACACGAACACCATTTTGATTCAATGATAGATCCCAAGGCAGTTTACCATGTTGCTTAAGCAATAGCTGTGGTTTTAGAGCAGCCTGGGGCCATTCTGCTCTGGCTCCTACCTTTTTTGTTTCGTATCCACACTATCTTTCTTACTGTGGGTAATTTATTAATTTCTTTTAGTCTCTGCTTCCTTTGGCTGGTTAAACAACACCCACCTGAGAGATGTAGGAGGCCCAGAGAAGATAATGAGTTTGAAACAACTCTGGTGTGTCCGTTCCCGCATGGGCTCAGCTCTCCAGCACCCAACACACGTTGTCAAGGGACTTCCCAAAGGGTGGAATGAACTCTGTTGCCAACAGATGTAGGACCACGTCTTCTGTGAAAGATGGTGAGCTGCCATCCCTAGACTGTCTGTCAGGTGATGTCGGAAGGAGCAGCTTCTTCCTGATGCCACATCCTGCAACAGCCAGGAATCAGGAGAGAAAGAGAGCTCTTGTATTATGTTACAGACGGGTGTCCAACAGCGGCCACCTGCACACTGGGAGGATGAAATGCCAGTAGCTCTCAGTCCACAAAAGCTGGATGACTGCTATGAATTCAAGACCAACCTAGAATATACAGTGAGTTCAAGGTCAAGGTCAGCCTGAGTTACACAGCTACATAACTAGGGCCTACATGAAAAGAGAGAACTTGCCTTGCAAGCCCGAGGGTCTGAGTTTCACTCTTGGACAGAATCAACTCCCAAAAGTTGTCCTCTGATCTCGACACACACCTGGCAGCACTTGCTCACCCACACTCGCTCCCTCACCATCACCCCAAATAAAAGAATACATTTTGTGAAAAACTGGGACTATGACTCTTTTGGTAGAATGACTGTATCGGTTGTACAAAGCACATCCTGAACAACATATAAACTGGATATGATATCGAGACAGAAGGACCAGAAATTAAGGTAATCTTGAGGACATATAGCTTGAGAACAGCTTGGGCTGAAAAACTATTAAATAAATGTCTTTCTGCTGCGCTGGTCAGCCAGAGCCGGGCTTTGCATGTTTAAAAAGATGCGCGCTAGTCAACTCTCAATTCACCATCGTTATCACAATGTCAGGATTGGTTTTGTTCCTACCCCCAGGCTTTTTTTTTTTTTTTTTTTGCGTCTTTTTCTAGGTGGACACTGTCTCTTCTCCTGCCGTATAAGTCTTCATAAAAATAGAGGCCGTGCCTTGTTCATAACTCTCAACAATCCAAACAAACAGGGTTTTTCTAGTCTTCGGGCTTTTCAAGTAGTAACCGATACACACTCAGTGAGAGCCCAATTACTGCTATCTATTTTTTAATTGAGGAAAATGTGCACAAGTTGAGAAACCTGTCCGATGTTGGACACCCAGGGGAAAAGAAGTGCTTTTTCAGCACACAAACGGATGGAGGGATGGATGGATGGACGAGACTGAATGACTGCGAGCCGGTAAGCGTTCCATGCGCCTGCGACTCCTCAAATCTCCCGCTAGGGGGCGCCCTTCCCACGTCTCGACGCTGGTCCCTCCTAGCGCGCACTCCCTTTGCGTCTCGGGCTCGCGCGCGCTGCCTCGGCACCGGAAGTGACTGCGCTTGCAAGTTCCCCCGGTCTCTTCAGGGGAAACTGAGGCCGGCTTCTCCGGGAGACACGGCGCGAGCAGTCAAGCCAGGTAGGCCGACCCACGTCCGCGGCGTACAACTCAGCCGCCGAGCGCCCAGGCGTCTGGAAGCTCCCAGGCCGATGAAGGGGGGATGTGGCCCCCCACGGCTCGCTGGGCTCGCAGGTGAGAGCGCCGCCTCCCTTGTGCCTGACAGGCGCTGCGCCCAATGGGAGCCCTGGCCGTCCCGCTTCCGTGCCGGTGCGACCCGCGGATTGGCTGTGCTGGGGCGGGCCGCGGGGGCGAGACCCCTCCTTCCAGAGAGGTCTAGGGGGCGCCCCTGAGGGAAGGCGGTTGCCTAGCAACGGGGCGGTGGCTCGGCGGGTACCCGGCCTGGGGGGAGCACGAGCCGTACGCGAGGCCTCGGCCCACCCACCCGGGGCTCCGGCGCGTAGCAGCCTCCGGCCCGCGAGCCCTGCAGGGGGCTCCAGGAGGCCGCCGTGGGCCGGGCCTCAGGAGAACGAGGTCTCCGCGGTGGGAGCCTCGACCCTCCTTCCTGGCTGGTGGCGGGGCGCAGCGCCTCCCTCTCACCCCGTCTTTGTGCGGGGTGCCGGCGGCCATTGTGTCCGGGCGCGGAATGGAGGACCTGGCAGTCCCCCAACGCCATGCCCAGGGCCTTTGGGGACTCGAGAAGCAACCAGCGGTGTTTGTGGGGGGCCTCCAGCGTCCAGCCTCTGGGAGAGGCCCGGGGGTGGTCTTTCCGAAATCACCTCGCAGATCCGAGGCCGCTCTACCCCTCCCCGCGTCCCTGCTCGAAACCTTGAGGTTCACTGAGAAGTCCCTTTAGGGTTTCGGAAGCCTCTTCCAAGGGCTGGTACTTAAATAGAAAGAAAGAAGGGGGGGGGGATTACACTAAACCCGTACCTCCGGGAGAGTTCTCCTGGCTCCCAGTAGGAGGCGAAGAGCCAAGGGGCGTGCTAGAGCGAGGGGGTTGGGCTCCCGGGTGGCTGGAGCTGCGGAGCAGAGAGGCCGCCCTCGATCTGGGCGATGGAGGAAGCAAGCGAGGGGCCAGGTTCCTAAGCTTCCCAATTCCTGTGTCGCCTTCTGGGCTGTCTTACCAGGTCGCATGATCCCTTTGGCCGGGAATGGTGGGGTTTTTTTTGTTTTGTTTTGGTTTGGTTTTTTTGTGTTGTTTTTTTTTTTTTTTTCTTTTGCTGAGTTACCGGCGACCCAATACCACCTCCCGACCTATGATACAAAAGATCTTCCGGGGGCTGCACCTGCTTGCTGTCGCCGGAGATAGATTTGAATGTAGGTGGGAGGGGGGTGTATGCCAATTGGGGTGACTTTTTGAGAAAGGCATTTCGGAGAAAAAGGGGTGGGTGGTTATAGTAGAAAGAGGCTGATGAAACAATTCAAAGCTTGCTGGTCCTTTCAATTTGACTTCATTGAAGTCCTTTAGAACCTGGACTCAGACCTTCCTAAGAGCCACAAAGAAACCAATTCTGGTACCTGGAAGAGGAATGGGTTTATTGTAAGGTAAATGCCATGCATATTAAATTTTTCTCCTGAAGCTCTTTCTCTCTCTTCAGAACCTTATCTTGGCTTTGGATCCTGGAAGAGCATCGCTAAACACAGAGCAGACCCAGTGAGCGAGCAGGTGTTTTGGACAATGGACTGGTTGAGACCATCTCTATTATAAAAAATGTCTCAGAGTAACCGGGAGCTGGTGGTTGACTTTCTCTCCTACAAGCTTTCCCAGAAAGGATACAGCTGGAGTCAGTTTAGTGATGTCGAAGAGAACAGGACTGAGGCCCCAGAAGGAACTGAATCAGAGAGGGAGACCCCCAGTGCCATCAATGGCAACCCATCCTGGCACCTGGCAGACAGCCGGGCAGTGAATGGAGCCACTGGCCACAGCAGCAGTCTGGATGCGCGGGAGGTGATCCCCATGGCAGCAGTGAAGCAAGCGCTGAGAGAGGCTGGTGATGAGTTTGAACTTCGGTACCGGCGGGCATTCAATGATCTAACATCCCAGCTTCATATAACCCCAGGGACAGCATATCAGAGCTTTGAACAGGTAGTGAATGAACTCTTCCGGGATGGGGTAAACTGGGGTCGCATTGTGGCCTTTTTCTCCTTCGGCGGGGCACTGTGTGTGGAAAGTGTAGACAAGGAGATGCAGGTATTGGTGAGTCGGATCGCAAGTTGGATGGCCACCTACCTGAATGACCACCTAGAGCCTTGGATCCAGGAGAACGGCGGCTGGGTAAGAACCACGCCCCTTGTGTGTCTCTTCTCTGTGGAGATCCCCAACTGCCCTTGTTGGTCTCTTTCTGTTGCATGGCATGATTGTTGAGGCTGTGGGTTGTTCAGGAGACCTTCCTGGCTTCATTTCAAAACAAGATGTGGGCCTTGGAAATAGAGATGACCCAGTTCTTGAGATGCCTGCCTCTTTCATTCTGGCCGCCCCTGTGGCCCCCACAATTTCATAGTTTTGTTCCAGTTTCTCAGCAAAGAAAAGCATAGCTTGTTCGTTTACTTGGCTTAAAATCTCTGAGTGGCAAGCTTTCCCTGCGTTCTGCTCACGCTCATGTAATGGGTCACCTTGGCTGGGTTGATGAACACAATACCCGGAGAAACTGAAGAGCTGGTAACCTCAGGCCCCTGTGTAACTGCATGCACGGGACTCAGACCCTTTGGCCAGGCAGGAGCCCCCACTGCCTTGAGTGGCTGAGTAGTGTCTGGTTTTAGAGGAGGGTGGTCTGGGCCAGTTGTGTTTGTGCTGTGCCCCTAAGTTCATTTTCCCCAAGGTATGCAACTTTCTGCATGGTTGGCTTGTTTTGTGGAGCTCTTGCTGTGTCATATATTTGAGCCCCAGGACTTTGCACCTCACTGCCTGGGGTCGGTTGGGGATCTCCAGCTGTTCTGCCTATTGCTTTTCTGCTCAGGGCCCTGGGGCCTCTTTACTGAAGTGGCTGTTTGCTGGCAGAGCAAGAACCTCTCTGTGAGGCTCGATAGGAAATTAAGATTTGGTGACAGACTGGCTGTGGGTGTGAGTCCTGGCCCTGTCACTTAACTGCCCATGTGACCTTGGACAGGCTGGTTTACCTTCTGGAGCCTTAATTTCTAACACTAGAAAAAATGTGCCAAGCTGTCCTTGCTTAACAGACTATTGTGACCCTTAGAGATAAAGTGAGCAGAGGCTGACGCCTGTGAATGCCTTTTCTTCAGAGAAGCTTCTCTGCTTGTCACCTAGGCAGGGTGAGATAGAGGTGACAACTCCCTAGACAGTGGCCACTGTGGTAGGCAGTTTTCACCCTTTGAAATAACTCCATTCCAGAATAGGGGAGCTTGGGTCTTCTGAGAACTATTCTGCCCCCTCAGAACATGTAGAAAGTGGACAGGCTGTGGAAAATAAGTCATCCATTGAAGGAAGTGAGGTGGAAGGGGCCATGCACCATGGACTCGGGAATGCCAAGAATTCAGTTGTCCATAGGCTGGGCCTAGGGTGGGGCAGGCATTTTGCTTTACTACTGAGAGAGAGACCTCCTGGGTTTGCCCTGGAACCCCATCCTGTCTCTTGTTTCCCGTTTCTTTGAAACTTTACCCACTCTTCCCCTTCAGTAGCTCTTGTGAAGGCAAGGAGGTCACTTGTTAGTAGAGGTCAGATGACCACAGCAGAGCTGGCTGAGGTAGAGGTGGGCTCCCTTGAGCTAAGGATTGCCTGGCTTGAAAGCCAATCTGTAAATGAATTCTCTGGGGAGATAAATGATTAAATAGTTCCTGTTGGTTTGTGCTGTGACCTCTTCTATTCATTCTCTCTTGCTTTGATTCTCTTTTCTGGGGCAAATATTTGTTCAGCTGATTACAGAAAGGACAGGAGTCCAGCACTTCAGACACACCCTCTGAAGCATCTCCTGGTAGACTTGGGCCCTTTGCCTCTGTTGCTTGTTGACTGCCTTTCGTTAGTGGTTCTTACACCAGGTAGGCTCTTGCCAGCTACAAAAAGTAGGCAGATGGAGGAGGCACCTGTGGGGCCGGCCAACCTCTGCAGAGGCACTGGGACCTGAGAATTGCCAGCTGCCCCTCATTTCATGTCTTGTTCCAGTAACCTGGAGAAATGCTAAACCTAAACCTACCTGAGGCTGCAGCTTGGGGCACGTTCATTAGCTCCCCACTGACTAAAATTACCCCTCCCAATGTCTCCACTCAAGTCTCTCCAGAGCCTGTTGGGCAGCATACCTGGTAACTTGCCACTTGTGCTTGGTGAGCAGAGGCAATGTGTGCAGAAGAGCCAGTTATGGCAGAACCATTTCTGGGCATGCATTCTTCCCCGGAGACCAGGGGTTGAAGAACATTCCACTCGGTGTTATTTGAGCCTTGGTGGAAGATACCTGCCCATCTCCTTTTAGGTACAGCCCTCCCCTGAGTTGCACAGAGGTGCTATAGTGGCATTTCCAAACTTTCCTGGAGACTGCAGCTACAAGGTCTCAGAGTTCAGGGTTCACTCAGGGTAGGTTGACGCAAGGTATGCTCCGAATTTAGCATTCCTTTAGGCAAGGGCAAAGAACTTTGTCTTTCTTGAGCACCTTGAGCACCTCATGCACTCAGCCTTGTGTTTTATGCTTGAATGTAGCCACTTAACTGAGCAGTTTGTTGGGTGCCCCTTAAGCTAGACACTATCATGGAAATACACAGTTCTTCATGTGTTCCACACCGCGACTTTCCAAGGAAGGTGAATATATTCCCAGGCTGTACACAGAGCTCCAGCGGCTGAATGAGTTTAAGTGTTTCCCAGCCAACTAAGTGTCTGAGTGTGAAATATAAGTTGAGGTAGGCGTAATTTCAGAGTCCAAAGCCCTTTCCATCCATACCTTGTTTAGGAATTAATAATTTAGACAGACTACTGCAGCATGCCAGGGCTGTTCTTGGGCTGAGAAAAGGTGCTCGTTCCTTGCTGCAGTTATGGCATTGTTCAGGTATCTGAGTGTCTTTATCAGCAGCAGCAGCAGGTTCCCAAATATGTGGAAACGTCAGATTGTGGCGCTAGTAAAGCTCAGGCATGGCAAGTGTTGAGTGGCATCAGGAGTTTGCCCAGTCATGATGGGCTTCTTGTTAATGTCTTCATTGTTAAAATCTCAGCCTTGTCAGTCACAGAAAGTGGCATGTCTGCAGGGAGATGGCCTACCCAGAACCTCTGTTAATTGGAGGGTGATGCCCTAAGGATTGGAACTCCAGCCTCTGGCCATATTACTGCGACCCTGCCTGAGTCACCTGGAAAAATGTTGAACCTGTTTGGGTCCCTTGTCTTCTGTCTCTCCCACCTGTAAAATGGAATAATGATACCCAACTGCCAGAATAGAAGCCCTTCCCTAACCTTAATTGTAGGGTGGACACACTTCTCTTCCAGAATGAGCTTCCTCCCTCAAGGCTCTGAACTTTACCCCCTGGAGTTACTCCGTAAGAAACTAAGCCAGTTCACTGAGACCTAGCCCCCAGTGGATGAAACTTTTTTGGGGGGCAGGGGGAGGGTTGCTTTGAATGTGAGTGAAACCACAGGTGGACCAGTCATTTTGATATAGCCAGCCCTGGAGATACCCTTTTGCCCAATGGAAGTACCATTGTTAGGGCATTGAACAATCGATAGTGGGGAGAACACCTAATTCTTGGCCTTTCTCAAGCTGCAGATCTCTTCTTGCCTGTTCTGGCTTCTTCAGGACAACACAGATATGGAGATGTGCTTAGTTGAAGCACCTCAGCTCCATTTGCACGTTCGGCAGTTCTGTGGTTTTCTTGGGGGAAGCCCCGTCAGAAACCCCAGCACAAAAATTTTTAGTAATCTCATTCAGGTCTCTAAATGAAGTAGAAGTGTCTCAGGGGCTCCCCCTTGGAACACCCACTTCTTCTCAGTGTCCTTTTTTTAGGTGGCTCTTAAAACTCTTTGCCACCACAGGGTTTTCCAGACTCCCTAAAATGATATCCCCAGCAGCCACATGGAGCTCTTCATCTTATGCTTGAAAATTACCTCGGTATTTTTTAGGGGGCCCTAGTGGAACCTGAAGAAATTTCTTGACTTTTTTGTGGGCAACCACCAGTTTTGTTTGGGCTGAGTGAAGCAGTAATGTTAGTTGACCCCCTCTCCCAGCAGACTTCTGTCCCAAGGCTGGTGGATTTGGCCACTCTTCTCCTGTGCTGACCTCTTTTGGTTTTTCCTCAGACTGCATTATGTCTTGCTTTTTGCAGTGCTCTTTGTCTTGGTTTAGTGTGCTTAGATTTAAGGTAATCACCATTGACCTGCTCTTCAACAGAAACAACATCCTCAGCAACCTTAATCTACCAAGATCTCTACTCCCATCCCCAGCCTCCAACCAGTCTGCAGGGTCCTCCCTAGGACTCCTCCTCTTTTTTTGAAGGAATCACTCTGGATTCTCTGCTCCCTGAAGCTCACAGTCTGTCTTCCCTACTCCCATTGGGCATCTAGTGATAGAGACAATCCCACTGGGTCTTTGTTTCACCTAGGGAAGAAAAGAGCCTGACACATTGCCACCAGCCTGTTATCCACCTTTTATATATGACACCCAGCACTTTGCATAAAGGAAATGAAGCTAACTGCTCGTTTAAGTTGGTGCAGAGACAGTGTTTCTAACAGCTGTACTCTCAGGAGCTGAGGTAGAGTCCACATCTTGCTCACAGCCCAGAGCATAGTTCTGGGTATCTCAGGAAAGGCCCTTATCAAACCAGAATAATAATGGTGGGAGCTTCCTCTGACCAAATTATTGAGCCCCCACTCTGCTAGGCACTGGGAAACAAATACTAAGCAAAACTAAGTTTTTGCCTCATGTAGCTCATTCTGGTAGAGAGACAAACAAAAACAAAAATATAATGGAGGCTGAGGCTCAGTCTACTAGCCTAAGAATCTGAGTTGGTGGGCCAGGCAGTGGTGGCACATGCCCTTTAATCCTGACACTTGGAAGGCAGAGACAGGCAGATCTCTGTGAGTTCAAGGCCAGCCTGGTCTGCAGAGTGAATTCCAGGACAGCCAAGGCCACACAGAAAAGATATCTCAAACAGAAGATAAATATCTTGAGTTTGAACACCAAAATCCAGAATCCATATTTGTTTGTTTTTTTAAAAAAGCCAGACACAGTGGTATGTACCTGTAATCCCAAAGCCGAAAGGCAGAAACAAGGGGATTTCTAGGGCCTGCTGGCCAGCCACTTTGCCTTAATGGGTGAGTTCCAGGCCAGTGAGGTAGGTAGCTCCTGGGGAATAACACCCAGGGTTTACCTCTGGCCTCCCAAGCTAAGCTGAGTGTGCACACAAATAAAAATTGTATGACATTTTTGTCATTGATGGAGTGTGCATACAACAGAAGCCCCATGATATTGTGTGGCCTGGGAGCTAGAGGGATGGCTCAGTGTTTAAGAGCTCTTGCTGTTCCTCCAGAAGACCGGTGTGTGTGTGTTTGTATGTTTGTCTGTCTGTGATGCATTAGCTGATAGGTACTCTGAAGAAAATAAGGAAAGTAAGGCAGATTGATTCCTAGAGAATGCCTAACAAGGCAGGGTGGGGCAACACTTTAAAAATGGTGATGAAAGGGCCTATCAATATAGTTGAGCTTGTAAAGATGCATTCTGTCAAGCCTGATACCCCAAGTTAAATCTCTGGTTTCTACATGGTAGAAGGGAAGAACTAACTCTGTAAGTTGACCTCTGACCTCCATATGTGCCTATGACATGCCCCATTCCCAATAAGTAAATAAATAAATAAATAAACACATAAATGGGTGGATGGAACTTTAATGTGTATGTTTATTATGTACACAATGTTCTGTCTGCATGTAAATCTGCATGTCAGAGGAGGGCACTAGATCTCATTATAGATGGTTATGAGCCACCATGTGTTTGCTGGGAATTGAACTCAGGACCTTTGGAAGAACAGCCAGTGCTCTCAACCTCTGAGCCATCTCTCCAGCCCCAAAGGGATGAAACTTTATGAGTGATCAAAAAATTGAACAACCAAGACATAGGGAAATGAAAAATAGCTCACCCCTCACCTATTGAGCAAGGTTCTTTGGCTAGACTATGAATTAACTTGACATAGACAAATTAACAGGAGAAACCCAAACATTTTGATAACCCATGTGTGCACACGAGCCAAACTCAAAGAATGACTAGATTCACGATTGAGTTTATGCATCATCCTGAACTCCAGAAAGGAACAGGAGGTTGAGTGTGGTGGCACATGCCTCTAATCCTAGCATTCAGGAGGCAGAGACAGGAAGATCTTTGAGTTGGAGGCCAGACCCTGTCTCAAACCAATAAGTAAATAAGTAAATGGAAGGAAGGGATAGTGCTTTGGATTTCATACAGTGACCATTCAAGTTATGGAAAGCTTAGCTGTAAATTATAGTGAATAAATATTGTTGCCATTCAGATAAAGTGTCTTAGGTAATAAAAGTTGTAGAGCAACCTGGCAACTGACACAAATACTTCTGTAACAGACATTTCCTATAGATGTTTCTCTTACAGAAAACAGCTTTTCTCCAGCGCGGCCAAGGCTACACAGAGAAACCGTATCTTGAAAGAAACAAAAGAAAATAGCTCTTCAGAGTTTCTCCTATGTGTCTCTGAGTGTGGAGTTCTCAGAATTACTGACTTCAGATACGTCACACAGGGATGTTCTAGACTCCCACAGGCATGTTTTTGGAGTACTGTATTCAGAACCCCAACAAAGGATACTACCTGAAGGTGGTATCTGAGCCAAGATCTGAAGGAGGAGAGGTGGTTCACTGTGTGTGTCCATATGGAGAGCTTTTCAAGCAGAAGGGAGGACTGAGGACGAAAGATGCTTGGCATTTTCAGGGATACCAAGAGGTCAGTTTGGCTGAAGAAGCAGCAGAAAACAAAATGGTAGGACATGAGGGCAAAAAAAGCTTGGGGGGAGCTGGGCATGGTGGAGCACACATCTAATTGCAGTACTCTGGAGGCTGAGGCAGGCAGATCGCTGTGAGTTTGAGACCAGCCTAGTCTACAAAGTGAGTCCAGGACAGCCGAGGCTACACAGAGAAACCCTGTCTTGAAAAAACCTGAATAAATAAATAAATAGATATTTTTTAAAAGCTTGGGGGGGAAGGAGAGGAGGCTGGGGACTGGAGCATACCAGGCATTACAGGATAGATTGAGGCTTTGGCTTGGGATGAGAGGTGAGCCAAGAGTGGGTTTGGAGCAGGGAGGTGATGCTTAGAATTCTGTGAGGGTGGAGGCAGTCTTGTGAAGAAGCTGGTGCCACTGGCAGGTGAAAAGCCATCTTGGCTTTAAATGGGTGTAGAGGTAATGAGAGGAGACCAGCTTTGCACATGCTGTATCGATCGGTCCATCTGGCCATGTTGGAAGTTACATTCTTTGACTGTCTAGACTCTAGATAGAATGAGGGCTGAATAAGCTGTTAGGCTGGACATAGTGGTGCATGGCTATAATCCTAGTGCTTGAGGTTGAGCCAGAAAGATTACTCTGGGTATAAAGCCAGCCCAGTCTACATTATGAATTCAAGGCAAGCCTGGGCTATGGAGTAAACTCCTGTCTCATGCTAAATAAATAACCTAACTCTTCTTCAGAAATGCTTCCCTTCAAATATACTTTACAAATGGCCCTCCTCTATTCTTCATCTCTGCCTGAAAAGCTGCAGCTTGTCTAAGTTAAAAATCTTAATCTCCCACCCCCCAGGCTCTTTTGACCTTCCTGAATCTTGGGCACAATGATAAAACATTGAAATATGCCTGGGATATGGAGAGCTTGACACCATGTTGACGTCATACTTTTTATTATGTGTACCATGAAACTCTTGGCTCATTCACAAAGCGTCTATTCTCTCCTTTATAGTTATCCATTAGCACGTTCTCATGGCAGCCTTCTGTCATGGTGTGAGCTCTAGTATGTATATATATATGCCCTGGTGGACCAAGTTCTCCCTGCTCTTAGGGTAAAGATCCAAAAATCTACTCTCCTAGTTCTCCATATTCAGTCTGTTAAATCACTTCAACCATAGACCTCAGTTTCTCCCTCATGATAGGATCTTGAAATTGACATCTTAGGAGTCCTGATTCTCACAGACTTTCAGCCCTATGGCAGATTTCACCAAGAAGGCTGTTTCACAGGAATTATTTTAGAGTGGCTTTTTCCTGTCCACCACAGGTCATCATAGGACTCACAAGAATAAGTCTCCACAGCACATTGACTGGCACATTCCAGCCTACAAAGCACTTGCATGTGTGCCTTGTCTTTGTGATACCTTCAGCCGTGCAGATTGGTGATTAGGACAGTGCCATCTCCATGTCACAGGAGCAGGCAGGCTCAAAGATTAGTGACTTCGCTGGTCACCTGCTGTGTGACCTGGGCTTTTTGGGAAGGTTCAGAAAGGCAGTTCTTGACCCTAAAGTGCTCAGAATAGTGGCAGTCATCCAGGCAGGACTGTCATAATCTTTGGGCTCTTTCAGTCACTGTTTTTGTAGCAAGAAACCACCTTTGGGACTTTGTGCGGCTTGGTTTCATCCCCAGCGAGTCTCTGGCCAGGCCTACACTAGCTCCAAGCTATGGCGTTCTCTGGGTAGAGAGCAGAGTTTCCCTCGGAACTAGAGCTTTTTCTCCTCGTGCTCTCCAGGAAATGCCATTGCAATGATTTCCATAGACCTCTTCCTGTCCCAGCCCAGCAGCCAGATTCCTGCTGCAGAGTGTGGAAACTGGAAAGTAATGTCCCAAGAGGCGTGCCCCCCTACTTTTTTAATGCCCCTCCCTTCCCTCTTTCAGTCACTTTCTCTGCTCTTACTCCCTTCCCCCTTCACCTAGTCACCACCTCCAACCTGTCCTCCCCTATGACTGGGGATGCCTTTCTGATAATCTGCCTCTAATGCTAGACTGTGGGATCAGTCCAAAAGAACTCCTGGCCTATCTCCTTGGCTCCATCCGTTATGGACTCTCCCCTAGAGGGGCATTAGACCTGTCACTTAGAATACCCTGTGTTCTCCATGAACTGACTTCTCCCGGAGGTTCCTACCCATGTGGGCATAGGACAAAGATTCCTAAAAGAGGTATCCAAGGTTCTGCTTTTGAAATTCTGTTTCTTGGAGATTGATGACAGGGTGGAGTGACAGAGCTTGCCACCCCTTCCCAAGTCACCTTTCAGAAGGAAGCTGGAAGGAAGGTTGTGAACCTTGTTGGACAGTCATCTGAGGAATGGGAGCTGGCTTGGGAGGGGATTGGAATGCACTCAACTATGCCTCAGATCCTTTGTTCCAACTCTTGAAAGGGAAACATTCCCCTCCCTCCACCCTGGCCACACACATGTGCCTTTGTTCTCCAAGTCAGAGTCAGGCAGCGCCTGGAACACAACCACTGGGAACACAGTGTCCCTTCAGAGGAACCTGACTCGCCTCCCCAGAGGCTGGCCCCTGGTCAGTGGGACCGGGACCTAGGAGCCCAGCCTCATGCCCTTTCCACGGAAGCATCTCCTGTAGGCTGAAAGCTTGCTTCCAGACAGATGTCCAGGCACTTCTGTGGAATTATTCCAGGGGCTGCCCATGTCCCAGGACTAAGCAACCCCTCCCTCTTATTCCACTTGGTGATTAATATTATTGTTAACATTGCTATTAATAGCACCTAACATTTATTGAATGCTTACTCTATGCCAGGCATTGTTCAGTGTGCGATACAAGTACTAACTGAATTGATTCTATTCTCACAGTAGCGCTTGAAGTATGTACTATTATTAGCGCCTTTTCACAACTGAGGCACGGGGGTAAAGCAGCTTGTGTGAGTAGCACAGTACTGGGCAAAGCCTGGGAGGAAAGCTAATAGAGCCTTGAGGGGGTATAACAGGAGGCAGAGTCAGGACTTGTCCCCAGATCTGCCTTATCCTAAAGCTTAGGCTGTTTACTTCTCATCCTTGAAACAACCTACAAAGTAGGTAGCATCTTTATTTTTATGGTCAAGAACACTGAAGCTGAGAGAAAAAGGATGCTGTAAAGGTCTCACAGGCCCAGAGGAGCTGGGGTTCCAGCTCAGTGTTTAGCTTTGAAAACAGCACCATTGGATGACAGTTTATGTACATGATAGTGTTTTCTGATGGACTAAACCTTTTGTTCATATTTCTAGGTAAGATGGGTGCTTTCAGCCTCATTTCCAGGGAGGAAATTAAAATGGAGTGACGTGCCTGCCAGACTTAAAATCCATTTGCCTGAAGTTTGTTTTGTTTTGTTGGGAGCAGGTGGCCTTTTGAGTCTCATGTATCCCAGGCTGGCCTCAAATTCACTGTGTTGCTGGGGATAACCTTGAACTCCTATACTTCCTGGGTTTACAGGCTTGCCCCACCATGCACTGCTCCTGTGGGTTCATTTAGTTTAAGTAAGTGCCTTAGATGAATGCACCACTGATGTGGTGGTGAGTGAGACTACCGATGCTTCCTATGGGCAGTCTGTCTCAGTGCTTCACACCATGGGACTGACTAGTGTCATCCTTAACATTTGAATCAGTCTATGTGGTCATCTATCTGTCCCCCTCTGCTCCCAGATATTTTAGCTCACCATTTGAGAGCTTTCAATTCATGGCCCTTGGCTCCATTGTCTCTGATTTATGAGTGGTGAGGCAGAACTTTGTGTCCCACAAATGGTGAAGCAGAGTTGCTTTTGCTTACCTCATGGTAGCGAGGAAGCAAGAGGCATGAGAGACTGAGCTAGGAAAAGAATGTACCCATCACTGTGTGCCCCTAGTGATTCACTTCCGTCCAGTGTTTTCCCTATTGCCCAATAACCCATTAAATTGTGAATCTGCTCTTCAGTGATGAGAAGAGGATGTCAGGCTGAGCAGACCTTTTTAATCCCTCCTCACCTTCAAGTCTCTGAATAAAATGGTTTGATTTCAGTCAGTGAGTGAACCCATTATCGTCTCTGCCCTCATCATCCAGTTACCTTCCTGAAGATCCTGCATCAGAACATTGTTGCATTAGGGACCATGTCTTTATCACGTGAGATTTTGGGGGTTTTGTTTTTGTTTTGAGACAGAGTCTCACTGTGTAATCCAGGCTACTTCTACCTGGAAAGTACTGGGATCGCATTCGTATGTCACTGTGCCTGGATGGTGCTAAGTTTTTGAGGGATATTTCAGAGCAGCCAGGCCAAAACACTGTTTATTAATCACTTTTAACAAATCTGTAGATAAAGCAACTTCTAATTCTCGAATCCATAAACCTGAGTGGATAATGCCAACCATACCAGAGTAAGCAAGGCAAAAAATGAGAAATCGAATGCCCAAATGTTGTTAGGAATAATAGCAGATGTTGTGTGTGAAGTGCATGCTTGCTCTGTGCCAGGTGCTGTGTGCATGCCCTTGACATAAGCATCTTACTTGATCCCCACACTGCTCTGAAGAGGGCACACCCAGGACTCGGAGACCTCCGGAGTGACACATCTTCTAAGAGGCAGAGCACAGTCTGACACTATGCCTTGTGCCAAAGTCTATCCTTCTGCCACAATGTTGTGCTTTTTTGCAGACCTGGATTGGTTTATTTTCTCCTGAGTACCTGGCACAGTGCCCAGGCTTCGGCAGGGGATCGGCTGGGGTCTGTTCAGTGAACAGGAGGGTTGTTACTACTAGATGTAGTAGTGCGCTGTCACTCTCCGAGGAAAGCAGACACGTGAGTGGGAGTAAGCCCCAAGCACTTGGTGAATGACTTGTGCCGAATCTGTGGCGGAGGCCAGACCACTGATTACATCTTACAGGTGGTCAGGGCCTTGGCCAAATGGTCCCACTTCTGCCATCACCACCCATTTGATTACTTGGTCCAGAGGCCTCCACCCTCAGTCTGCATTGTCACCTTCCACCTGGCTCCTGGCCAGATAGATTGCCAGTCTAGACTCTCTGCACCCCCAGTGGAAAGGGTCAGAGTAGGGAAAGTCACTGGGGCTTAAATACCCATAGCTTTTTCAGCAGTGTGGCTTTGTCTGCTGAGCTCTCTACTTCCTCATCTGTAAAATGAAGATAATGGTAATGGCTCTCTTCCTCAGAGGCTCCATATTTTTCCTCTGCTGGGAGTCACTCTGCCTGCCTCAGTTCTGATTAGGACTCTCTTTTTATCATTCAGGTCTCAACTTGAGTATCGCTTCCCCAGAGGCTGTTCATGTTTACATGTTTACTGTCTAATTCAGGGAAACTTAAGCTCCCAGAGTATTTGCCTTTGTCCTGAAAGCTTTCTTTTATTACCTGCATCTAGCACAATATTTGGAATTCGGTGACAATGGCCAATATTTTTTTAAGAGAGTGACTGTAGAGTGTAGACCATAGCCTTCTGCCTGACATACAGTAGACTCAGTTTTTGGTGCTATCACCTGTTAAGAAGATGTGGAACATGAAGGCTGCTTTGCTTCTTCCTACCCTGGTCACTGGGGGTTGAACCCAGGGCCTTAAGCATGGAGTGCAAGTGTTCTTCCCTATGTCCCAGTCATTTTCTGCCTGTTTTGAAACAGGGCCTCTGTAGAGCCCTTCTGTTCCTGAGCTCAGTCCTCCTCAGGAGCTGGGGTTGGACCATCACACCCAGCTCAGTGAAAGATTTAAATAGGTGAAAGGAATGTGGCTGGGATAGGCTAGTTGGATAAGAACTAGCCAGCCAGATCTGAAGGGTACCTGTGAAACACTGGGAGATGGTGAGCTATCATGGCTTTTGCTGAAGAAGATCTGGGCTGGTGGTAAAACTGGTCAAGCAGAAGAAAGCAGGGAGTGATTGATATAAGCCTCAGGGCATTAGGGATAGGGGTGGTTGATGGTAGTAATGGACTCAGAGGGGAGAGACCCAGAGCACCCATGGGATGCAGTCAGGTCTCCAGTAACCCCTGGAGAAAGAAACCCTTGTCAGCTGGGACGCAGCAGGCAGAGCTGCAGGGAGGGAAGAGTCAAAGGCACCTGGGACCTGCAGAGCAGGTAGGTTGCCCTGGTTGTTATTTGGGGCTCAGAGCCAGGTGCAGATTCAAAGGATTGATTGAAGCCTTTTGGCAACTCTAGCCCTTGTAGGGTAAACATCACCTGTCTCCTGCCACCTGCTGTGACTGTGCCAGCAAGGTACCCTGGCAGCCCCAATGAGGCCCAGCTTTCTTGCTGCCCTGGTAGAGCAAAATACCCTCCAGAGAGGCAGCTACTTCTTTAGCTCCTCTGAAGTCTCAGATGACAAAAAGGTGTCTCCTACTAAGGGCCTTGCCACCACGGAAGGCAGGGAGGGGCCTTGGGAGCCTGGCAGCTGGGCTGACGAGGGGGAGGGGTCAGCTGGAGAGCAGGTGCAGATTTCGAGGAGGTGTGGCCTGAGGGGAAGTAGGGATCTTGTAGGCTACAAAACTTCCCTCCTCCTCCCCCAGGCACAGCTGGCTCCTCCAGGAACCTGATGACCTAGTTACAGTGCTTAGAAATAAATAGTTCGCTTAGCTTGCAGTTCAGGGTTGTGCCAGTCTCATCCTTGAGACTTCTTGAGTCCAAAAGGTATCCTGGAATTTCCCCAAAGCAGTTCCATGTGAAAGACATGCACCTTGTCACATGCATAGGCTTGTTGCCTAAGGGAGGACACAAGTCAATAAGGCTGTGCCTCCTGCCAAACCCAGAAGTCTCACCAGTCCACGACTTCCACTTCTCTCCAGGGGATGGTGGATGGCCCGTAGAAGCTGCAAACTCCTTGAGGGCGTAGAGGAACAAACTGCTGTTGCCTTGAGCATAAGTCCTCTTCTCTTTTCCTCTCAGTAGAATGGTAAAAGCAGCTACCTGGGAGGGTATGGCAAGACTGAGCAGGAAGCTGTCTCAAAACACATAGAAAATGGTTGAGATTAAAGCTACGGGTGAGAGGTTCTGGAGTCTCTGGAGGTCTTCACTCTTTCTGGTAGCAGCTGCTCTCATGTTTATGCTACTCACCTTGCCAGTACCTCCTTGGGAGAAAATTGGTGATCACTGTTGAAGAGTTAGGTATAGGAGGGTTAGGAGTGTAACTCACTGGAGTGTTTGCCTAGTATTTAGGAAGTCCTGGGCTCCAGTCCTAGCACTGCACTTAACCAGGCTTTGAAACACAGGTCTGAAACACAGTATTTAGGAGGATCAGGTGTTCTAGGTCATCTTTGAATAAGGAGTTCTAAACTAGTCTAGCCCTGTCTCAAACTAACAAAAAGTAAATAATAATGAGTTGGCTATAGTAGCCTGTCATAGTAACTCCTGCCTGTAATCCCAGCATTTGGGAGGCTAAGGCAAGAAGAATGCCATCAAGGCTAGCCTTCCTCATAGAGTAAGAGCTGTCTCGGGGAAGACAGACAAACAAACAAACAGAGCAGATGAGATGATTCAATGGATAGGGGCATTTGCCATAAATCCTAATGACATGAGTTCAGTTCCCAGAATCCATGTGGTAGAAGGAAAGAAGCCACCCACCCCAAGTTGTCTTCTGACTTCCACAGGCATGCTGCCTTCACCCCACTGCACCCTACACAAAATAAATAAATAAATAAACAAACAAACAAACAAACAAATAAATAAATAAGTAAATGTTTTTTAGAAAGCACAGCAGGGAGATAATAAAGCATAGTGCTTTTCTGGAAACAGTCTGGCGAGCTTGAAAACACCTGTTAAGATGCGTGGCGCCTGGCATACAGTAACCACTCGGTGTAACTGCTATTGCTATTGCAGTTGTCTGGTTGCTGTCACACTTGGTCGAGTTGCTTTTGTTGGACTTTATTTATTTTTGAGACAAGGTAGCCCTATGTAGGCTTGGCTGTCCTGGAACTTACTATATAGAACAGGCTAGCCTTAAATTCATGGAAATCTGTCTGCCTCTGCCACCAGCATGCTGGGGTCTGAGGAACTGCTTTCTGAGAGTAGCTACAGAAGATGTGGCTAGCCTTCCTAACCTAACCAAGAATTAGGTTAGGAAATTGAGGACCTTGGCTCACAGCCTTGTCCCCACCTCCTTCACCAGGGCCTTAACTCAGAACTTGTACACAGCATGACCCATGTTGTTGACTAGGCATTTGGCAGTAGGGTGTATTTTCTTTAATTCTGGCCAAGGTTCTCCAAGATGACAGACCCCTCCATAGTTGATGACTGGAAGATTTATTAGTTGAACATTTAAAGTGTACAGCAGCATGCCTAGCACACAGTGGCTCCTCCATATCTGTGTAAATAAGCTACGTGTTGTTGGTGCTATGGAGTTTTTCTGGGTTGGCCTCATTTCTTGTTTGTTCAATGGCCATAAGCCTCTTGCTAAGCTCTGCCTGTCGCCTCGTATGTTGAAGAAAGATAACACCCATTTTGCCTCCATCCTGGGCTGGCAGAGAGGCCCAAGGAGATGATAAGTGAAAAAGCACTTTAAGAACTATAAATGTTTATAGTCTTGTTGCTCCTCCTTGATTAAGGCCACAGCCATAGGTATCTGAATCATTCATTCATTCACTGAACCAGCAAGCATTTTAAAAAAGAAAGAAACAAACAAACCTTGACTTAACATTTCCTTATTTTCATGAGTTTGGACAACCTTACTTCTCTATGCCTAGACATTTGTAAAAGGGAAATAGTTCTTTCTAGACAGGTTGTTTCACAGGGTTATTGTGTGTGTGGAATTTATTGAGCACAGGATCATCTTACTCTTACCAGCTGCCATTGGGCCTACCAGTGGCTAAGTATCTAATGGCCACGTTAGCAGACAGGTTAGCTGGAGTGTTTAGAGTACCCTGTATACTGCCTGGTGGAGAATAAGCTTACCAAATTCTAGGTCTTTACAAATTTCTCTGTGTGGCTTTGTCCCTCACCAACTTGGCTGTTGGCTGCCTTCTGTCATGAAATTACCAGGCAAGTTCAGACTGTTGAGTGTGACTCAAATGAGAAGTAGAAATGGGTATTGGCTTCTAATCCCAGGGTGTCCTTGCTTGCCTGGCTAGGGTACTAGGAGAAGCCTTGATGCAGCCCAGAGCAGTGTCACTTCTAAATAAATGAGGTCTAGGGTCCAGAACGCCTCACCCCACTATTCAGAACAAGAATAGCCACCCTTTGTTCTACCCATGCTCCATCTGCTTGCCTTACTCACAGCACCCACATTCAGATGCAACCCTTGGGGTACCATGCTAGGGAAGGCTTTGGGGAGTCACTCAGAAATGATCCTTTGGGACAAGGTCCAGAGGAAGCCCAAGTCTAAGGTTCTGGGTCTCATGGGACTGGGTCAAGCAGCAGGTGCAGATATGAGGACCCTGGTTAGTGGCTGAGTGGTGAAACTGAAAGGTGTTTGGACCAGACAGAAGTCTATCCTGCCTGCCTGTCCATGCAGGTGGACGGCACCTGCAGCACTCTCGGGGCTCTGATTTGGTAGTAGAAGATAGCGCTCCATATTAGTGCCAGCAGCTTCAATAAGAGAAGTGTGTGGAAGTTCAGAGAAAAGCCTGCAGTTAATACCTGACCCTTTGAGCCCTTCTCAGAGCCCTTCAAGGTGAAAAAGAGGTCTCCTTTGGGCTTTCTCAGTACCTACCTTGGAAACAGTCCAGGAATAATGACTGATCACCAGGTCTTCCTTTGGGAGGCCTCTGTTGTTTGTGGCACTGTGCTGGGCTTGTTTATTTATTTATTTGCTTATTTATTTAAGACAAGGTAGACTAGGCTGGGCTTGAACTCACAGTGATCCGCCTGTCTCTGCTTCCCAGAGTGCTGGGATTACAGGTGTGCGCCACCATGCCCAGCAGCGGTCTTTTTATTTTTGTCTGTTTTGTTTCACCATCATGATTATGAGCATCATCATCATTATTAGCGTGTTTGTGCCGTGTGTGCCACAGCAAGTGTGTGGAGGCCAGAGGGTAGTTTTGTTGTTGTTGTTGTTTGGGTTTTTGTTTTGTTTTGTTTTCAAAACAAGGTTTCTCTGTATAGCCTTGGCTGTCCTGGAACTCACTCTGTAGAACAGGCTGGCCTCAAACTCAGAGACTGCCTCTGCTCCCAAGTGCTGAGATTAAACGAGTATGTCAGCACACCCCTGCTCTTCTATCTTAATGTATGTTTGAGGGATTGAGCACAGGTCATCAGACTTACATGACAAGCACTTTTTGGTTTTGGAGATAGGGTCTCACAGTGTATCTCTGGCTGTCCTAAAACTTGCTTTTAGACCATGTTGGCCCCAAACTCACAGAAATCCACCAGCTTTTGCCTCCTGAGTGCTGGGATTTAAGATACGTGCCATCATGACCCACTCTGTAACAAGTGATTTTACCTGCCAGGCCATCTCTCTGGTCCCTTGTACTGGATCTTTATGAGAAGGAGGTTGCTTTAGTTGGGAACATGTAGTAGAGTTGCAGTTACAGGTTTGAATCTGGGCATCATCACATAATGCCAGTAACTGCATTTCTTTTTTTCTAACATGAATGTTATATTTGTGTGTTGTATGTGTGTATGTGTATATTTATTTGCCTGTATGTGCAAATGTGAAGGAAGCCAGACATGGGCTTCAGCTCCCTTCCTCTGTCACTGTCCACTTTAATTTATTTTGAGACATGGTCTCTTGCCGCTTAGTCTAAACAGCTGGCCAGTGAGCCCCAGGGACCTGCCTGTCTCCAGCTCTCAAGTAATATTGTTACAGGTGTATGCCACCACACCTGGCTTTTCATATGAATGTTAGGAACTGAACTCAGAGCAGGAGACATGATCTCAGAAAACAAGGCAGCAGAAAACAGAAACAAAGCCAAAAAACAAAAAAACAAACCGTGAACACCAGGAAGAATTACTCTTGATTTCATTTCACAGTGGGGAAAGAAGGCACAGAGAAGGACTCTGATCTCAGAAATGCAGCTAGTGAGTGGTAAGGTCATGCTTTGAACCCAAGCAGCCTGTCTCAGAAGCCCTTTGTCCTGTTGGGGGCTTGGGAAGAGTGCCAGCAAATGTTGCTGCTGTAGCAATTGTGTCCAGCACTGTAGTTCTTTACTCTCTCTGTTGATTCTGAACTCAGAAAAAAAAAAAAAAAAAAATAGAAACCCATCCTAATCACCTCAAATC
>NW_026594152.1:1163982-1175132 GCF_907164565.1 Psammomys obesus | reverse complement strand
AAAAAAAAAAAAAAAAAAATAGAAACCCATCCTAATCACCTCAAATCCCCAGAGACTAACATAGTACTCATAGTACTCATTAATATTTGCTTAATGGCAGAGAATATTCCCTCTCTTCATTAATCAATCAGTAGCTCTTTATCGACCATTTCCTGTAGGCTAGGCTCTGAACAGATCCTGAGAAGACTGCAAAGTGCAGCTATGCTTCTGTGAACCGAAGAGAGAGAGAGAGAGAGAGAGAGAGAGAGAGAGAGAGAGAGAGAGTGAGTGTGTGTGTGTGTGTGTGTGTGTGTGTGTGTGTGTGTGTGTCTGTGTGTCTGTGTGTCTGGGCGAGTGTGCATGTGCGCTTGTGTTCGTGTGTGTCCATGTGTTGAGGAGGTTGCATTCCAGAGCTTTGTGTCATTGGCAGAAACTCCCACAAGAGAGGCAGAAACAATACAGTTGGCTTAGGGTTCTCACTCCTCCCTGAGTGGGCCACTCCCTCTACCTACAGAGCAAGGCACCACAGATTCCCTACCCTTTGGCCAGGGCAGAAATCACTCCTATCTCCTCAGTCCTTCTGGAATTGTTTCTTATCTTTCTTGTCCAGTTTCTTGAGTGTCTAGAAGGATAGGATAAAAGGCAGGAGATCAAGACCATACAAAAATCACACCTGCCTCAACACTGCAGCCAGAACAGCTTTTTAGAACCTAAGTTTAAAGTGGAGTGGAGTGGCCACATGGCTTTTACTCTCAGTTCTTGGGAAGAGTTCTTCCTCAGCTACATAGTGAATTGGAAGCCAACTTGGACTACACAAAACTCCGTCTGTCTCAAAACAACAACAAAACTGAAGCTACTAAGAATTAATAGTGTTCTTTCAATCTACCTTTTTGTTTTTTGGTGGTGGTGGGGAGGTGTTTTAGACAGGTTTTTGTGTGTGTGTGTGTGTGTGTGTGTGTGTGTGTAGTACTGGCTGTCCTGGAACTTGCTCTGTAGACCTTTTGAATGCTAAGTACCAAGTGCTGTACTCAGTAATTTACATGTATTCTTTTTGCCACATATCCCTAAATTTTTTTATATGTATGCCCTTTTTTGTTTGTTTGTTTGTTTGTTTTCACATAAATGCCTATGAAGGTCAAAAGACAAAGCCTCAGGTGTCATCCTCAGAAATGTTATTTGCCTCCTTTGAAACAGGATCTGTCATTTGCCTGCAGCTCTCCCTATTGGGCTAGGCTGGCCAGCTAGCAAGCTCCAAGAAAGCATCTGCTTGTCTCTGCCACCCCACAGTGAGGAAATAGAGGCCCAGAGAGATGGAATTATATTCTTACGGTCCTCAGCTTGTAGAAGACAAAACATAGCTTTGGACCCAGACAGGTCTGCTCCAAAGCCAGGCTTCCTTAGGTTGCTCTTGCCAGTGTGTTTGAGAATGTAGAGAAGGAGGATTGGGGAAGCATCTTGGGATTCGAGGGATACCCACTGCCCTGCCAGCTGAGAAAGCTTGTCTACAAGGGGGATGTTCCAGGGCTTAGGGTTATTGTAGGCTTTGCCACAGGCATGTTTGAACTTAGCCATTCAGTATCCTCTAATTTCCTGCTTTTACCCTCTCAGCTGCTAGTCAGGAGGTTTGTGAAGGTGACATCATCTAGCTGAATCAGCTGTCACTGTAGACTTACAGGAACTGAAAGTCATTGCCCCTTCCTGCTTTGCAAGTCTCTCCAGAATGAAGTTAGTGCATGGGAGTTCCACCTGTCTATAGGGTCATGGCTATCACTCATTGTTTTTAAGAGCTGGAAGGTAGCCTAAGTGGTAGTTGCCTTTAACCCAATGCCTGACAGGCAGGGGAAGGTGGATCTATGAAGTAAGTCCAGTACTCTAGGAAGTCTAGGCTGACTACACAACAAGTTTCAAAACAGCCAGAGCTGCATAGTGAGACCATGTTTATTTTATTTATTTAGTTTTGAGACAGGGTGTCTTCATGTAGTCCTGAAACTTGATATGTATATGTAGACCAGGCTGGCCTTGAAGTCGCAGAGATCTACTTGTCTCTGCCTCCCAAGTACCTGGTGAGACCCTATTCATAAAATAGTTAAAAGATAGTCTCACTTTTTAGTCCTGGCTGGCTTCAAACTCACAGCCTTCTGTGCTGGGGTTCTAGGTATGTGCCACCATGCCAGGCCTAAAAGGTTTATTTCGGTTGGAAAGTGAGCTTTTTGGTTTTTTTTTTGTTTGTTTGTTTGTTTGTTTTTGTTTTTGAGGGACAGGAGGAGTCTCATGAAAGTTTTCTTTTTGTCTTCATTTAACCCTGTGACTCTTGATCCTTCTGTCTCTTTTTGCCTAAGTCCTCAGCTCAGGCCACCACTCACTGTAGATGGGCAAACAGATGTTGTGGATTTGGATCTTGAATTTAAGCCTTTTGGAGGAGTCTGATTAGGAGGATTTAGACAAACAAACGTGTGTACTTCAGAGTATAGAACACCACAGTGTCATCTAGTGGTGCTCCCCCGTGGCCCAATGACCCCAAAAATGTTAAGTTTATTTTTTCAAAACGAAAGAAGTGAGAAGCTAGAGAGATGTCTCAGCAGTCAAAGAGTGCTTCCTGCTCTTGGAGAGGACCCCAATTTACTCCCCAGTACCACCTGTAATTCCAGCTACAGCAAATTGTGCACCCTCTTCTGGCCTCCACAGGTACCGGCACTCAGGTTCACATACTCCCACACAGACACATACACATAGTTTAAAGTTAAAAATTATTATTACTATCACCATCATTATTATTTTGGTGGCTCATGCCTGTAATATCAGTACCTAGAAGACTGGGGCAGGAGGATTGCCACAAGTTTTGAGACTAGCCTGGGCTATGTAGTGAATTCCAGAATAGCCTTAGCTGTATATTAACACTCCCAAAAGCAAAACAAGTGAGGAGGGCACACAATGACAGTGATAAAAGGATGAGTTAGTTCTGTGACAGTAAGGCATCATACACACTTACTTGCCTTTGACTTTGCCTCTGTCAGCTACGCTGATTGCATGTGTAAAATAGATGTCATGCCTCTTTGGTTCAGTTGAGTAGCACGTAGCTCACACATTAGAAGCATTTAGAGCTAGGCGCTGTAACACAGGCATATAGTCCTGGCTACCAGAAAGTCCCAGGCAGGAGGATTGCTTGCTGCATGAGTTTGGGCAACACAGTGGTGTATCCAAGCACAATCGGTGGGTTGTCGCCCTTTAATATGTTCCTGACAGTCGGCAGACCGTTGGGTAAGCATGGATAAGGTTTGGAACTGGACTTTGGCGCCTGGTTAGTCTATCAAGCCTGTAGTCTCTCAAGTAGAAATGGAGTGCCGCTGGAGGCTGGCAATTTGCTCTGTAACTTTTTCTGTATAGTTTTTATTTTTAAAATTAGCACACAGTATGAAATATTATGGCAGCTTGAACAGTGAATTTTAGTAGATTCGTATTCCCTTCATCTCTAAGCTTTCTTCCTGTCTTTTTATTTTATTTTTTTCATGTTCCATTGTTTTTTTTCTTTTTGCCCACCCCTGTTCTCCTTATCACCTATGACTGTCATCGCCTGGTCTCCTTCCTATTTTTTAGGCTTAACTGCATTTACACTCATTTATACACACATACATGCGTGTACATTACAAGCTAGGATCCATTTATCAGAGTGTGTGGGGTTTTTTTGTCTTTCTGAGTTTGTGTCGCTTTGTTTAATATTATAATTTCCAGATTCATCCATTTCTTTGCAAAGTTCATAATTTTATTTTTCTTTTTGACTATCATTTCATTATGTGTATGTATGTATTATATATATATATATATATATATATATATATATATATATGTATGTATATGTATGTATGTATGTATGTATGAGAGAGAGTACAGCCAGAGGTATCTGTAAGAGTCCAGACTGAACTAGACCATGAGAGGTTTACAGTACAGGGGCAGGGTGAGAAGTGCTGGGAGGAGGCATAGATACTGAGTGAGTTTTGTCCTGGGTTTCTTTGGGACCTGTTATGTGTGTGCACATATATGTGTGTATGTATAGTAAGATATATGTGTGTGTATACACACGATACACATACATTTGTGTGTACATACACACACCATATCTTCAATATCCATTCTTGTGTTGATGGACATACTGGCTGGTTCCATTGTTGCTGTGACCTTAGCAGCAGTGACTGTGGATATACAGGATTTCAGTGGTAGGATATGGAGTTCTTTGGGCAGATGCCCAGAGAAGTAGGATGGCTGGGTCATATGGTAGCTCTATTTTTAAATTTTTGAGAAACTTCCTATGATTTCCATAATGGCTCTATTAGCTTGCATGCCCACCAGCAGCAAATAAGGGTTCCTCTCTCACCACATCCTTGCCAACATTTTTTGTCAGATTTCTTGATGATTTGCTGTATAATCTTTAGCAGGTGACTTTGCATCTCATAGCCTCAGATTTCTTCTCTGCAAAATGTGGGTTCTGCTGACATCCACCTCACCAGGGTGTTGGCAGAACAGAAAGATGCCATCATGAGAAGAACTGAATAGAAGCCCAGGCTGTGCTTTCTGCAGTGGAAATAGCCAGCCAAGGCTAGGAATTAAGCAGCTATTGCTCATTCTCTCCTTCACTGAGTCAAGGAAACCACTTCCTCCATGGTCTCCCACCTCTGCCCTGGCTTCTTCACACAGCCAATATGAACCTTTTAAAATTGTAGGTCAAGCTCTCACTCCATGACTCAAAATCTTCCACTGACTTTCTCTCCGCCCCCAACTCCCATCTTAGTGTATAGCCTAGGCTGCCTTTGAACTCAGTCATCCTGCCTCAGCCTCCTAAGTGTTGTAATTACAAGTGTGTATCAGCCCCCTCAACTATCCAATGAGTCTTTATTCTATAAAAATAAATAAAAGCCAGCTGTGTGTGGTATAGGGACCTTGGCAGGGCAGCAATGACAAGATAACGGCCCTAGAGTTCACTGCTCCTGGTCTCTTGGTGCCCATGCTTGTTCGCTCTCCTAGAACCAGTCCTGAGTTCCGTCTCCCATGTCTCTGTGTCTGTACACATGCCTGCAAGCGCAACTGGATGACACAGTGATGATGGTATGTACCCAGGACATTTTGTAACAGGGAAGGACATTGACCACTGCTCTGGAGCTGCAGAAGGTCACAAGGCTAAGAAAGAGCCAAGGGTGTTTAGGCAGCCTTCCTCTCTAAAGTGAGTCATTTCCTGAGAGATGTTGGTCATTCATTCATCTGTTGATTAACAAATACAGAGTTCCTGCTGTATGACAGTCACTGAACTAGACATTGAGCAAATAGTGTGAACACCTTTTGTTATTCAACTGTAATAACATGTCAGGTAGTATCTAGGACCACAGGGGGAAAAATACAAGGGAAAGGGGAAGGATTTCTGTTGTAACTAGGGTAGTCAGAAAGGCCTTTGATAGGTAACCTTGGGCCTGATTGCAATAAGGTGTAATCCATGCAAGTATTAGGGAAAAGAATATTGAAATAGAGGGCACAGAACAGAAAGTAAAAAAAAAAAAAAAAACAACTTCAAATATGTATTAGACAGGCAAGGAGTATGTAGAAATTAAGCTTGGCAAGTAACCTGCAGCCAGGCCCTCCGATAGGGCCGCATCGGACATTGCTTGTGTTCTGACAACAGGCTGGAAGGCATAGAGGAGTACTGAGCCAAGAAATAACCAGATCCAACTTGGGTTTTAGGAGACTCTCTCTGGTCGCCCTGGAGCAAGGATCTCAACCTATGACTTCCAACCCCCTTGGGGGTCTAAGGACTTTTCTCACAGGGGTCGCATATCTGATACCCTGCATATCAGATATTTACATTACAGTGCATAGCTGTAGCAAAATTACAGTTACGGAGCAGTGATGAAATAATTTTATGGTTGGGGTCACTATAACATGAGCTGTATTAAAGGGTCACAGCATTAGGAAGTTTGAAAAGCACTGCTCTAGAGAATAAAGTACTCAAGCAAGAGCAGAAACAAGGTGGTGGTAGTGCCCTGTACCATGGTAGAGGTATGGCAGACGGTGAGCAATGGTCAGAGCTTGATATACTGGTTTTGCTGGTGACTAGTGGGGGGAGGAAGGAGGAAAGAGAGAGAGGGCCCAGATATCTGGCCTGAACAAGGAGGAACTTGTTTCCACATAGGAGAATACACTACAGCAAGTAATGGTTTTGTTGCTGGGGCTGTGGCCTTGGGCTGCTTGCGCTCAAGTGCTGATTATTTGCTCTTTGACTTTGGACAAGTATTTAACTTTTTTTTTTTAATTTTTTAACTTTTACCTTTTAAAAAAAATTATTATTTATACAGAATTCTGTCTGTATGTGGGCCTGCATGATAGAAGAGAGCCCTAGATTTTATTATAGATGGTTATCTGGGAATTGAACTCAGGACCTTTTAGGAAGAAGAGCCAGTGCTCTCAACCTCTTCTCTTCAGCCCCCACAAGTGTTTAACTTACATTTTCCTTAAGAGTTGTATCAAAGCTTTAAGCAGTTGGGTGCTGTGAAAACTAAATGGGAGTAAATTGTGTGACTGACTCCGAGCACTGCCTGACTCTGAATAAGGTCTGAATAAGAGCACAGGCTGGAGTTGTTGGAAAGCAGGGAGTCCCAAGGCTTAACAGGCGTCTGAAGAGCCGGCAGCAGGCTCCACCCCACTTCCACCATTCCCTCAAGAAGCCCACCCTCCAAGAGACAGCTCAGACACCATCTGTCCAACAGAGAAAAGCCACCGGGAGACAGCTTTCAAGGGAGCATTAGATAGAAGAGCCCTTCGGAAGAAACCTAATCTCACTCTCAGCAGGTGATAATCCTAGCAGCCTCCCCTGGTATCTGAGCCCAGCCCACCCACTTCCTTCTCCACCCCCATTCTGCCACCTAGGCTCTCTTCCCCTTCTCCCCACCTTCAGGCTGCCACCCGCAGACCTCCTAGCAGCTGGAAGAGCTAGCAGAAGGAGCTCTAGCTCACATCTGATTGGATGCAGCCCTTTGCATAGATCAGGTCACCAGGGACTTATAGGTACCACCTGTCCAGACCCCTCCCCCAGGTGCCAGTGCCTGGGCGTGGAGCTTGATCCAGGCTGAAGCCAGCTGGAGCCAGGAACTCCCCCTGTGGCCCAGCTGCTGGCTCTCTCTGCAGAGGGCCAGAGAAACTAGCTTAACCCTTCAGGTACCACACATGCAGTCAGTTATGGTTGCGGTTCTTCTTTGGAATATTTGTTTTAGTGGTCCTTTACACTGGGAGTTGTTTTGTAAAATAAATTTTTTAAAAATACACAAGAGAGGGCTGGAGAGATGGCTCAGAGGTTAAGAGCACTGGCTGCTCTTCCAAAGGTCCTGAGTTCAATTCCCACCAACCATATGGTGGCTCACAACCATCTATAATGAGGTTTAGTGCCTTCTTCTGATGTGCAGGTGTATGTGCAGGCAGAGAACAGTACACATAATAATAGATAAATAAATCTTTAAAAAAAAACAATCCTGAAAAAAAAAATACACCAGAGAATTATTTGGTTTTAGTCTTTTGAGATAGGGTCTCGTTTTGTAGCCCAGGTTAGCCTGGAATTTACTATATGTAGTTCAGAGTGGGTTTGAACTCATGGCAGTCCTCCTGCTTCAAACTTCCAAGTGCTGGGATTTGTATCATATGAGCCACTAACCCGGCAGAAAATAACTAATGCATATGTATAGTTTTGAAATAGGAAATATGTGTAAACTCTTTATCCAGCCTTTAAAAAAGGAGTGAACTCCAGGACAGCCAGAGTTACATAGTGAGACCCTCTCTCTAAAAGAAAAAAAAAAAAAAAGGTAAATAAATAAATAAAACAGAAATTCAGAGTATGGGCTGGTGAGATAGCTCAGATGGCACCTACCACCAAGCTGGACAACCAAGTTCACTGTGTCTGAAAACCACATGATGGAAGAAGAGAACTGGCTCCCAAAGTTTAGTCTGTCTGTGACCTCCACAGGTGCAAGTTCTCTCTCTCTCTCTCTCTCTCTCTCTCTCTCTCTCTCTCTCGCACACACAAAATAAATAAATGGATATGCGGACAAATTATGTAAAAAGCAAATTCTACCATTAAAGAGAACAATAAAGTCCTGTGTACTCTTGCCCTGTCACAGTCACCACTACTTGTTCTCCTGAGGTTTTGAGGTTTTGTTTTGCATGATAGGGGTAGAAAAAGCTTCCCTTTATCTTCTGAAGATCCTGTATTGAGCCTGAGATAAATCACAGTGGAAAAATTAACAGGTGAGATGATATGTGGCTTTTACAAGTTCATTGCATTTATAGGAGTGCATGGCATGAACAGAAGTGAATGCCCAATAATGAGATCTAGAAACGTGCACACCCATGTCAGAGGAGAGAGGTGAGGGGTATCGGCACCTGAGGCTCCCAGAGAAGAAAATAGAGGAGCTTGTGATAAAATGTGTCTGGGCTCTGTTGTGGCCGGGTCTTTTTAGTTTTCCTGGTTGTAAAATTGCCTAGGACTAAGTTCGTGACACTTCTTTTTCTTTTGCACACCCTGCCTTTAGGGTTGTGAGGGAAGGTAGAGAGCCCTCCTGGAGCTCCCCAGCGCCCTCAGTTTGAGGCAATGAGCTTGGAGTGGTAGTTCCTGGACTTCAGTATATATCCCTAAACAATATTGATTCTCCTTCTCTGTGCCTGTAAGCCTTATTTAGGTGTGTGCATTCCTGTGTGGTTTGCTCTTTTCATTCAGCATTGAGATCCATCCATGTTACATGTATAGCTGTAGCTTATTCATTTTTCTTTGGGGAGTTTTTGTTTATTTTTAAAAGGACTTTTTAAGAGACAAGGTTTTAGTCTTTATTATGTAGTCCGGACTGGCCCCAAACTCTTAGTAGTTCTCCACAGGGATTGTACAGGTATGGACCACTTTCCTAGCTCAGTGTCCTCATTCTGTAAATGACTACAGACCACAAGGAATGTATCCAGTGTTCTGTTAGTGGTTATTTGGGCTGTTGGGTTCCTTGTTTTCACCATTTCAAATGTGTGTGTCCTGTGCTTATTATATGCACACACATCAGAAGTTTCTCCAGGGGCAGCAGTTCTGATAGGACAGCCTATCAGAACCACCTGTAGGGCTTGCATATGTCATAGGGTGCAGGCTCTTCCTCAGAGTTTGATTGTGCACGTCTGTGTGGAGCCCTGAATAGCTGTCAGGCTCTCAGATGTTGCTCCTGCTCCTGCTGGCCCCTGGACCTCATTTTCAGGATGATTGTCATTGAGTGTATACCCAGGAATGGTGTGGAACCATCGATGAGAAGGTAATGCTGGACTGTTTTTTCGTGTTTACACTGCTGCTATTGTATGCATCTTCGCTAATCTTGATCTGGTCAGACTTTTAAATTTTTATAGATCTATTGGGTGTCAGGTGTTGTCCTGTGGTTTTTAAATTTGGCTTGTTTGTGTTCTAGACAGATTCTCCGAGTAGCCTTGGCAGTCCTGGAATTCACTTTGTAGACCAGGCTGGCCTCAAGCTCAGAGAGATCCACCTGCGTCTGCTTCTCGAGTGCTGAGATTAATGGTGTGCACCACTGCCACCATCAGCCACCACGTATCCTGTGATTTGAATTTGCATCTTTCAGATTGCAAATGGGGCTGAGAATTTCTTGTGTGTGCTAGCCATTCATGTTTCCTCCTAAAATACATGTGAAGTCTTTGTTTTGTAGGGTTCCTTGTATTATCCTGAATGTTAACATTTTGTCTATTCATGTTATAATAACATTTTTCAGTTTCTGATTTCTTTTTTTTTCTTTGTATCTTTTTATTCCTAGAATTTCTTTTTTTAAGATTTATTTTAGTTAATGTGTATGTTTATGTGTCTGTGTATCTATACCTGAGTCCCGGTTCCCCTTGAAGGCCAGAGGTGTCAGGTCCCTTAGAGCTAGAGTTATAGGTGTCTGTGAGCTACCTAATGCAATATAATCTGGCAATATAATCTAGGTCCTCTGTAAGAGTAGTAAGTGCTCTTAGCCAGTCAGCCCTTTAATGGAATAGAATCCTTTGTGATTTCTAACATGTATATCTTAATAGACTCTTTCTTCATTTGTGATCCCTAAAGACTTTTTGTTTGTTTGGTTTTCGGAGGCAGGGTTTCTCTGTGTAGCCATGGCTGTCCTGGACTTGCTTTGTAGACCAGGCTGGCTTCAAACTCACAGAGAACCGCCTGCCTCTGCCCCCTGAGCGCTGGGATTAAAGGTGTGCGTCACCACTGCCTGGCCCTATTTCAGTGGTTTTTTTTTCCACTGGCTGCAAATCCAAATCATTTATGACTTCTGAGTCGTGCTTAGAGCTTATTACATACACTGCATCCCTCTCTTAACTAAACAAAGCCATCTTCTCTGGGAAAAAGTTTTGATCACATTTCCAAGCTTTTGGTTGGGGGGAGGGTTCAAATTTTAGACATAAAATTTGTCTTGAATGTTCCTTGCTTCTCAGAAGCACATACTGAAGTGCATCTGGGATTTGCCTCACAGTACCACAGGGTAGAGAGCGGTTGAGGAACAGATGGCATCAGTTTGGCACTGAATTAATAATTGTGGAACCTCAGCGATGGGTTCATTTTTGTTACTCTGTTTTGTTTTTGTTACTTAGAAAATAATTTTAACTTCTGTAACCAAACCCCACTAGATAAGGTCTCATTTAACACTGTGTGTTACCCCTGTACAAATGGGAAAAAGTGGTTAACATTTATAGGCCAATATTAATTTCTGTATTGTTTTGTTTTTTGAGATGGGAGTCTTGCTGTGTTGTCCAGGCTGACCTCAAACTTGGAGCTCAGGTGGTGCCCCTGTCTCTACCTACTGAGTGCTAGGAATACAAGGTATGCCGTTTCATGCTTGGCGTTCTCCCTCACCCTCCATGGTTATGATACTCAGCTAACCAGCTCTCTGTGTTCTTAGTGCACCTGTGAATATAGTTCAGCTATAGGGAATAAATCAGCACAAGTAGATTTGTTGCCCACATCTTTAAGTCCAGCACTCAGGAGGCAGAGGCAGATGGATCTCCAAGTTCTAGGACAAACAAGGCTACAGAGAACCCTGTCAAAAAGGAAGGAAGGAAGGAAGGAAGGAAGGAAGGAAGGAAGGAAGGAAGGAAGGAAGGAAGGAAGGAAGGAAGGAAGG
>NW_026594152.1:1126225-1163972 GCF_907164565.1 Psammomys obesus | reverse complement strand
AGGAAGGAAGGAAGGAAGGAAGGAAGGAAGGAAGGAAGGAAGGAAGGGAGGGAGGGAGGAACCAGATACAGGTGCTGGGAACAAAGCTCTGGTTCTGGTTCTCTGGAAGAGCAGCAAGCATCTCTTCCTTTGCACACACATCTTCCTTGGGAGGTTTATTTGGTATTGCTCATTTATGATAGGGATGAAAAAGAACAAATTTTCATGAGTCAGGTGAAATTTGCTGCATGCCCACCATTGCACTCTGTGTGTTGGTTCTCAACCATCTAACAGAGAACCATGAAAATTACAAAGCAGAAGGGCTAAATATGTGTACCAGGGTTTCTGGCCCAGCTAGTTAAGTGGTGGGGAGCTGAGATTAAGCCTGGGTTAATTATCATGTAACATCCCCATTTTTTAATTTTTTTCTTTGGGGGTGGAGGGTTGGTTGACAGGGTCTCAAGGGTTGGTTGACAGGGTCTCACTATGTAACCTTGGCTGGCCTGGAATTCACTATATAGAGCAGGATGGCCTTGAACTCAATGGACATCCTTGTTTCTGCCTCCCAAGTGCTGGGATTAAAGATATGAGCCACCAGGCCAGTACCTACTGTCTTTTTTTTTTTTTTAATTTTCTTATTTGTTTATTTATTTATTTAGAGATAGTCTCACTATATAGCCCTGACTGGCCTGTAACTCGCTATATAGACAAGGCTGGCTTCAAACTCACAGAGATCCACTTGGCTCAGCCTCTATCTCTTGAGTACTGGGACCAAAGGCGTGCGTCACTAGGCCTGGCCAGTACCCACAACACTCTTAAAGTGTACTCTGTATTACCAGAAGTAATACTTGGCCATGGAGTTGCATTCTGATGAGGAATTGAGCTTTGAGAGGGTAACTATTCCCATGAACACAACTAGAATCTATGGAGGTCCCAGGAGAAGGCCATATGCCTCTTCTGTAGCCCATTGTGGTCATGCTGAGCTGCCAGCCTTGCCCCATGGACAGTCTTTAAATCTAGTTAGGGTTCTGTCAGTTTCCACATCCAGAGCTTTGTTGCCATGGGGAGCTTCAAGTGATCTCCTGCCCCCAGAGAGTCTCTAGGAATGACCCATCTATAATTAATACACTAATGACAAATACTAGTAAATGCTGCTGTTCTGTTGAGTCCTGCAGTGTGTAGGATGCTGTAGGCGCACTGTCCGTGTGTCTTTTGTTGTTTGTACTGGGAATGGATCCTAGGGCCTTGTACATGGTAGGTAAACCACCTACCACTAAAGTTACATTCTTTGTTCCCATTGTCTGTACAAGAACATGGGGAGTCAGCCAAGTTAAAGAATAAGGTCTGATACTAATAAAGGTCTGCCTAATAATATAATAAATGTTATAAATACTAATAAAATTCAATTCAAATCTAGGCAGTTAGACTCAAAAGACCCCATTATTTGCTCTTTTTTTTTTCCTATTAAATTTATTTATTTATTTTATGTATCTAAGCTTTCTGTCTACATGTATGTCTGTGTACCATGTATGTCCGAAGTGCCCATGGAGGCCACAAGAGGAGTAGACCTCTTGGAACTGAACTTACAGGTCCAGTGCACTTGCTCTGTGTTTTCATGTGACTTTTTCTTTTCAAAGTTAAAAGAATCCAGGAAGTACATGCAGGTAGGTGAGCTGCTATGTGAGCGCTAGGAATTGAACCTTGGTCCTCTGGAAGAGTAGCCAGTGTTCTTAACCACTGAGCCTCTCATCATTCACTCTTTCTCCATCACGGTGGTTCTGGGCTTCCCTCAGCTCTCCTATCATTTAATGCTCTTTCTGGTGTGAGCATCTGGCTTGTGTTCCACCCCTCAAGTCCATATAAGGTGGAAGGAGAGAATCAGACTGCTCTCTGACTTTCACCATGTGCCCTCTACACATGTGGGGGGGGGGGGGGTGTGGCTCTTTTTCAATGTTAAATTTTTTTCCAATATTTAAAACATTTGTTTTATTGTGTGTGTGCATTTGGTTGTATGTATGTGCACCATGTGTGTGCAGGAGCCTGCTGAGGTCAGAAGAGTCACGGACTTCCTGGAGCTGGCGTTACAGGCAGTTAGAAGCCACCATGTAGCACTCTTTTAAACTCTATTTGGGGTGTGTAGGCCTCAGCCTCCCTTCCAACCACCTAACCCTTATGTGGTAGAAAAAAAGGTTAATGGGGGAGAAAGGGCCCAGACTCCTTTACTTTGCCAAGGGGTTCTTTTTGGGCTCTGTACTAGTCTTTGTCAACCACAGATGCAGCTAGCAGTCTCCGAAGTGTTTCTCAGCATCTGTCTGCTCCAAGCCATCTCTGGTCTCTCCAAACTTCTCTTTCTCTCATATTTATACTCTCAAAAGTCCTAGACCACGCCCCTCTCTGTGCACACATAGAAGGCCGTTACCAGCTGGCAAAAGCCACACTCCAAAAGAGCCAATTAACAGGTGTGGACAAACTATAGCCCACCTAAAATCCCACACTTGGGGTTAAAACAAAAACATTTACATAACATAACTGAGTTTACAAAGAAACCAAAACTTCTGTTACACATGTGGATGCTGGGAACCAAACCCAGGTAGGTCTTCCATAAGAGAAGCAAATGCTCTTAACCACAGGACCGTCTTTCTAGCACCCCCACCCCACCCTCAATTTTTAAATTAGTATATAAGTACATCATTTTTCTCCTTTCCTCCTTCTGCCAACCCCTCATACTCCTCCCCGCCTTTGCGAATTTGTGACCTCTTTTTAATGATTGTTATGCATATATATGTAATATGTTATATACATATGTAATATACATATATATGTAATATATGCATAACAATATAAGTACAATCTGCTGAACCTGTTTATTGCTATTTGTATGTGTATGATTTCAGGGCTGATCAGTTAGTACTGGATAACTAAATAGGGGACACTTCCCTTGGAGAAGACTAATTCTCCTTTCCTCAGCAATGGTTTCCCATTGTTCCTTTTCTAGGGTTTGAATTTTCCCCTTCCACGTTAGCATGTCCATAGGTGTCATTGTTCTTATTTAGACAGCCATATTGTTGAGATAGCATAAGTATAGCTTCCCTGTCATCTCAAGGCAGAGTTCTTGGTCCTCTGGCTCTTAAAATCTCCAAAGTGTTCCTTAAGCCTTGGGTGTTGCGGGTTCGGTTGCAGATATATCTGTTAAGGCCAGTGGTCAGTTGGTCACATTTTGACCAGCTATGGCTTTCTGGAATAGTCTCCATCTGCTGCAAAGAGACGGCGGCGATGACAGAGAAAAGTACACTTATTGTAGGTCTGAGGACAAGTATTTAGAGTGCAGTTAGGAATTACACAGATTTAATAAAGTGGGTTCTTCTCTGAGATTCATGAGCTCATTGGCTACAGGTAGAATCTTTTTTTTTAACATAAAATCTCAGCCTCTTTCTTTACATTCCACAACTGCCTTGAGGAGAGAAAAAAAAAATGAGAAGGCTCATAGAGCATTGGAACCAGTGAGAGAGCTCTAAGCTCATCTGTCTATTGACTGACATAAGTAAAACTCACCTCATTGAAATGGCAGTGGGAGGAAACTTGTGCCCCCTGACCAGGTCCTCTCCACAAACTGAACTTTTGTCTTTTTTTTTCTAGGTGGAGAGTCTTACACAGCCCAGGCTGGCCTCTAATTAGTTTCAGCTTCTGGTCTCCTACCTCTATCTCCCAGTGCTGGGGTTACTGGTGTATTTTGCCACTCCTTGCTAGAACCTTTAAATTGTTGGGGGAGTGTTGTTTGTTTCTCTGTGTGTGTCTTTTTGGTACAGTGTGTGCACACCCCCCCACCCCCCATGAAAAACTAAAGCTTTTCTCTAAGTGCCAGTGGTTTGCAAGAAAAGCAACTGTTTAGTTTGGGAACTTTTTTCCAAATGAATCATTGAGCTTGTGTGCGTGAGTGCGTGTTCTTAATAAGAATAATATACTAGAAAAAGAAAGCTTTGGTGGGTGACCTTGGTAGAAGGAATATTCTAATCTCTGAAATCTGTAGAGGTCCCCAAAGCCAGGGCACACTTTGGAGACCAGCCATCTTGCCCTACTCTCGACACACCTTCAGAAAGCTCAGGCTTCCCTGAACCAGCTGCATCTAGTGAGCACTAACGGAAAGCCCTAGTATTTTTTTTTTTTTTTTTTTTTTTTATGCAACCAAGCATGGAGATGTAGGTCAGGCACTGCTGGCCTGGCAGTTATAGCAACTCTGACTTTGCTCCTGCACCTGCAGCCATGTTCTCAAGACCCATGGGGTAGGGAAGGGATGCTCCCCTCTAAACAGGGATGGGATCTTCAAGGGCTGGTGGGTGGCTGGAGCTGGCTGGATCAAACAGAGGGTCGGAAAAGACCATCTGGAATGTAGGGAGTGAGAAGATGGCTCTGCCCAGGCGTGTCTGCGGCTTCTGTTCAGCTTAGTGTCATCATCGCTGATGGAAGAGACTGGGGAGGTCCCATCCTCCTGCTGAGCTCAGCTGGCTCCCCAGACCTGCACCTGAACCCTCTGCTTGTCTGCTGTTTACAAAGCTGAAGCTGCCGCCCTTTGGGACCCAGCCTGTTTTCATTTCTGCTCTCAGCTGTCTGATCTCCATGGACCTCACCTACACGTTTATGCGTGCCCGTCCCCCACAATGCTGCCCCACTAGGCCCCTCCAGCCTGGCACGTTTTGGCCTTTGTTCTCTGTAGAACTGCCAACTCAGTGCCTGGCACAGGGAGGATTCTTCTAGCCTGAAGCAAACTGCTGTGCTGCCTAGCCACACTTTCCCTGAGACTTTGCTTCTTTCTTTAGCTACATTCTGGGGGCAAAGGTTGGCCCCAGGGATGCTCTTTGTGTATCACCTCTAGTTTTTTGTTGTTTTTATTTATGTTTTTTATTTTAGACTGGGTCTCTCTGTGAAGTCTTTGATGTAGACCATGCTGGCCTTGAACTCACAGAGATCCACTTAACTTCTGCCTCCCAAGTGCTGGGATTAAAGGTTTCCCACCACACCTGTCACCTCTAGTTATCTTAAAGCCCATGCACAGTCTTGGTCCAACATCTTTCCAATGGAGATGTCTTAGGCCTAGACAAAGGACACTCAGGGTACAAGCACAGAGGACTTTGGCCCACTGCTTTGTCCCTAGCTCATCAATGCTCAACATCTGATACAATACAGATTGGATAAATGAAGGCCCAGGAATGAACAGGGCAGCTTGTCTGGACCTTTCAGCAACTAACTCCAGACAGCCCGGCTTACAAAGAGGGCCTCTGCAGATGGTGGTGGGTGATAGGCAGGTGAGATGGAACAGAGCATAATCAATATATTCCTCCTTTATGGTCTTTTAAGATGCCCAGGGAATCAGGGATTGTATTGCGTCTCTGCCTTCTCCAACTTCCAAGCCTAAGAGCGGTTGATACGCAAAAAAAAAGGACATCAAAAGGAAAAACTTTCAGCATGTGGTGGTGCCTGCTTATACTCAGAGCGCTTGAGGCCCAGGAAATAGGATCACTGAAGTTCGAGGTCAGCTCACAAAATGAAATCAACACCAGTCAGAGTCATATAGCAAGACTTTCCAGGGAAGGTACTAGCTGTTGTAAATAAAGCTACAACAGACTGGATGGGAAGTGCCACTCATCTTTAGCTGGAGTCAAAGGCACTCTTTGGGCTGGGACTAACACTAAGGACCGTTTAATTCTGCTGCCATGCCTGTGGAGTAGGTGCAGCTGTTCTTGTGCACTAGAATTCTAGGCTCAGCAGAGGGAAAAGTTTTTGCCCCAGCGGTCAGGAGGCCTGAGACCAGGCTTTGACTTATGTCTGGTGGCCTTTGGGAATGTCGCTGGATTTCAGTGTCTATCTGTTGAGACAAATTGACCTGGACAGGAGCCACACATCATGACACTTAAGATTTCTGAGGAGTCATATGATGCCTCAGCAGATAGTTAGCTGCTCCTGGGCGTCACAGTGGTAGTGTATATATCAGTTGCTCGAACAGCACATCTCTGGAGGGCCCTTCCCTGAGTGTGGCCCAAGGTCTTTGTCAGAGGCACCCTGTAGCTCTGCACAGTAAGGAGCTGAGGAACCTGGGCAGTGGTGGAAGTGGCAGAGGAGGACCTCTTTGGGCACTTGAAGAGTGGAGTGTATTCATATGTAGGGGGTGGAGCAGGAAGGAGGGTGTTCTAGAGACTTGCATCGATTGCTTAATCCTCCAGATCAGTCGCCTTCAGCCTGTGGAATTCCAAACATTTCTGATCAGATAAAGGTAGCTGAAAATACCCAGGACTTGTCCGGACTAGCTGAGGCCATGCTGGGGTGAAGAGGTTAAGGCTACAGTGCTTGAGCAACCTCTGACCACTTGGGAGCTTGCCCTGGCTCCTAGATTGAACTCTTCCCCCGAATTCTTCAGGATGGGGAGCAGAGCCGTTGGGCTTTGAGGTAGAGGAGGGCCCGGCCCTTCACACACTGGGTGCTTGGCCTTTTGGATGCCCCCGAAGGGACCCAGGGCTCAGTTGCCCCAAGTGACTTACTCTCTTCCTCTTCCTAGTAGCCCTTGCAGAATTCCTGTGATGTAATGGCCTTCACTTTGTTTGTTTGTTTGTTTGTTTGTTTGAGGCTTATTTATTTTTATGTGTGTTAGTGTTTTGTCTGCAAGTATGTCTGTGCACCATGCATGTGTTTGCTGCTCTTGGGGGTCGTCAGAGGAGGACGTTGGGGTTGGGTTCTCTGAAACTAGAGTTACCGAGTTTTCTAAAAGGGCAACAAATCCAGCCCCTCCTTCATTTTATAGGTAGGGAAATGCCAGACAGGAGAGTGGATTTACCTCAAGCAACCTAGCAATGGAGCTGTGTTCTTCCACAGCAGCCAGGACTGAGCACCCCCAGGAAAGAGGCCGGGCATGACTGGGGAAGGTGGCAGGAGAGCCTGCTGTGGACTCTGGTTGTTCCAGCACAGTGCAGAGATGCCATTTTTCTATTATTACATATAATCTGGTGGAGCACAGGTACTACAGCTCATGTATGGGAGTTGGTTCTCTCCTTATGTCATGTCATCCTGGGAATCAAATTCAGGTTGACATGTTAGACATGGGCAGCAGGTACCTTTACCTGTTGAGTATTCTCACTGGCCCACAGAAGATGATTATTGGTTTGTTTGCTTATGGGCTTGCTTGTTTTGAGGTAGGGTCTTACTCTGTAGTTTTGGCTGGCCCAGAACTCACTCTATAGACCAGGCTAGTCTCCAGCTCAGGGATCTCCTGCCTCTTCCTCTCAAGTGCTGGGACTAGAGGTATGTGCTCACAGAAGATGTCTTTTCTAGCACTTTCCCATAAGCTTCCCATCCTTCTGCATGAATCTCTGAGGACTTGGTGTCTGGAGGACGCCAGCTTCTTGCCCAGTTGCTTGATATTGCAAGGCCTTCTTGTACTGTTGCCAAAAAAAGATGGGAATGAAGAGGGAGTCAACTGGCCTTTATTCTTTTCAGCACCTTTTTTGAGCCAAACACCAGCCTAGGTCCAGAAACCAGAACTAACGGGCAAATGGAAAAAGTAAGCAGATGGCTTCCCTGAAGATGTGCTCTTTGAGCCTAAGAGTATGCTGGGCTGAGAGACCAGCATGCCAAAAAGCCTGAGGCAGAACAGAATGTGACATGGAGGGAGAGAAGCAGCCTGGCGGGTTGAGGCTCAGGAAACACACACACACACACACACACACACAAAACACAACACACACAATGCATACACACATTGACCCTTGCAGGCCAGGCCATGAGAGGACCCAGACTCAAACTGTGCCTTAGCTAGTAGTGAGCACAGTAGTTGTACCTAACATTTCCTCAGGGTTGACTGTGTGTCATGATTCACATGTGTTATGGTGAGTCCTCATAGCAATCTGAGCTGAGGTAAATTTTTATTCCATTTCATAGATGAGATGTTCAAAACTAAATATCTTAGTCTACTTGCCAGACTTCTGGCTACCTGCGTACTCTGTGCTCTGACATAGTAGTGGGAAGTAATTCAGCCTTGTTCTTATCAGGGAAGCACTTCCAGTTCACATGGGAAGAAATAGTCAGACAGGAAACTGGCCCAGGTCAAGGAAGGCTGGCAGAGCTGCTTCTGCCCACAGGTACCATTCTTGGCAGCTGGAATAGCAAAGATGAGAACAGATCCAAGGCCAGCCTTAGAGAAGCATTTGCTCCCTAAAAGAATGGTTTTCCAGTGCGGCTGCCCAATGTAAAGTGCTCTACACAGAGAAGAGAGACTGCCTCGGACTGACTGTATCCCACTGTCCCATCTACAGGAGGCAAACTCTGTGTGACCATGACAGTCCATCCTTAACTCCACCAGAGAGTTGGTATTGCTGGGGATCTCATGTGAAGGTAGATCAGGTGTTAGAATGTCACTCTTGGGCTGCCGTGATGACTCAGCAATTGAGAGTGCACACTGCCCTCGTGGAGGACCGACATCTGTTCTCAGGACTCATATCAGACAGCTCACAGCCACTATAACTCCAGATCCAGGGGATTCAGTGCCTTTTTCTTTCCTTAGCAGGCATTTTTATGTGCCCTTGCATACATGTGCGCATGCAGGCACATGCATATTCACACAGTTCGCTCTGAGTGTCCTTCTGGCCCGGGCCCCTGGGCTACTAGAGGGCTGTTATCTACTTGAGAGAAGATAGGAAGTCACCATGCTTGAAATGAGATGGCTGAGATGAGAAAAGAGGCCTCACAGAGCAGTGAATTGCTGGGCTCTGGGACCAGGCTGCCAGGGTTCAGCTTCACCTCAGGTATGTGATATGACCTTGAGGACACTGTGCTTCTTTACTCCTGTGTCCTTGTCTGTGACATAAAAGGTGAGAACAGCCCAAAGGATTTTGTTTGCTTGTGTTGTTGAGGGTGTCACGCCGTCCTGGCTGGCCTGGAGCTCGCTATGTAAACCATGCTGTCATTAAACTCATGGCAGCCTGACTCAGTCTCCATTGAGTGCTGGGATTACTACAGGCCCCACCCTCTCTTTTGGCTGTTGTGAGGCCTGGGTGGTTCCTGACACTGAAGGCGCTAGCCTAGTGAATCCTGGTTGCCATGTTACCCGCCCTCTGGGAGCAGGTGGTTGCAGACTCCATTGAGCAGAGAGTGCCTATGATGCTCTCCTGGTGCTCAGCTGAGTGGCCTGTTTCAAAGCTGGACAGATGGAAGGCCTCACTTACTCAGCCAGATACTTCTCGATTCCCCAGCGAGGTGTTATCTCCTCCCTGCACAGCCGCTTCCTGTTCTGAGAAATGCGCACATCTGTCAGGCTCCTCTTCTTAGAACTAATGGTGGGGGAAGGGGAAGGAGAGAAGGGGCTGACAGATGACCGACAGAGTTAGAGGAAGATATGAAAATGTCCCCAAAGATTCCCTAAAGCTCACATGGCCTACACCCTCAGCCAAGAAGCCCTCAAAAGATCGCCTTGCTTCACTGAGCATTTGCACCCCCTAATTTTAACACTGCCCATAACACCAGAGTCAGCTGCCTCTGCTCCCACTCTGCCCTCACTGATCTGCCTGCCCAGGGTGCCCACATCCAGCCTCTGTTCTTCAGAGCAGAGAGCTTGTTCCTCTCACATCACGCAGGTCAGCAACTCCCCCAGGAATGCCAAGGGAAGTGGATTCCAGTCACAAGCCTCACTCCTTCTGAGCTGCTGCCTACACTCCTGCCAAGAGAGAGATAAGGCCTCTGTGTGCCACCACCCCGCTGCCTCCTAGGGATCTCCTAACAAAGGCCTTGTTTATCTACTCAGCTGGCATTTATCAGCTTTTCTCTGGGAGAAACTGAGGCTAGGAGCAGAAAGGTGACTGCAGGTGATTCACAACCTACCCATACAGGGCCGTGCCAAGGCCAGGGGAAGGCATACTGCTACCGTTTCTGGCACAGAGTCACTTGTAGGAGCCCCTTCCTCTTCTCCACCCACATCTTTCCTGAAATAACCGAACAGGAAGGAAGTGGTGGGCACAGACCTGGTGGCTTTCCAGAGTCACCCAGGAGGAAGGAAGCACCGTCTGGCACAGGAGCTTGCTTGTTGCTCACTGCAGCCAGGATGGAAGGCTTTCACTTTCCCCTGGTTATTCGTCACATCCTTTCCTGCGGCACTTCTCTACTGGCTGTGTAGGACTCATTCATTTGACTGATAGTCTTAGACCACCTTACTCTCTTTGAAGGACCCAGAGCCTGGCCCTGGCACTGGCCCTGGCTCTGGATCTGGCTCTGGCCTACAATGTGGGTTTTGCTGCCTGACACATTGGACTTGAACTGCCTTACCTACTTTGGCAAGGTGTCTTAATGGCTCTGAGCACCAGTGTACTTGAGCTCAGAATTTGAACCTCTTTCCTTCACAGAGGTACATGAACATGGCCCATTATCAGGGCAGAAGAAGATCTGTTCTTTGGAAACTGAGCAGAAGAACTCAGCCTAATTGTTGCTATAGATCTGTAGGCCCAGTAGGCAGCGGTGGTACCCAGTGACAGTATGTGGGAACAGCTGATGAGCTGACTTATAAAAACAGTAAATCAGAGCACCTCACAAGGTGGCTCTGAAGAAAAGTGCCAGCTGCTGCCACTACAAGGGCTCAAGACCCCATCTCTTAGACAGAAAGTGAACAGTGCAGATGGTGTACCGGTCAGTGGTAAAGCACTTGCCTCACTTATGCGAAGCTCCGGGTCAGTCCTCAGTACTGCAGCCAGCTGTCACAGATGATTTTATTCTTACTGTTTAACAAGTGAGGACACTGGAGACCAGAGACATGGAATAACTTGCTCATAGTCACACTTGGGGAAGAAGCATGGAGAGAGGTGAGAGAGGGGAGGAAAGGGAAGACAGGTCCCATTCAGGTTGGGTGTGTACTCAGTCTCTGGGTTCCTTCCCTCCAGACATCATGTCACAGTGATGTCTTCGGTGTTGTAGTTAGTTGTAGAGAGAAGTTGACTCTTCCAGTTAGCCACCTGTTTAAAGTCAGTCTATTCTATATCTGATTAAGTGAGCTAGGTTTCAAAGTCTAGGTTAGGCTTGGTCCTGCTTGCATTGAACCCCAAGACTGATAGGGGAGACCAGCACGGAGATGGTGGCTTCCCTTCTCCATCCTGTTAAGGGTCTTTGTAATGTTAGAGCCTCTGGTGGAGCCTGATTTTTTTTCCTTGGTGCTAGGCATAAGCTCCACGACATCAAGTATTTGCCAGGCAAGTGCTCTGTCACTGAGCAATATCCAAGGCCCTAGGAGCATGGCTCTTTTGCACCTAAGGCATTTGAATCTTCTATGGCTGCAACAGGATCATCATTGAGGCATTGACATAAACCTCAGAGATTTTCCTGTCTTCAAGGTCCCAAGATCTATCGTATTATCTTACTGTTTTTTGTGATGCTTTCTTTTCTTGGCTGTTTTCCTTTTTCTTTTTTATATTACATGTATGGGTGTTTTGCGCGAATGTATGATTGTACACCACATGCATGTAGTACCAACAGAGGCCAGAAGGGAGCATCAGATCCCCTGGAACTAGAGTTACCTTACATATGGTTGTGAGCTATTATATGGCTGCTAGGAATCAAACCCATGTCCTTTGTAAGAGCAGCCAATGCTCTTAACCACTGAGCCATCTCTGCAGCCCCACCTCATTCCTTTTTCTTTCAAACCTTCCCTCAAGAATCTCTTTAGACATTTTTGTGCAAAGTCCCTTCCCATGAAATTAGAATATCCTAGTGAAGCATTTTTTATGCACTTGTATGTAGCCATAAACAATTGGAATATATAAGAATTTTTTATAGTGTCCCTTTGGAGGTAATCTCACTACTGCTAAGAATGTGCTAGAGCATAAACATGTCCTGGAAGTCCTGTGGGAGGTTTTGCCTGTCTTCAGGCCTGTCTTCATGGTTGGTGCTTCGTGAACATTAGGGATGTAACTGAAAGTGCAGAGAATCCGGAAACACACGAGAGATGTTCATTGCAGAGTTGGGGGAAAGCGAACAGGGAGGAGCGGGCTCCACAGTGGGGTCTCATGGGCTGGTTTAGGAAGAAAGGTGTGAGTAAGGAGTGAAGACTTTAGAACGTGAGCCCTTCGGTGGGTATGGCCATGACTACTTTAAGCCGTTTGGTGTTGGAAGAAAACACTTTTAAAGGAGTCCTAGCTGGACTTCTAGAGTGAAAGGTAGAAAAACTGGAGTCTTAGTCTAGGTTCTTCTCCAAACCTGCTGTGTTGACTCTCCAAATTCGGTCTGCTTGGGTTGGAGTCCATAACTGTTGTGGAGGTCATTGGCCATTGTGTCCCCAGCCACCCTAAAACTCCCACATGTATCTCCAAGGCAGCAGTCAGCTCCAAAGGGAACCTTCTCTTACTTAGCTCTAGTCGAAGCTGAGTCCAGCACACCCTCAGGCCTAGGTTTCCTGGGAACACCCATGACTTTGGTCCCCTGCCCACTGTGTAGTAAAATCAGTGGGAGCCCGAGGAGCAGTGGGGACTTATCTCTGCTTTTCCAGACCTGGGAGCTCAGTAGTCCTGTTTATTTACCCAGAGCAGCCGCCCGCTGAGAAAATGGCTGTTTCCAAGTGTGCCGTGTGAACCTGGGCTAAATATACCCACACCACAGCCTCTCCTGCCCTCACCCCCAGGAACAGCACGGCCCATTCTGCTCAACTCTCTGCAAAAGCCACTGCCAGGACTCGCGCCCTTGAAAGCCCTGCTCACCCCCACCCCTCCAGAAGGAGCTCTGAGCAAGATCACCCTGGCCAAGAATGTAGCATAAGAACAGAGACGGGAGTGGTCAGTATCTTGTTCTCTGTGTCCCCTCCACCCTGGAATGACTGTTCCTGGACAGTGAACGCTTTGTGCCTTCATGGGGACAGGGCCTGTTTACTCCAGCCCAGCCCCAGAGCCGAAAATTTCCTGTGGCTGTCAGCCCTCTACTTCAGGAAAGTTCCAGTGTGGGAGCCGGGCTCTCAGTTTTGGCTACCACCCCAGCGTCCCTGATTCCTTGTGGCCTCTTGAGATAACCAAGACTTCTAGCTGTGGCTTCTTTTCTCCTGTCCTTCCCACAGCCCAGGACTTTATTTACACATCTTTTTGTTGCTTTACCCAGGCCTGCTTAACTGGCTGGCCTCAGACTCCTATGTATCTGAGGGTGACCTTGAACTTCTAATCTTCATGCCTCCATCTCCCTCATACTGGGGTTATAGGAATGCACCACCATACCAATTTTATGCAGGGTACCAGGGACCCAAGGCTTCATGCATGCTGGCTGGACACTTTACCAACTGTGCTACATCCTCTGTCTTAAGAGCTCTCTTGCCAGGCATGGTGGCGCACACCTGTAATTCCATCACTTAGGGAGGCAGAGGCAGGTGGATCTCTGTGAATTTAAGGTCAGCCTAGTCTATAAAGGGAATCCAGGACAGCCAAGGCTACACAGAAACCCTGTCAACAAAAACAAGACCAAAAAAAAATCTCTTCTCAGTATAGAGGCTGGCCAGGATGGACAAGACAAGAACAGACAGCCACTGCTTTCTGTCCAGGTCCTGGGCTCCCCTCAGGTCTGTCACCACTGTTCCTTGCCCCAAAACCATGTGGCACTGCAACAAGACAGTTCTCCCTGTCCAATAGATGGAACCGGAGCAGCAGTCACTCTGATTTTGCTAAAGATAAACCTTAAGGCCTCATACATGCCACGTGTTCTGTAGGACCCAGCAGCCCTGCACCTCTCCCCGGTGAGGCAGGCAGTCCCTGCAGTCTGGTGCTAGCTCTGCTATCTGTTAGTTAATGTGTTCCACTCCTTAAGCCTCAGGCATCTCACCTCTGCTGGGAAATGAGACTCTAGCCTACCTCTGAGGGCCCAAAGGAAAGATGGAGCAATTCCTGGGGCCTAGTAGACGTGCAATGTATTTGTTCTCCTTCTATGCAGTCCTGTTGCTTAACTTCCCGGTGATGAGTTCAGAAATATGTCATCAGACCACTAGAGGGCAGCATAAGAGATTATGATGCAGCACAGAGAAGCAGCAAAACAAGAAAGGGTTGAGGGCTCCTACCAGCCTAACTCACCCATCTATGTGTAGCGAGCATCTTGTAAGCAGCGGGACACTCAAATAAATAACAGTGCCACACACAACACAGCATTGTGTTCATTGTTCAGTCCTTTTCTGAGGCAGGTTCTCACCAAGTGGGCTAGGCTGGCATCAACCTCATAGAGACCTACCTGCCTCTGCCTCCTGAGTACTGGGGTTAAAGGTGTGTGCCCAGCTGTGCCTCACTGCTATGCATTCAGTATTATATGACCGGCAGCCCAGTAGGCTTGTTTCACCAGCATCACAAACACATGAGGAACTTGTCTCATTGAAAGAGCTGAAACCTTACAGGCTCCATTTTAATGTTATAGAACTTTGTGCACAGTTGTGTGTGTGTGTGTGTGTGTGTGTGTGTGTGTGTGTGTGTGTGTGTTAGGCAACACCTGACAGTTTATGGCACATCAGCTTTGTGCCAGACCCTATTCTAAGCTTAAGGCAGGACCTCAGCTCTCGCCTAGTCATATCAGGTACAGAAGGCAAATTACAGCAAAACATGATGTCTGCTGTGGTCCTGTGAAGTGCTGAGGAGATAGGGGTGTGGCCACCTATAACCCCAGTGCTCCCAATACTCAGGAGGCTGAGGTAGGAGGGTTGAAAATGCAAGGCTAGCCTTTGTCTCTGGAAAAGGGGTGGAAGAGGAGAGGAGAGAAGAAAGAAGGTAGTATGCTGAGAAGACGACCTACAGCAAGGTTAGGGGTGGGCACAAGTGTTGGGTGCTCCAGACAGTGCAGCCAACAGGATCCGCAAAGAGACCATAGAGCCAGAGTAGGGGCCAGAGAGACTCCCGGGACTGCAGCTGTGACAGGGAGGCAGACAGCTCTGGTGTGAGGACACTTTGGGAAGATGGAGAGTTTGGAGAACTGGATGCATTGTGGTCAAAGAGGACTTTCCATCTGCCTGCTGCTTCCAGTTCTTTTCTTTGAGTGGATGGGAACTTTGCTATAAGGGCCCATGGCTTATGCTGCCTCTCCAACAGCATCATAAAGACCATATTGATCTTTTCGGGTCAATCTGCTCAGAGCTTGTGCCATCCTGCTGCTAGGCACCAGGATGCAAAATTTCCCTGCTGAGCATGGGGGTAGCTGCTAGAGCGCAGGACTGCTTGCAGTGTGCAGCAATCTGGTCAGTGTTTTTAAGCAATCTTCTCTGCAGAGCATGGCCTAGGGGTGCATGGTACTGCTGAGGGATATCAGTGAAGAAGAAATGAACCAGGCTGCATCTTGAGGGATCATACTGGGAGGTGGGGCCCAGAGCCACCTGAAGATGGAAGGCCTGTCAGGGAGCCTCCACTTGGCCAGTTGGGACCAGATGGAGACTAACGTAACCCCATAGTAGCAATGCCCTAGGCTCTAAAGTCAACATTCAGTTTCTCATTCCACAAACACAAGGCAAACACTTATTTCTAGGAGCCAAGTACCAAGTGTGGATTCTGGTTCTATCATTGACCAAGTAGGTGACCTTAGTTGGATTCCTTTCCTCCCAGAGCCTGAGGAAGACAGCCCGTTGCAGCTGGTGGCTGCACAACTCTGACTTCCATGTGCTGGTTGTGCCACTGAAACACTTGCTCCTCTGATAACTGAACTTCATGACAGAGAGCTGTTGGCTTACCTCCTCCTGGGCCTGGACTGACAGCCCTGGGTTGGGGACAGGAATGGTCCCCCAGTCTGAAAGTCCTAAGACCACTGGCTGAGTACCCCAGTGGAATTGCTCTGAGAACCTCGCCTCTCTGTGGTCTAGCAATGGACAACCCAAGGGTCTGGCATTCCTCTTGGACTCCAGTCAGCCTCTAGGGATATGTTATACCGCACAACCTGCCCCATCCCACCTCCTGTACCCCACTGTGTCTTAGTAGTCCCTGCTGGTGTCTATTGCCTCTTGAGGCAAAATGCACTCTCTCTGCCCCTGTGTTCTCAGTAGCACATTAGGTTGGTCTTCCCTAGCTGGGGTTTAGAGGAGCAGCCTTTAACCTTTTCTCTGGCCATGGTGGGCACTAGTGCCATGGTTTTACAAGGCGATTACATAGAAGTGCTCTTTTCTCCTACCCATTCAGTACAAGGATTCACAGTGTTTCTCTTTGCTTCTCCGTCCCTACAGGACACTTTTGTGGAACTCTACGGGAACAATGCAGCAGCCGAGAGCCGAAAAGGCCAGGAGCGTTTCAACCGCTGGTTCCTGACAGGCATGACTGTGGCTGGTGTGGTTCTGCTGGGCTCACTCTTCAGTCGGAAGTGACCAGACAATGACCACCCACTCGCCTGTCACCCTGCCCCCCACCACAACTCTGTCTTCAGCCACCATTGCTACCAGGAGAACCACTACATGCAACTCACACCCCTTCTCCTATCACAGGGTTGGGCCTAGACCGAGTCCCCTGCAGTTAGCTTTCTAGAACCCACCACGCTTCTGTGAGAGCCACCTTCCCCCACATCTCAATTCCCTTGGCCTCAAAATTCACAAGGTTTTCCCCCAAATCGGCCCCTTGGAGGCTGGCAGGAGCGGGAAGGGTTGTGCTAAAGGGAGAAGGGCCTGCCTTGTTGGTGGGACCCTTGTTCCCCGGAGGTTCCTGGGAATGCTTTTCTGGCAGGGAGCCAGAGAGCTTTCTAAACCTCTTCCCCAGAAAGAGACTAGATTGCCTTGGTTTTGATGTGTGTGGCCTCAGAATTGACCATTTCCTGTCCTACTGTGTCCCTGGGCGGCCCTCCTCCAACCCCCTCCCACCCCTTTTTCCTATCTCCACTCCCCAAGAGCCATTGAGAGGTCCCTTTTGACTAATTAGAAATTCAGGCTGCTTGGGATAAAGAGACAAGGACCAGAACCTCCCAGCCTGTGGCCTGGCCAAAGCCCTGACTCCTGGTCTGAATGTTCTCCTGAGGCCTCTGGCTAGAGGCTAGCCCCACTAGAAGGAGGGACTTAGCTGCAGAAAGTCCTTCGTGCTAGAGCTAGAGTGGCTCTTGCAGCTTAGCACCGCCCTTCTTTACCCCTCCCCTGGCTCCATGACCATGACTAAGGGACCAACTGGACCCAAGATAGGTGCCCCAGAGCTGTCCAATGACTTTAGCTGCCTCACTTCCTGCAAGATCAGCCTATGGCATCTTTGCCTTGGGTGTTGGCCACAGGGTCTGGGGACTCTGGCTCAGCCCTGAAGTGAAGGGAAGCTCTACAGAGCAGCAGTGGGAGCCCTGGGGCCTTCCCTACCTCAGGCAGGAAGGGCAAGAAGGAGAGCCTGGTGCACAGGTGAGGAGGACTGCAAGGGCCTGCCCTACCCAGTCTCTGTGCCCTGACCCCATCCAGCCTGGGCAGCAGGGCTGCCAGGGTCACCGTGGCCTGGCCAGGAGCCCTTCAGGCCTCTCTCTCCTCTGCTCCACCCTTGGCCTGTCTCATCCTTAGGGGTCCCAGCTCAGCTCTGGCTACCCCGGGCTCTCTGCTGTACATATTCGAGACTAGTTTTTATTCCTTGTGAAGATGATATACTATTTTTGTTAAGCGTGTCTGTATTTATGTGTGAGGAGCTGCTGGCTTGCTGTGCGCGTGCACGTGGAGAGCTGGTGCCCAGAGACTGACAGCCTGATGCTCCCTCCCTGCCCTTGCCCGGGGAAGCCCAAGGGGGTCCTGGCTTCTGAGGGGCACCTGGCCCTCCCCTCCCTCACCCTACACTTGTTCCAGCTCTTTGAAATAGTTTGTGTGAAGGTGAAAGTGCAGTTCAGTAATAAACGGTGTCAATTCTGTGGACCACAGCCTTGGCTTTGCGCCGTGCGGGCGAGGGAGAAGTTGTTGGGTCCTGTTGCTCTGGGGATGGGTGGCCCCAAACGTCTTTCTGTTCTTTGCATTCTGTACATTAGTGGCAGTAGGCACATTACTTGAGCACCCTGGGGAGCTGACAGTTACATAATCACTGGGCAAGTGTGTACCGAGTCCTGCTGCAGCACAGACCTGCCTTCTTGAGACTAGTAGAGAAGAAAGGTGTGGAAGTGGGGTGCTGGCTGGCTAAGGGCTTCCATGAGAAAGCCACTATCTTCTGGCAAGACATGAGAGACTTGAGAGTAGATAAAGTGACCATATTTGCAGTAACATTTTTAAGATAGGTCTCAGAGTTTCACATGAATCAGAAATGGCTCTAAAAAAGATGACACGTGCTGGAGAGGTGGCTCAGGCTGAGAGCTTGCTGCATAGTCCTGAGGACCAGAAGTTGGATCCTAACACTGCTTAATAAGCCGAGTGTTCCCCAGACACATGGAATCCAGTTCTAGTGGATGTGCTGCCTTCTCTGGACCCTGCCCATATACAAGCATGTGTGCCCTCACACATGTGCATATTCATACAAAATGTTTTTTGAAGGTGACACAGAAGCCAGGCATGATGGCACACTCCTTTAATCTTGGCACTCAGGAGGCAGAGGCAGGCAGATCTCTGAGTTCAAGACCAACCTGGTCTACACAGTGAGTTCCAGGACAGCTAAGGCTCCACAGAGAAACTCTTGTCTCGAAAAACAAAATGGAACAAAACAAAAAAGAATGGTCTTCAGTTTTGTTTTTGAGACAAACTCATTGTATAGCCCTGGCTGGCCTGGAACTCTGTATAGACCAGGCTGACCAGAAAATCACAGTGGTTGGCCTTGCTCCTGCCTCCTAGGTACTGAGATTGATTAAAGGTGTTTAAAGCCAGCTAGAACTATAGAGTAAGATTATATCTCAAAAAAAACAAAGGTGTTTTTTTGGGGGGAGGGGGTTGTTTAGAGCCTTGTATGTGCCAGGCCAACATTGTGTCACAGAGATACATCAACAGCCATTAACCATAATATTTCTTGATGTCCTCAATGAAATAATTGTAGTATAAGCCCAAAGTTCCTCTCCATCACGTGTGAACAACTGTCCATAACTATAGTTCCAGGGGATCTGATACCCTCCTCTGGCCTTTGAAGGCACCAGGCACACACATGGTGCACAATATACATGCAAAGAAAACACTCACACACCCTGAGACAGGCTCTCTTGTAGCCCAGAATATCCTCTAGAAGTGAGAATGGCCTCCTCCCTCTACCTCCCAAGTGCTGGCGCTATAGTCAGGACCTGACACACCCACCTCCAAATCTGCTTTTCAATGGAATTTGAGAAAGGTGGCGCACGTATGCAGAGAGCAAGCCTGCAGTTCTCTTCTAGTTCTCCAGATTCGAGCAATTTCTGATCAGAATGGCTAGCTACTTGAATGTCTTGTGGTAGCTGTACCTGGAGCTCTGAGTTGGAGTCCTCTTTCCTTCCTCTCTGCTTTTGACTAGATAAGAAGCCATGACGGGTAGTCCTCCACATGCATCTGTTTCCATGGCTCCCATGGAATCAGCAGTATGCCCACAGCATGCCTCCACCACCACATGGAGCTGGGACCAAGAACCTATGTACTTGCCTGTTTCTCTGTTTAGCTAAATTTTTCTTTTCTGGTGTGCCAATAATCCAGCCCAGAGCCTGGAACGTGCTAAGCGATGCTGGGTCACTAGCCACATCCTCAGCCCGTCCTTGCTTATTTGTGACAAGGCCTCAATCTGAAGCCTGCGTTGATCTGGAATTCACTGTGCCATTCAGGCTAGCCTCTAACTTGAGTCCTGAGTGCTGAGGTTGTAAGTGTGAACCACTGTAGCTAACTTCTTAAGCATGTTTTCCAAATGAGCAAGGCATGCAGGAAACAGAGCAGCTAATGATCAACTTGGCTACAGCAGCTGGAGAGATGGTTCTTTGAGTGAAGATGTTTGCTGCCGAGGCTGGGAGTTCAGTCCCCCAGGACCTTGTATGGTGGGAGGAGGAGGCCCAAGGCCTGCTAGCCAGTAGGCCTCTGATCCTTACATGCTTTGGCACACACACCCTAGAAGAAAATATTTTATTTTTCTAATTATAAAACATTTTACTTTGGACTTTTCTATCTCCACCGTCACAGCTCTGTCATGAGGTTAAAAGCAAGAACTTTCCCTTCATGTGAAAGAAATAGAAATGAGGGCTGGGACTGGAAATATAGCCCAGTGGGTAGAATGTTTGCCTATGAGGCACAAAGTTCGGATTTCAAATCCTGCCACCACTGCAAGTGGTGGGTGTCTGCCTGTAACCCCAGCGCTCAGGAGCTAAAGGCGGGAGGATCAGAAGTTCAAGATCATCCTCAGCTATAGAGTGAGTTCTAAGCCAGCTTGCTACACAAGAGCAAGTGTCTTCGTTCTATTGATGTGAAAAGACACCATGACCAAAACAGCTCTTACTTAAAAAAAAAAAAAAAAAAAAAAAATTTTTAAAAAGATTTTGTGTGTATGAGTGTTTTTGCCTGCCTGCATTGTATGTGTACCATGTGCATGCCAAGTACCTGAGGAAGTGGTGAGCCTCCCTGTGGGTGCTGGGACTGGAAACCCAGGTCCTTTGCAGGAACAAGTGCTCATAACCACTGAGCTGACTCTCCAGTCCTGTCCCTAAGAACGTTAAATTGGGGCATCCTTACCGGTTTAGAGGGTCAGTTTATTATGGTTATGGTGGGGAGCAGACATGCATGGTGCTGGAGCAGTAGTTGACAATGTCAGTCCTAATCCCCAGGCAACAGGCAGGGGGAGAGACAGGGCCTTGCATATGCTTGTGAAACCTCACCCCCCAGTGACACAGCTCCTCCAATAAGGCCACACCTAAGCCTTCCCGTGCACTTCATCAACCCAACCAGCATTCAAACTCAGGAGCCCGTGGGAGCCATTCTCGTTCAAACCACCACAAAGGAAAGCAGAGAGAGGAGGAAAATGGCTGAGAGGTTGGATGTAGCTCCAATGCAGAGCGTTCTCTTTCTTTTCTTTTCCAGACAAGGTCTCTCTATGGTAGCCATGGCTGATCTGGAACTTACTAGGTAGACCAGGCTGGCCTCTAACTCACAGAGGCCTGCCTGCCTCTGCCTTCCAAGTGCTGGAATTAAAGGTGTTCACCATGACACCCACGACCACAACAAAAAGAAAAATGGATATATGTAAGTTATATATATGTAATATATAAGTTTATGTATTCTTTGATTTTTACTAAATATCCACACATTGAAGTTTGAGAGCTGAGCACATAAAGTATTTATTCTCGCCTAATTTATGTGGTACATAAGCCACCACATTTTAGTAGGTTCACACATGAATAATTAACTTGAATAATTTCACTATAAAGGTCCTTGTGAATTCTTAAAGAATTTAAAGGGCCATATTACAGAATTTTAGCAAGATGATCTTACAGTTTGAAAACGTCTTTTTTTTTTTTCTTTTTTTCTTTTCTCTGGGTGACTGTCCTGGAACTTGTTCTGTAGACAGGGCTAGCCTCAAACTTAGAGATCCACCTGTCTCTGCCTCTGCCTCATGAGTGCTGGATTAAATGCATAGGCCACCACCACCACCCAGCTGAAAATATCATTCTTGAAATACTCAGATAATAAGAATGTGGATGTAAAGTAAGAATAGGGCTTACGCGGAGCCAGGCGAGGTGGCCCATGCCTTTAATCCCAGCATCTCAGAGAGACAGAGGCAGGCGGATCTCTGTGAGTTCTACAAAGCCTGGTCTAGAAAGTGAGTTCCAGGACAGCCAAGGCTACATAGAGGGAAAAAAAAGCATAGGGCTTTTGGGAAATACATCGAAGTTAACTTATGTTAACTTAAGTTAACATGTCAATTGCATGGCTTTTGCACCTACTGCTCAGGAGGAAGTCACCCTCCCCAGGAAATCCCAGGTCAGGCTCAAGCTGAACTCAGAAATCAACCATCCCCATCCCTAAAAGCTGTTACAACAACAATGGCGTCAAATCCAACCACGAAGAGTAACAAGACGGCTCGCTGCGGAAGGAAGCTGCTGCCACGCCTGACAGCCTGCTTTCGGTGGAGGGACAGGACACGCTCCTGCAAGGGTGTCCTCTGACCTCTACGCATGCTCCGTGGCACTTGCACAACCTCACCTACGCGTGCACACGCAGATAGAAGTCATAAAAACATTTTAAAGAAATAACTCTCCAGGGGAGGGCTAGGAAAACGATTCCAGCCATAGGTTGGAGCACCTGCTGTGCCGTCATGAGGACCCGATCTTAAACCTCTTAGTCCCACCATAAATATCTGGGGTGGCCCGAGGGAGCACCTGTACCCACCATAATGTCCTCCTCTGGCCTCAGCTCAAGCACACGCAGGTAGAAATACAGCAAACACGCACACACATGAAATATTTTTACAGGTTTTCCCTGTGTAGCCCTGGCTGTCCTGGAACTCACTCTGTAGACCAAGGTGGCCTTGAACTCAGAGGTCCACCTGCCTCTGCCTCCATAGTTCTGGGATTGAAGGCGTGTGTCGCCACCACCCAGCATAATTTTTAATTTTTATTTTGTGTGTGTGGGTGTTTTGCCTGCATGTATGTCTGTGTACTGAATGTGTGCAATGGCTAAAGAGGCCAGAAGAGGGCATGAGATCCCCTGGGACCGGAGTTATGGATAACTGACGGGCATGGGGAAGTAAACCCGAGTCCTCTGTAAGGGAGCCAGTGCTCTTAACCACCGAGCCATCTCTCCAGCCCAGGCAGAGGTCACTTTTACCTTGGTGTTTGTGACAAGTCACCTGAAGACAAACTACAAAGAATAGTCCTCACTGATGGCCACTCTGCACAGCTAACCATCAAAGGGCGTGGCGGGAAGACAGGCCTATCTCTAGCTGTACCTGCCTCATAGGGAGAGCAGCAAAGCCCAGTGTGGTGTTTGGGAGGCAGACTGCAACAGATGGTCTGGGGTGAGTAACTCATCCTAGCTGCCAGGGTTTCTTTCCCTGATAAGGAAGGGAGTGCTGCTGGCATAGTGGCATATACCTCTAACCCCAGCCCTTGGGAGGCAGAAGCAAGAGGCCTGCAAATTCAAACCCAGCCTGAGCTAGATAGCAAAGACCCTGCCTCCCCTAAACAGTGGGGAGCGGAGGCGGATAGAGGACTCAGTGATAGAGTGCTTGCTGGTATGTGCAAGGCCCTGGGTTCCTCCCCAGGACGGCCTCAACCAAAAAGGGTAAAGCCGTGATGGTCCACACTCACCATGCCTGGCAGTACTGCAAATGTGATGCTCACAGACTCGCCTGTCTAGGAAGCAGCACATCAGAGCTGTCAGACTAACCTATGAAACCAGCAAGCTGCCTCCCTGTGATCTCCCCGACGTGGTGGGCTAGTGGTAAAGCCAAGCAGGGAAAACTGTGGCCAAAGGCCCCTGATGATGAACCTCAGTCCACCTATCAAAGCATCTGTCCCCAGGGCGGTGCTTCTAGGAGGTATTGGAATTTTAGGAGGTGGGGCTTATCAGATGTTCCTAGGTCTTTGGGGGTGTGACCTCTACTTCTCCCCAGCTCTCTTTCTTTCTCTCTCTCTCTCTTGAGATAGGGTTTCTCTGTGTAGCCTTGGCTATCCTGGAACTCTCTCAGTAGACCAGGCTGGCCTCAAACTCAGAGATCACCTGCCTCTCCCAGTGCTGAGTGCTGGAATTAAACGTGTGCCACCCGCCTACCTCTCTCCTGTTGATTGCTTTGTTTGCTTTGTTTGAGGTAGAGTCTCCAGTAGCTGAGGCTGGCCTCCAACCTACTATGTGTCTGAGGACGCCCTTGAACTTCTGATCCTTCTGCCTCAGCCCCGAGTGCTGTGATTGCAGGAGTATACCACCGCTTCCAGATTTAAGAAGTGCTGTGGATCAAACCCAGGGCTCTGTGCATGCTAGACAAGAACTCAGCCACCTGCGTCCTTTCGTTTGTTTTGTTTTGACACAGGGTCTCCCTGTGTAGCTCTCTCTGGCATGGAACCTGCTATGGAGACCAGCCTCTGCTTCCCGAGTTGGAATTAAGAGCTTGCACCAGCACACGTGGCTAATAATGCACCTCTAGCAGTACCCGCAGAGAGCCGAGGCACAGGTGAGATGGAGCCAAGGCTGAACCATTGTGGTCACCTGTCTCTGTCCTTTGCTGTCTCCCCAGTGACTCAGAATCTGCCCAGCTCTGATGTGGACACAGTTGATCATTTAAAAAGATGTTTTTCCCAAGACTGTAATACAAGGTTAACTTGACCTGTTGTGCTCACTGGAGCGTTGGGTGTTTCTTCTATCCTGCTCTTGGTAATCTTGGGCTTTCTTGGCATCTTAGGCAGCTGCAATTGGTTCCTGAGCCTTATCACAAGGCTCAGACCAAACCCTGAGACTCATGACTACAGCCACTGGAGGGATTGGATAGTCCCTGAACTAAGTCACCATCTATTAGTCCAACAAGAAGGCTAGAATTCTTTTTTTTTTTTAATTTATTTATTATTTATACATCATTCTGCCTGCATGTACACCTGCAGGCCAGAAGAGGACACCAGATCTCATTACAAATGGTTGTGAGCCACCATGTGGTTGCTGGGAATTGAACTCAGAACCTCTGGAAGAACAGCCAGTGCTCTTAACCTCTGAGCCATCTCTCCAGCCCCGAATTCTTTTATTTTTATTACTATTTTGTGTATATGAGTGTATTTCCTGAATGTATGTCTGTGTGCGCTATATGTGTGCCTAGTGCCTATAGATGCCTAAAAAGGGCATCAGATCCCCGGAGATTGGAGTTGCAGATGGTTGTGCTGGGACTCTAACCCAGGTCTTCTGGAAGAGCAGCCAGTGCTCTTAACCACTGAGTCATCTCTCCATTCCCAAGGCCAGAATTCTGTTTGTTTGTTTATTTGTTTGTTTTGAGACAGGGTTTCTCTGTGTAGCCTTGGCTTGCTGTCCTAGACTCACTTTGTAGACCAGGCTGACCTCAGACTCACATCGATCTGCCTGCCTCTGCCTCCCTGAGTGCTGGGATCACAGACATGCACCGCCACACCCAGCAAAGGCCAGAATTCTTGATCACAAAAAGAAAAACATCTTTAGAAATCATGCCAGGCACTGTCGGATAACTGTCAGATTTTTACATAATCTCAGAAGTCTAGCCAAAGCCTTCTGCTACCTCCAGCAAGTGTACCTCTGGGAGTCCCTTTTGCTCTCAGTAAAGCAGGTTTGCCAGCTGGGTGGTGGCCCTTGCCTAACATATACAAGGCCCTGTTTCCACTCTGAGCATTGCACAAAGTTGAGTAAATAAACAATAACAAAGAAGCCTTTCAGCAGCTTGACCTGGCTTGCACATAAGTGAGCTGGGCTAGCTTGTTGGCTTCTGGAATCTACACATAGAGACCCTGTCTCAAACAAACAAAGAAACAGGGCTGGGTGGTGGCTCACGCCTTTAATCCCAGCCCAGAGGCAGGTGGATCTCTGTGAGTGGTAAATGGGTTCACACCACACAGTGCAGGACCCAGAAAGCCGCTGTTCTCTGGCCCTGACACCTCTCCTCTGCTCCCTCCTCCATGCTTTCCTCTCGGTAGAAGCAGCAGAACCTGGGGGGCTCAGGCTGTCTGCTCCCCATCTCTCTTGTCCTGTCTCTTTGGCTGTCTCTCTCTAAGGTGTTACAGAACTCACCACCAGGGGGCCTTTGCACATCGCTCTCTCTGCCTAGCCTCTTTCACCTAGCTTCCATCTGGTCATCTTTCACATCCACGGAGGACACTTCCTCAGGGAAGCCCTCCGGACTGAGCTCCTGATTGGCCATCCAAATACCACTTGGCTTCTTTAGTTGGCATTTCTTTGTACTCTGATTTACTAGACTGGCCATCTGGTTAATATTCCAGGTTAATGACCCTTTTCCCGTTCCAGACTGTCAGATTCACAATACCAGAATTAATGACCCTAGTAGGAAACCTCATCTGACTTGCCCCGGAGCCTGGGACATAGTTGGTACGAAAATTTGTTGGCCGAATGAATGATGTTGCTGTTATTGTTTCCCTAAATCCATCCTTCGCTCTGTGTGTGTGTTGGGGGGTGAGTATCTGTGGTGGTACACTGCTCAGATCTACAGAAGTGTAGTTGTCAAGCCTGGAGTCGTGGCTAATCCCAACACTTGGGTGTGGGAGGAGGAAGGATTAGAAATTCAAGGCCATCCTTAGCTATTATAGAAATTTAAAACTAGCCAGGCTACTGTAACCCAGTATTAGGCAGGCAGAGCAGAAAGATCACCCTGAGGTCGAGGACAGCCAGAGCAACACAGGGAACCCATATCTCAAAGGGAAATGAACGGAAGAGCAAACCGGAACAGGAAAGGAGGGTTCTCTGCTGGGCCTCCTGTACTTCAAGTCAGGCCTGCACTTAAGGGATGATGATACCGAGCATTGCCGGTAGAGGGCGCCGGAGAGCAAGAGCACCGTGGGCAGAAAGTTTCTCGCCTGTGTGTGTCCATCTGGTGATCATCACAGCAGCCACAGCGCGGAAGAGCTGTCAGCGCCTTCCAGGGCCCCTGCAGCCCCCCAGGGCAGAGGCCGCCCACGTTGGACCTCATATCCACAGACGCCCTCGCTCCACCGGCCACAAGCCTCAGCCCCGGCAGCTGCGGTTATCCTGCTGCCCGTAATTATGGGACAGCTGCGGCCAGGCACCCATGCAACTTCTCCACATCCATTTTCCTAAGAACCTGGACCCCAGAACAGGGGAGCACCCTGATTTTTGGGGGTTCCCCTAGGGAACTTTTAAGGTTCCCTTTGTGGCTTACGGTATAGGTTTGATCTTTTTCGGTATTAATGAGACCCTGGCTTGGTTTGGTTTGGTTTGGTTTGGTTTCGTTCTTGGTAACACTGGAAGTTGAACCCAGGGTCTTGCACATGTTCGGCAAACACTCCATCACTGAGCCTTATCCCCAGCCCCCCCCCCACCTTATTTTAAAGATGTATTTATTTATTATTTATACAGTATTTTGGCTGCACACCAGAAGAGGGTACTGGATCTCATTATAGATGGCACTATGTGGTTGCTGGGAATTGAACCCAGGACCTTTGGAAGAGGAGCCAGTGCTCTTAACCACTGAGCCATTCTCCAACGGCCTCAGCCCATTTTAACCATGGATTAGATACAGAAGGCTCCAGCCTATCCCGCCTCCTGCCCCCCGGTGTCAGACTCTCATTCTCTACCCCTCCATCCCGCTCAGTCATTGCCTCCAGATCTATTCACAGGACTCATTCCTCTTGGCATCGGATCCTCAGAGGCCCCAAACACTGAAGCTCCCCATCATTCTTGGGACATAGTGGGGTGTCCTGCTCCTCAGCCCAAGCCCAGACCAGCTCTCTTCCATCACACCTCCTTCCTTGCTCCAGGACCTTCTTCAGTCACTCCTCCTTAAAGGTCAGACTGGCAAGCCAGGTCCCATCCCAAGGTTTCTGCACTTGTTAATCTATATTATTTTTCCAAAAAAAAAAAAACAACAAAAAACAGGGTCTCTCTGTGTAGCTCTGGCTGTCCTGGAATTCACTCAGTAGAACAGGCTGGCCTCAAACTCAGAGATGTGGCTGTGGCTGCCGCTGCCTCCTGAGTGCTGGGATCAAAGACGTGCGCTACCACCCTGAGGTGGTTCTTCTTCTTCTTCTGCCTCAAACTCAGAGATGTGGCTGTGGCTGCCGCTGCCTCCTGAGTGCTGGGATCAAAGACGTGCGCTACCACCCTGAGGTGGTTCTTCTTCTTCTTCTTCTTCTTCTTCTTCTTCTTCTTCTTCTTCTTCTTCTTCTTCTTCTTCTTCTTCTTCTTCTTCTTCTCCTCCTCCTCCTCCTCCTCCTCCTCCTCCTCCTCCTCCTCCTCCTCCTTCTCCTCCTCCTCCTCTTCCTCTTCTTTTTTTCTTCTTCTTTTGTAGTGCCAGGGAAGAAACTGAGTCTCACACATAAGAGATGTTCCGAGAGCCGTCCCCTCCACTCCCTCTGCCTTCCAGTCAAGGCTTGCTTCCTGATTCCAGCCTGCCCTCTTCACCTGCTTCCCAGACTCCGGTTACCCTGCTTTCTCTGCAGCACTGTTCCCCGCAACAATCACGGCAATATTTCTTGCCATTATTTGTTACTCACTTCTGTATAGGCCTCTGCAGAAGAACAGTCTTCTCTGCGAAGCCGAGGACTTTGTCCTGCAGCATAGTTGCATACACGAGCAGAATCTTACTGCTGGGTACTCCATGGGTGCTCGGAAAAGATCTGTTAATTGACCAAATGGGTGTTTTTGCCTTTGCTACGGCCTCCCTTGAATGCCTTCTCTCCTCCATCCTGCCTTTTCCCAATCCTGCCTAATGCCCAGCCCCAGCCCACTTCTCCAGGAAACCCTTCGAGACTTGCCACCCCCCCCCCCCATTTCACTGCTTAAGTTTACATACTAGCAGATACAGTCCAAAGGAGAGTTTTCAGGAGAAAACAGACTGCTTTTATTGGAGCAGAGAGGAGTAGAGGCGACAGGAAGAGTTAGGGGAAGGGAGGAGAGGTGAGGAGGGGGGCCCTGGGCTCCAGGTTCTGTACCAGGGTGATTTTATGAGGGCAAGCGGCAAATGTGTGGAGCTGGTCACTTCTTCCACTCTTTCTTCTCATAATCCCAGTGGGCAGCCAGGCCCTGTATGGGGTTGCTCTTCATGTCCAGCAGGCGCTGGAGCTGCTGGGCTTTCCGTTCTTCTGTCAGGGTGACAACCTTCTCTGGGAACACTGCAGGAAGGGCAAGGGGGAGACAGTGGCAGCCCAGGTCCCCTCGGTCTCCCCCCCTCAACAGCTCCCTCCTCTACAGCCGTGCAGTCAAGGTCCCCTACACTGAGGGGTGTTCTCCTTGCTATCTCCAGGCTCTCCTGCACCTCTTTGTTTCTGTCTGTCTCTGTCTCTCTTTTTGAAACAGGATTTTTAATATGTGGCCCTGGCTGTCCTGGAATTCACTCTGTAGACCAGGCTGGCCTCAGAGTCCTATCCACCGGCCTCTGCCTCCCCAGTGCTGGGATCAGTGGTGTGCACTGCCAGGCTCTCTAGACTCTCTGGAAAAGCGCCCTCCAGGACCAGGGCTTTGCCCCCAGCTCTGCCCTACACTGCAGCTCCTGCCCACAGTGAGGCCGTTCCCCACTCATCTCTGTGATTGTGGCAGCCTGACAGAGGGCTCCCTGGGTTGCCCCCAGCCCCACCACCGCTCCACTCTGTGGCCTTGACCTCGTTACTTCAGCTCTCCAAGACTCACCATCAGGAGCAGGTTCTGTCTGGAGGGCTATAGGATGGCCCTGGAGAGATGGCTCAGAGGTTAAGAGCACTGGCTGCTCTTCTAGAAGTCCTGAGTTCAATTCCCAGCACCCACATGGTGGCTCACAACCAACTAAAATGAGATCTGATGCCCTCTTCTGGCGTGCAGGTGTACATGTATGCATATGGTATGCATACATTGTATGCATAATAAATAAATAAATCTTAAAAAAAAGAATGGCCTCCATAGGCTCATATGTTTGAATATTCTATTATTAAAGTATACCACTATTTAAAAAGCATTAAGAGGTGTGGCCTTCTTGGAGAAGGTGTGCCACTAGGGGTGGGTTTTGAGGTTTCAGAAGCCCAAACCAGGCCCTTTTGTCACTGTTTTTCTGCTGTGTGCTCATCTGGATGTAGAACTCTCAGCTACTTCTCCAGGACCATGTCTGCCTGCCTACCACCATGACAGTCAACTAAACCTCTGAAACTGTAAACAAGCCCCAATTAAACGTTTTCTTTTATTAGAGTTGCTGAGGTCATGGTGTCTCTTTACAGCAATAGAACAATGACTAAGACGCTGAGCTAAAGAATAAGACCTTGACTTTATTTATTTGGTTGGTTGGTTGGTTGGCTTTTGAGATAGGATTTCTTTGTGTAGCCCTGGCTGTCCTGGAGCTCACTCAGTAGATCAGGCTGGCCTCAGACTCAGAGATCTATTCACCTGCTTCTGCCTCCTGAGTGCTGGGATTAAAGGCATAGCATTCACCACCACCCCCACTACTAGGCAAGACTTTGCATCAAAGAGAGAGAAATGGGGGAAGAAAGATTCCCAAAAAAGCAACAAGCAACATTTCCTAGCTTCCCTTGCAGCTAAGCAAGGACACGCGATCATGTGTAGCCAATAGGACATGAACAAAAGAGGCTGGACACGGAGAACCCAACTCATACATCAAATGTAAGCTTCTCTTCCTGTTAGTTAGTGTATCAGAGCACAGGGTCTGTGGAGACAATCCTGTCCTAGATGGCCTCACTGGCCTTTTATTGTGAGAGAAAAATAAACCTAGCTCGGAGTGCACCTGCGTACCTAACCGTGACTCTCAGGAAGGAGACTCCCTCTCGGAGATCAACCTGGTCCACATAGTAAACCCCAGAGCTGATTACAGTGTGCTCACCTTTAATCCTAGCAGTAGGGAGGCAGATGGATCTCTGTGAGTTTAAGTCCACCCTAATCTATACAATAAGTTCCAGGCCAATCAAGTCTACATAGTAAGACCCTGCCTTAAAAAGGGGGGGGGGGGGGCGGGGGGCGGGGGCTGGAGAGATGGCTCAGTGGTTAAGAGCCTGGGTTCAATTCCCAGCACTCACAAGGCAGTTCACAGCTGTCTGTAACTCCCGTTCCAGTGGATCTGACTCCCTCACACAGGCGTACGTGCAGTTAAAACATCAATGGACGTTAAAAAAATAAATAATAAATAATTTTTTTTTTAAAAGGAGCTGGGTACAGTGGCAAACACCTTTAATCCCAGCACTCAGGGAGGCAGAGGCAGGTCAATCGCTGTGAGTTTGAGGCCAGCCTGGTCTACAAAGTCCAGGACAGCCAAGGCTACACAGAAAAACCCTGTCTTGAAAAACCAAAACAGGAAAAAAAAAAAAAAAAAAAAAAAAAGGAAAAAAGCCAATAGATCCATGTCTTTCAATTGCTGAAAATATGTTAAGAAATACATGGATTGGCCAGGCAGTGGTGGTGCACGCCTTTTTTAATTTTAGCACTCCGGAGGCAGAAGCAGGCAGATTTCTGTGAATCTGAGGCAGCCTGGTCTATAAAGCGAATCCAGGACGGCCAGGGCTACACAGAGAAACCCTACCTCAACACCTTCCCCTACCCAAAATAAATGAAAGGAAGAAAGAAATACGTGGCTAATAGCCAGAAATCAGAACCACTGTTTGTGCGCCCACTTGGACCTATAGCCTTTTCATGAGAGCCCACAGCTGGGTGCTGTTATTCTCGTTTGTGCAGACGGGAAAACTAATGCCCTGAAGCGCTGGCCCCCCTGCATTCCCCATTTGAGGGCCATGTTCTGTTCTTTACCCTACCTCTGTGGAGCCTCTTCAGAACCCTTGCAGAAGAGTCCTAAACATGTTCTCCTTGGGAGCTCAGCCGGTGGCTATGGTCACAAAGGCATAGACAGCCTACAGCCGTGGGACCCAGGCACTCACCATAGACCCGCTCCCACCAAATCACCAGAGCCGTGAATCCAATGGAAAAGAAGACACAGCCCATCACCGTCTTCCATTGGTTGGAGCGATGGTTCATCTCTGCGAAGGTTTCGTGGAACTGGAGCCGGTACACTGGAGGCAGGCAGAGTGTGGAAGCTCATGCATGACCATGCCGAGGACCCTGGAGTCAGCTGTTGGCCCTGACACCCTTGACTGCCCCTCCCTGCACCGCAGGCTGTTCACTCAACCACGTAGGACAGGGTGTGTGTATGTGTGTGAATGTAAAGGCTAGAGCTCACTATCCCGTGTCTTCCTCAGTTCTCTCTACCACGTAGTTTGTGACAGGGTCTCCTGTTAAACCTGAGGCTCACTGATTGGTCCAGACTAGCAGGCCAGGGAGAGCCTCCTGTCTTGGTCTCCCGACAGCTGAGATTACTGGCGGGTGTTTATTATACCCAGTTTTGTTTTGTTTTGTTTTGTTTTCTAAACTCACGTGCTCTTGCTTGCTCGGCAGGCACATAACTGGCTGAGCCATCTCCCCAGTGCACCAGCCCACCTTTGTTCTGAGCTAGGTTCCTACTCTTGCCTCTGGTTCCTGGATGCTGGAGCCCGCAGGCAGCTCACCTGTTGGATCCTCACCGAGCACACGCTGTATACAAACCATGGCAACCCTGGGCACAGTGGAGACCAAGTGAATGAAAACTCCTACCCCGCTGGAACTTAGGAGGAGAGGCACCAGAAGTTTCAGCAAATGGTTTAGGGGTGTGGGTGGGTAGGAGAGCTGCCTTTGTTAGGGGGACTCAGAAAGCCTCTCAGAGGGGAGCTTGGAACCCAGGTTTAGGGAATCAAACAGAGAAAGTCAAGTTGAAATTAAAACAAAGTCCCCATCAGGGAGTGATGGTGCAGTTGTTTGTTTTGTTTTCGATGTTTGAGACAGGGTCTCTCTGTGTGGCTCCAGCTCTCCTGGACTCACTCTGTAGACCAGGCTGAGCTTGAGCTCAGAGATCTGTGGCCTCTGCCTCCTAAGTGATGAGATTAAAGACCTGTGCCACGATGGCCAGCTGATTCCGGTCCATTCTAACTGAACAGGGAGGCTAGATTTCTGACACACAAGTACAAAACCAAGTTTTTATGTTACAAATTTTTATCAGGACTTTCCTGTCCTCTCTCCTCCCACTGAGAATTTTATCTGCTTTGTAGAGTTCACTCTCCCCAGATGCTCAGAAGAATGACACATTCCCAGCACCTAGATCTCTAGCTGTGCATAAGAGGCTTTGTTTTGTATCTCTGAGTTTAAAACTATAAAACATTGGCTTATTTTGGGAAAGAATCTCATTACACAGCCCATGTTGCCCTTGAATCCACAATCTTCCTGCCTCAGCCATTCCCAGGGCTGGGTTTACAGGTGTATGTCACCATGCCAGCTTAAACCTTTATTTTTGCTTAAGTTTGCACCTTCTAGTAATTATCAAAATATAGTCATAGTTAGATGCCTCCCCAGGCTCTGGCATGGCTGTCAGGAGATGCACAGACCAGGCCTATCATGGCCCAATGTGCCACCTCAACTCAGATCAAGAGTCAAAGAGTGAAAAAGCAGTAGAGGGGGAAAACAATGTCTGTGTGGCAAGGACCTGGTCTCAGGAGGACTTAGGAGAGATGCTGACCCTGACCCTTCCTCCCTTCCTCCCCTCTTCCCTTCCTTCCTTCCTTTCTTCCTTTCTTCCATTCTTACTTCTCCTCTGCCCTCTTTCCTGCTTCCTTCTTCCCTCCTTTCCTTCATTCTCCCTTCCTGCCTTCCCTGCCTCTCTTCTATCCGTCACCCCTCCCTCCCTTCCTTCTTGCATTTAAGAGTGTCTCCACATGTGAACAGTGTTTCTCTGTGCTTTAAATAACTCTGAACTGGCTGTGTGGAGGAAAATGAGAACTGGCGCAGGTTCCTGGGTAGAACTGTCTTGGGTTGGGCAGTTTGGCTGCCACGGTGTCTCTCCATCCAGGCAGGAGCAAAGAGAAGGAAGGAGGTGGGGTGAAGGTGAGGGATGGGGAGACAAGGGGCCCAGTTGCTGATGCTGGCATTCTCCTGTAGCTGTAGCTCACCAACCTTCCCAGAGTGTGGTGTGGCTGTGGTGCCATTTGTGTGGGAACAAGTCCTGACCAACATCTAGGAACTCAAAGTTGTGTGGCCAGGCCAGTGATTTCATCTTTCTGAGCCTCAGTTTCCTTTGGTGTAGGACCGGCTGCTGGCCATTTAATGGGGGGTATAGAGGCATAGTTAGTGTGGTGACATTTAAGTAGAGAAGGAAACAGGGGTCTTCTCTTTCTGATATAGAAGGGAGATGGATGGAATGGTTGGAAGGAAGGAAATGAAGGGAGGAAGAAGGGAGAGGAGGAAGAAGCATCAAGGGAAGAAGGAGAATGGGGAAGAAGGAAGAGGGAGGTGGGGAGATAGGGAGGGAGGTGTGGGGGGGAAGTGGGGGAGGTGGGAGGAAGGAAAAGGAGCCAGGCAGAGCACTGAGTATGTAAGTTTGCAGGGCAAGGGTGCAGCCTGGCTTGTTCCCAACCATACTGCCAGGGTCTGCATTTGTAAGATGCCCACTAAGACACAGAGTGAGAGAATGAGTGAGAGAGTGTTCGTGCCATCTTCCATCCATCAGTACCCCCTGAAGTAAAAGATCTCTAACACCCCAACTGTGGAATGTAGCAAATAGGCTCCAGATAGCCAAAGTCAGCCCAGGGCCACCACCCTGCTCCCTCAGCTGCCTCTCTGTGCCCTACCTAGTGACAAGGACCCTCCACCTCTGCTGCCCTGACACCCTTCTCCACCTCCACGTCACTCATATTTCCCAGAAAGACTTCCTGAAGACCCCATCAATCTTTTGGGTCTGCATTCCCTGGGACACACCCTATCTTAGCCACACATCCTGTTTCACACTGTGAGGTGGTCCAGGTGACTCCTCATGTCCCCAGGGTCACTAGCTTCAGACAGGAAGATTCAGTGAATTGAAAAGGTGAGTTGAACTCCCTCCCCTCCCGGCCTTCCCCTCCTCTCCAGCCAGCCTGCCTGGTCCAGTACTTACAGGCCACCTTCTCTGCTTGGCTTAGCTGGGCCCAGCTGCCCTTCTCTTTCTCCTTCAGGGCCCGCTGCTCCTCATTGAGCTCTGTACAGTAGGGTTCATCCGGCATGGGATAGGAGCGCTGGGCATAGCGGTCAACATAGGGGGTCATCCTGCGATGGCTGTCAGCTGCAGGTACAGGAGAGGGAGCTGCGTCCAGGCTGCCCCAGGGTCACCTGTCTTTAACCTTGATTTCTTTCTTTTTTTTTTTTTAATTCTTTATTAATTACACGTTATTCACTTTGTATCCCCCCTGTGGTTCCCTCCCTCTTCCCATCCTATCCCTCCCTTCCTCCACCCTCAGCATGTATGCCCTTCCCCAAGTCCACTGATAGGGGAGGTCTTCTTTTCCTTCCTTTTGATCCTAATCAATTAGGTCTCATCAGGAGTGGCTGCATTGTCTTCTTCTGTGGCCTGGTAATGCTGCTTCCCCCTCGGGGGGGCGGGGTAATTAAAGAGCAGGCCAATCAGTTCATGTCAGGGACAGTCCCTGTTCCTATTACAACGGAAGCTACTTTGGATACTGAACTGCCATGGGCTACATCTGTGCAGGGGTCTTAGTTTATCTCCATGCATGGTCCTTGGTTGGAATATCAGTCTCAGGAAAGACCCCTGTGCTCAGAGTTTTTAGTTCTGTTGCTCTCCTTGTGGAGTTCCTGTCCTCTCCAGATCTTACTGTTTCCCACTTCTTTCCTAAGATTCCCTGCCGTCATTTCTTATAATAGTACCTTCCTTGTTCACTGTGCCAGCTTAAGGCTTTCAGGTGAGTTGTTGGCTCATTGGCCTCATGTCACTCTGAGCCATATGATGTGTCTCCACTTGACAGACCGGCAAATTGCTCCTTCAAGCAAGGAGCACACCAGAATGCAGGTCACCTCCCCTTTGATGCAAAGATCTCCCCTGTGTTCTCTGGGGAGATCTAAGCCTAAGAGGAGGCCCAGGAAGGCCCTAGGGATGAGGAGCGACTTAAAGAGGGAGCTGAGATCCAGGCGAGACTGCCGTACAAACTATGTGCACCTTCCACATGTCTTCACACGTGCTTAATGGGGCTTCCGAGACAGCTGGGTTTGCACTGCAGCTGGACACTCAAGTCACTGTGCACAGTTGTGTTTGGGCAGCCTCATCTAGAAAGTGTGGACGATGGAGAGATTGCCTCACCCCTCAGTGGAAGCTTCCAAATAGCGCACTCAAAGGTCCTCTGGGGGACGAGGGGGCAAGAAGATAGTTTAGTTGGTAGAGCCTGGCCTAGTACACAAAAGCCTGGGGCTGTGAGAAGGCCTGGGTTTGGTTCCGAGCAACCCTAAGCATGGTGGAACATGCCTGTCAGCTCATCATTCTGGAGGACTCGGGAGGTAGAGGCAGGAAGATTAGAAGTTTAAGGTTGTCCTCAGCTACATAGCAATTTCCAGGCCAGCCTGATACCTGAAAACCTGTCTCCAAAACAAAGTTTCCCTGCAAAATAACTCAGTGGGTAAAGGCAGTTGCGGTGACCTGATGACCTGAGACCTGAATTCAGTCCCTAGAACCGATGCAAAGATGAAAGGAGAGAGTCTCTGCCCTCTACACTCGTGGGTAGCATGCCCCTCATACACCCCGCATGCATACAACAGTGTATGCAAATGACCCCCATATAGTGGGCATGCAAGCAATAACAAAATTTTAAATCTCCTCGAGGCTTCGCTCGGTAGCTGGCCTTCAGCTTTGTGCAGGCTGCTGGGTTGCCCTGAGCAAGGCCGGGAAGTGGAAGGTCTCACTAGAGGCTCCCCTGTTTGTTACACCAGAGGCAGGAGGATATCCGAGTAGTCTTGGTTCTGAGTCTTCTTCTTTGTGCTATCTTGGTTTTTTGAGACAGTCTCACTCTGTAGCCCAGGCAGGTCTCTAGCCCACAGTGATCCTCCTGTCTCCGTCTTCCAAGTGCTAGGGTTGTAAGGGATCAACAAATGTCATCTTAAGCGTCAGGAGATTCCTCCTGCTAACTGGCTGAAACCCTTCCTGCTTTCGACCTGTTTCTTCTGACCAGTCCTGACGCCAAGGTCTGGAAAGGAGAATTCAGGGTCCTCATCCTCTCCCTTGGGACACGATGGCCTTAGAGGTCTCAGGTTGGGAGCCACGCTCTCATGAGACCTGGAATGAAGGGGTCTACTCTCTCTTTCCTCAGTGCGCTCCGTTTGCTGGAGGAAATTGGTCCAGGACTCAGAAGCAGGATCAAAGGAAGCGATGTGAGGGAGTTAACAGGGCTCCCTGTCAGAGCTCTGGAGCTGGGCTGGGAACAGGGATCTGAGACTTACCAGCGCCGTCTGGGCTGTGTGTCCCTCGAGTTCCGAGTCCTCCTGTCCTCATCGCCAGACTCCTGGCAGCTCTGGAAAGCATCTGCGGGGATGCAGATGAGTGTGGTTCTGCGCTGCGCTGCTCGCTGGCTGCCCCTCAGGGCCAGCTTCTGATTTGCTATTGAAGCAGAGGCGACCCGTATAGCTTTGTCTAATACCACCGTCGGAGTAAATGTGGGGGGGAGGGAATTCTAGACCATGGTTCTCAGCCTTCCTGATGCTGCCGCCTCTTAATACAGTTCCTCATGTTGTGGTGACCCCCAACTGTAAAATTATTTTCGTTGCTACTTCATGACTGTGATTTTGCCACTGATATGCAGATGGTCTTAGGCGACCCCAGCACAAGCGTCACTCAACCTCCAGGTTGAGGACCCCTGCTCTACATCTTTGGGGCCCTCTTGGGTTCTCCATTCCTCCTTTGAGAAGTTGGAGGGAGTCAAGGCTCTGGGTGAGATCTGAATCGTTTGGGACTGGGGGCCCTGCACGCTGATGCTGACCTCACATCAGCCAAGTTGGGAGCCCCACTAATTGCCTGTCCCAGAGAAAAATCCTCCCCGCAGGGCCGTGGGCCCAGGTCTCTCAGCAGCTGCTCCGTGTGTTGCTCTGAGGTCTCCTTAATTGACTGCCTACGTGCGCTTTGCCGGCTCCTCTGCTGGAGGAGGAGGCAGGCTGCGCCCTACCACCACACCGGACACGCATGCATTTGGCATCCCAGAGGTTTTCGAGGCCAAGGACCAAACTGAGTCAGCGGGTGCGAGAGGCAGCACTTTAGGAAAAGAGCCAGCCCACCCTCTGGAAAGGGAGACCCCGCTGCACGGGAAAGAAGGAATGCCCGAGGCTAATTCCCGGCATTAGACCGGGTCAGTGGGGGAACCCCAGGAAGGGAGGGCTGTGAGGTCAGGGGGCAGAGTCTCAGGGTGGCCGCCACACACACACACACACACACACACACACACACACACACACACACAC
>NW_026594152.1:1116354-1126215 GCF_907164565.1 Psammomys obesus | reverse complement strand
CACACACACACACACACACACACACACACACACACACACACACACACACACACACACACACCGCGACCCTTCCCTCGGGCGGGCGGGACTTACGTTGCAGGCTGGAGGCGGCGGCGAAGAAAGTCAGAGTTGCCCTGCTGAGTGACTGGCAGGGAACCGCAGACGGGACCAAGGGGACCAGAGCACGCCCCGCCTCCGCCCGCCACCCCCTCGTGGGAATGTCCCGCCTCTGTCTATTCGCAGGACCAAGTTCCCAGGGGTATAGCAAAAGAGGGAGGACTGTGGCTGTCCGTCCTGTCCCCACCAGTGTGGGGACCTCCGTAGACAACCCCCCTCACCCCCTGCTGACAGAGGAGCAGGAGGAAGTCCCAGCCGCCACACCTTTCTCCGTGCCATCCCACCAGGAATGCTCTCTGATTTGGTTCTGAGTCCAGGTTTCTTCTAGCCCAGGTTGGCCTCGAACTCACTATATACCAGAGACTGGCCCTGAGCTACCTTTTGCCTCCACTTTTGGGGCGCTGAGATTACAAGCTTGACAGAAGTATCTTGTTAGCTTTCCAGCCTCCCATCCCCAGCTTCCTTCAAGTACCACTGTGGATGCTCCTTCTGCCTTTCACCCTGAGAGAGGTTCCTGAGGTAGGAGGAGAGGGGAAAGCCTCCCTCAGCAGCAGGCCACCGGCAATCCATCCCAGGATTTCAGAACTGGAGGCAAGAGGATCTCACAGCTCAAGGACAGGCTTTGCTACAGGACCCTGTCTCTAAGGAAAGAGATAATGCCTCCCCCTTGATTTCTCCTCTGAGCTGTGTGACTCCCAACAAACCGCCTAATGTTCCTGAGCTCCAGTTTTCTCTCCCATGAGAGAGATCAAAGGTTGGCTCCTACGTCATGTATCTTTCTTCACTGGCTGTAATATTTCATTACCAGAAAAACCTCAGCTACATTTAATAAATAATTACCTACTGACAGGCCTCTGTGAGTTGGAGGCCAGCTTGGTCTACATAGCTGGTTCCAGGCCACCCAAGGCTACATAGTGAGGCACCACCTCAAAAACAGAAACAAACAAAGGAGGAATTCTTTATTGATGCTGTGCCAGTGAAGCACTTTAATCCCAGCGCTTGGGAAGCAGAGGCAGGTGGGTCTCTGTGAGTTCAGGGTCGGTCTGCTCTACAGAGTAAGTCCCAGGACATAGTGAGGGCTATGTAGAAGGACCTTGTCTCAAAAAAGATAAACAAGGGCTGGAGAGATGGCTCAGAGGTTAAGAGCACTGGCTGTTCTTCCAAAGGCCCTGAGTTCAGTTCCCAAAAAACCATCTATAAGGAGGTCAGGTGCCCTCTTCTGGCATGCAGGCACACATGCAGGCAGAATGCTGTAAAAATAATAAATAACTTTTTAAAAAGATAAATAAAATAAATGTATTATTACTGTGTGTATGTGTGTATTCCCACAGTGTGTGTGAGGGTGTGTGTGTGTGTGCCATAGTAAGCGCTTGGAGAGCACAGGATGACTTCCAGGAAGCATGGGTCCAGAACAGAGCTTGTCAGAGCTGCTCAGGGATTGCTCTTTCCTGCTGATGAGTTCAAGGCCAGCCTGGGCTACAAAGTCAGACCTCTTTCAAAAGGGGGTGGTTGGCAGCAGGACTATACATGGAGGCACAAGAGGACCACACTGAGTTCAAGGCCAGCCTGGGCTACATATTGATTACCAGGCCAAAAGGGCTGCATGAAAAGATCCTGCCTCACAAAGAAGAGAAGAGGGGTTGGGGAGGGTTTGAGGGGTGGGGGAGCAGGGCAGTGTAGCTTGCTAGCAGAGACAAATGATCCCAGCACTCAAAACAAAACTGTTGGGGGTTGGCGAGATGGCTCAGAGGTTATGAGCACTGGCTGTTCTTTCAAAGGTCCTGAGTTCAATTCCCAGCAACCACATCTGGTGCCCTCTTCTGGCCTGCAGGAATACAGGCAGGCAGAATACTACTGAAAGGTGCACTGGGAATCCGTGCAGCTGCATTCATTCCCAGTCTACAGCGACTCGACCAGACAGCTCCTGCTCTTCTAGGTCCACTGTCCAGTTCCAGGCAGATGAAACTACTTCTTGGAGCAGAAGCATCCAGGTGTGCTCCAGAGTGGAAGGAAGGCTGCGGTGGACAGGCAGAAACAGGGAAAAGCAGGCTAGACGACTGGGAGAGGGCTGAGCCACCACACAGGGGCCACAGTGGGGATCTTGACTTTTATTCCACAGAGCAAGAGAGGGCTGGGAGGCCAGCCAAGGGCTGGGTGCTTGAGCGACATATCCAAGGCCCTGGGCTCAAGTTCCAGTATCTAAAAAAGAGAATGAGAGGTGACCAAAGGCCAGGCGTGGAATGCCGCGGAAATGGAGGGAAGTGTGAATTCAGTTACGGGGCCAAGGACTGTCAGTAGACTATTAGGTGTGGGCTGTGGTTCCACGGCAAACTGCAATCACCGTATCCTGGTTTTGTGTCCATGTTGTCTGCCCATCCCCAACGCACTCACCAGGGTTCCAAGAGCCCATCCAGGCCAGTTTCCTCAAAGGAAGGGCTCTAATCCTCAGGGAAAGATAAGCTTGCCAGGGCAGACACTCAAGGGAAGATGCTGGAAAGAACTTACAGGCAGGATAGATATCACCTCCATTCTGAACCTGGGTAGCGCAGCCTGGAGAAGGCAAATACGGGCTCCTGGGATTGGTTCCAATAGCCCCTTTCCTCTGCCAAGTGTGAAGGGCAGGCCCTGTGTGGTTCTGGTGGTCACTCTTGAGAGCTGCTCTTCCCCTCCATCCAAGGTATGTCTAGATTTGAGAGATGCCAAGGGACCGATTTCGCCCGTGGAGACTGCCATGCTGTGGAGTAGTCTCCTGGAAGCCGAGGGCGGAGAAGACTCTCCGTCACGCAGCCTTGAAGAAGCACACCTTCGTTGCCACAGCCCACTTCCCCCACACCCAACGGTGCTCTGCGCACCCCCGCCCCAGCACGCCAGTGATTGGACCCAGGGTCCTCCCACCACACCCAGCATGCCTCTGTGTTCCCAGACGTGTGGGTGGCTGTGTTGGGAAGAGCAGCTTTTGTGTGGGTTCTTGGGTGAACAGTGCCTTTTCTGGGCCTCAGTTTCCCATCTCTCATAGGGCCTCCCAAGGGAAGGCTTATGTGGAACATGCGCCTCTGTTCGTCCCCGTCCTTTCCCACCAGCCTCTGTGGGAACTCCAGGCTCGGGATGTAGAGCGAGGCTGTGATGAGAAACATCTGTTTGGAAGCTTTGCCCAGGGCTGAGGAAAAGAGTGAAAGCAGGACCCCCTTCACTGGGCATGGTAGATATGGTGGCTCACTGTGCCTGAAGGGCCATTGAAGAACATGGTCTGTGGGTCCTGGGCCTGTGACGGACTCTCTGTACATCAGGTCACTCTGGGGTCCTGGGCCTGAGTCTGCTCCTGAGATCCTTGATGAGACTGGTCCTTATGGTGCCCTCCTGTTACCTGACTCCTTCAGAGTGGGGACAGGAGGACAGGGAGTTAAAGGTCATTCTCAGCCACATAGCAAGTTCCAGGCCATCTTGGGCTATTATATAAGACTTCAAAACAAAACAAAATCCCTGGTGGACACCAGAGTAGGTACTCCTTGTGGGCATCACACTTTTGCCAGCACCTGTGGGCACTAAAGCTCGGTCTTGGGGATACCCATAGAAAGAGTGAGATAAGCCTGATGTGGTGGGGTACGCCTTTAATTCCAGCACTGGGGAGGCAGAGGCAAGTGGATCTCTGTGAGTTCGAGGCCAGCCTGGTCTATATAGTGAGTTCCAGGACACTCAAAGCTGCATAGAAAGACCCTGTCCAAAGCTGGGTGCTGGTGGCACACGCCTTTAATCCCAGCACTTGGGAGGCAGAGGCAGAGGCAGAGGCAGGTGGATCTTTGTGAGTTTGAGGCCAGCCTGGTCTACAAAGCAAGTCCAGGATAGCCAAGGCTATTCAGAGAAACCCTGTCTTGAAAGAAAGAAAAAGATAGAAAGATAGATAGAAAGATAAAGATAGATAGAAAGAGCTTTTGGTTTCTTTGTTTGACTGGTTGACTGATTTTAGATACAGGGTTTTCCTGTGTAGCACTCACTCTGTAGATCAGTGATTTGTCTGTCTCTGGCTCCCAAGGTCTGAAATAATTTATTTTCTTTTTATTGCCTTGTACACGACCGACCGTGTTTCCTGATTTCTACTCTTTCTCTTTTTAAAATATAAAGGTTTATTTTTAATTGCATATGTGGATTTATGTTTGGGTGCAGGTGTCCAATGAAGCCAGAAGAGGGCGTCAGATTCCCGGATGTGGGTGCTGAGAGTGTAGCTCAGGTCCTCTAAAGCTCCTAACTTACTCTCAGCCATCTCTCCAGCACAGTATCTATACTTTCTGATTTCTTTGCTTTTTACTTGCTTTGGTTTCCGTTTGCTTCTCTCTTCCTAGTTTCTTGAAGTAGAAGCCTGTATTATTGAATCGAGTCCTTTTAAAAATTTTATTTATCTTTATTTCACGTGCATTGGGGTCTTGTCTGCATATTTGTCAGTGTGAGTTACAGACAGTTTTGAGTTGCCATGTGGGTGCTTGGAATTGAACCCAGGTCCTTTGGAAGAGCAGCCAGCATGCTTAACTTCTGAGCCACCTCTCCAGCCTAAGACATTTCTTGTTTTATATAGGCATTTGACACTATAAAATTCTGTTTTGCTTTAGATGCATCTCATAAATTTTGTTATTTTATGTATTTATTAACCTCAGTTTAAAATTTCTTTGGTTTTGTTTTTCAAGACAGGGATCCTCTGTGTAACAGCCCTGGCTGTCTTGGACTCACTTTGTAGACCAGGCTGGTCTAAAACTAAGAGGTCCACCTGCCTCTGCATCCCAGAACACTGGGATTACAGACGTGCGCTGCCACTCCCAGCTTCAAATCATTTTCAAATTTCTTTAGAGATATTCTGGCCCATGAGCCATTTAAAAGTGATCTGTAGCTGGTACATTTAATCCCAGCACTTGGGAAGCAGAGACAGGCAGATCTCTGAGTTCAAAGCCAGCCTGATCTACAGAGCTAGTTCCAGCACAGCCAGGGCTGCACAGGGAAACCCTGTCTAAAAACAAACAAACAAACAAGAGTGAATTATAATCCAGGCTGAGGGAGATGGTACTAGAATTCTTTTAGTCCTAGCACTTGGTAGGCAAAGGCGGACGTATCCCTGTGAGTTCAAGGCCAGCCTGATCTACATATCGTGGAGTTCCAATCAGGGCTACCTAGTGAGATCTTGTCTCAAAAATCTAACAAAAAAAAAAAAAATTCCCTGAATTAAACAAACTCAGAAGAAGAAAAATCAGGAAGAAATTCCCCAGGAAACTCTACAATACTAAGCACAACTTGTTCTTCAAAAGCTGATTCCAGCAGGTATGGCGGGGCATGCATGTAAGTCCCAGCACCTGAGAGGCAGAGACAGGCCAGTCTCTGTGAAATCAAGGCCAGACAAAGCTACGTAGTGAGACCCTTAAAAAAAAAAAAAAAAAAAAAAAGGCTGGGCAATGGTGGCGCATATCTGTAGTCTCTAAATTTGAAGCCAGCCTGGTCTACAGAGCAAGTTCCAGAACAGTTGGGCTACACAGAGAAATCCTGTCTCAAATAACAACAAAAATAAAACAAAAAAACAAATGGTGGTTTCTGTACCAATCTACTTTCATCTCTTTACCCCAAGGGGCTCGTGTGTGTGTGTGTGTGTGTGTGTGTGTGTGTGCGTGTGCCTGCTGGCAATCAGTGGGAAGCGCTCTTACCCACTGAGCCATCTCTCCAGCCCCAAATAGCATTACTTTAATTTGTGGTTGTTATGTGTGGATCTGTGTGGGTGCACACATACGTGCTCATGTGCCGGGGGTCAGCGGCAGGTGTCTTCTGGTATCGCTCTCCACCTTATTTTAGGAAACAGGGTTTATCACTGAACCTACAGTTTATTGATTGGGCATGGCTGGCGCGTGCTAGGAGGTGACTGCTCTTCCACTGAGCTACACCCCAGACCTGTTTTACTTTTTATTGTAAGACAGGGTCTCATTAACTGGTCCAGACTGCTCATTCTGAAGCCAGACTGGGCAACACAGGGCCCCATCTCAAAAGATAAAAGGCCAGGGAGACGACTCACTGAGGAAAAGCACTCTCTGCCAATCTGAGTTCCATCCCCAGGACCCGCACAGTGGAAGGAGAGAATCAACTCCTGCAAGTTGTCCTCTGACTTTCACATCAGTGCGCCAGGGTCGGAGTCTGGCCGCAGCAACCCCCATGAGTAACTGCGCAGTAAAAAGGAAAGACAAGCTACAGTTGTGCTGATGATGAACTGGGTCTGGAAGAGCACTGGGCATTGATGCTTTTTCCTTCAGCACCTCGGACTTTTCACTCATACAGTGGGGTGATTCCGGCTCTTCCCTCACCGAGCTGAGCAGGTGTGATGTAAGACACTGCTCTGAGGCCCCCAGCATGGGCCTGGCTCTCACCCAGAGCGTCTCTTGGTATGGAGCTTCAGCGTCAAGGACTGAGGACGGAACCAGAGAAGTGGAACTCTGCATGACTGACGGGAGGCAATGAGTGAAGCAAGGAGCTGCTTTGTAGGAACTGAGCTGGAATGACTTTGGAGGATTGCCTCTAACCCCCGAGTCAGGGTATTCAGGTATGGCCATCACCTGTAACGTCAGGTGCAGAAGCGGAAGGATTGGGAGGTCAAGGCCAGCCTGAGACTAGTGAGAACTTCTCTCCACACAAAACAAATAAACCACAGAGGTGGGGAAAGACTCTTGTCTTTCAAACTCCAGAGGCATATTTCCTCCCAACATAATATTTGTATTAATTATTTGGAAATATCGTACAATATATCCTGATCACACTCCATTCCCATTTCTGCCAGACCCCCGATTCCACCCTGGTGCCCTCCCCCACCAAACAAAAAACAAAACAACAAAAAACGAACCAGTCCAATCGGTGTTGTCCATACACTCATTGGAGCACTGTCGAACTCCCAGGGTCCAGACCCTTAAAGATAAAGAAGTCCTCCTGTCCCCTACTCCCAGCTCCTCCCTGCCTTCCTACCCCTGCCAGAAGCCGTCAACTTTAGCATCTTTATCACTTTTTTTTTTTTTTTTTTTTTTTTTTTTTTGTGACAGGGCTTCTCTGTGCAGCCCTGGCTGTCCTAGAACTTACTCTGTAGACCAGCCTGGCTTCAAACAGAGATCCTCCTGCCTCTGCCCCCCGAGTGCTGAGATGAAAGGTGTGTGCCACCATCACCCAGCCTTTCTCACGAGTATTAAGGGCTTTCTTTAAGAGCTTCGTGTTTGGGCTGTTTTCCTTTTGTGTGTGTGTGTGGGGATTACACAGGGGGCTTTACTGTCTCATTCTCAGTTGAGTCTGCAGTCTTCGAAACCACTGCAAAGAAGCCTCCCCGCCCACAGTAACCAGCGGTAGCACAGATCATGGCCGTGGGCTTGGTTGCCGGCCACAATACTGATCACAGAAGTCTTATGAGGAGACTTAACCCAGAAAAGAACCATTCTTCATCTCGGGTATCTTACTGTTGCTCAGAGTTAGGGTGATGGTGCAGTAGGGCAGAGAGCGGCCAGGGACAGGACCTGCTTGACCTTCAGGCCTCGGTTCAGCCCTCCCTCCCCCGCCCTGGGGGCCGGCTGCCCTGCCAGTACCCCAGCGATCATCCATTCTGCCTGCAGCCTTGGCACAGCAGAGCAGAGGCCCTGTGCTCTCCTCCCCCTCGCAGGGCAAGCAGTGAGCAGTGGCTCCATCCTCCAGCTGGGCCTTTGGGCCAAGCCACACTGTCCTAGCCAGCTGCGGTGCCTGTGCGAGGCAGGCCAGCAGTGCCCCAGTCTTTCAGGTAGCCCCCGAGGACTGGCTCTACTCCCAGACCCCAGATGCATATTAGTTAGCTCTTCATTGCAGTGACAACAACAAAAAAGAAACCTGGGAGAACATAAAGGTGGCTCATGCTTTCATAGATTTCAGGCTGGCTGGCTCCGCTGTTAGGAGCCGGTGGCGCAGCAGGCTAGCACACAGAGTCAGACTAGCAACGCCTGGCAACCAGTAAGAGACAGACAGAAGCAGAGATAAGGGACAAGACATGCCATTCAGTGTTACATCCTCCAGCCAGGCAGTGCCTACCAGGTTTCTATCTCCTTGTAATCATATCATCACTTTATGGATCCGGAGCTGGAGAGAAGGCTCAGCAGGTAAGGGCATTGGCTGTTCTTGGCTAAATTCAGCCACCATGGGGCAAACTCACAAACCTGGAACCGTAATTCTTCTGATTTCAGAGGCCACCCACGTGCATGGAGTGCACATCAACGAGCAGTAAACATTTTAAATTAAATCAATTAAAAGAAAATGGGGCTGGAGAGATGGCTCGGTGGTTAAGAGCACTGACTGCTCTTCCAGAGAAACTCAGGTCGATTCCCAGCACCCCTGTGGCAGCTCATGACCATCTGTAACTCCTGTTTGGGGGTTCTGACACCCTCTTCTGGCCTCCTTGGGCGGCAGGTATGCACACAGTTCACAGACAAACATGCATGCTAAATGCCCGTATACACAGTCCTTTTCAGTTTAATCATGAATCCATTCCCCAGGGGCCTTGCCTATGGATGAGCAGAGACCTCCTGTTTTGTCACCCTTCAGCAATGCTGCTAGCTACTGACCAAGCCCTGAAGAGTGAAGCTTTTGGAAGACCCTTTCAAATCCAAACCGGAACCTCAGGGGAGCCTGTGAGAGCTCCCAGACTGGACCTGATTCCCTGAGGAGGTGCATTCAGATAAAGGAGATTTGGTAAACATTGTTTGAAGGTTGTTTGTTGTTTTTTGTTTTGTTTTGTTTTTTTTGTTTTGTTTTTTTGTTTTTTTGTTTTTTTGTTTTTCAAAGACTACAGGCCAGAACAAGAAGAGAAGGATGCAGATGAGCTCATAAGGACCTATGCATCGGCATTTCCTAACCGGAGCTGTTCTTGGTGCCCTTGTCCTCGGCTTGTGGGCTTGTGGGCTTGTGGGCTGTAGAAGTTCGAGGCTTACATCCTCCTCTCCTCCATGCCAGGAGCTATCTCTTCAGGGTTGTCCCAAACTCCACCCAGCTGGATAGGAGCTGGACTCCGTGTGGCTGGCCTGCCTTCTTTTTATGGAAGGCATGTTTACTGAGCAGCGACTTTGTTCCCAGTCATTGGACAGGGGCAGCAGGAGACACTCGGGGAGTCCTCACTCTAGATACAGAAACACAGTGAAGAAGTGAGGTCACAGTGAAGAAGAGGGCTAAGGTCCCTCACAAACAATCCCAAACTTAGTGTCCTAAATCAACTGGGAACAGCCAGGGGGCGATGGCTGTTATCCCAGCATTCAGGATGCTGAGGCAGAGAATCATCTCAAGTTCAAGGCCACCTGGGCCATAAGGTGAATCCCAGGTCAGCCTGGGCCAGACAGACCCTGCCTCAACAATAAAAACAAAACTGTGGAGCAGGGCCTGGTGGCATACACCTTTAATCCCTGGATGCAGAGGCAAGCAAGTTTACACAGCAAGTTCTAGGCTATCCGGGGTTACATGTGAGGCCTAGTCTCAAAAACCAAACAGCAAAAAAACTAGGCCTACTCCGAGGGTTCCAACTTTGTTTTGTGTTTGTTTTGCTTTGTTTCTGTGCTGGACCTCACTCCAACCCAGGGCTTGGAACAGGTAAAACATGTGCTCTGCCCCAAGAGTCACCACTATGGGACAAGGTCTGTGTTGCTGTGTTGGGATTTGAATAGAAAGTAGCGCCCCCTTGTGCGCCAATGTTGGGTGCGTCAGAGGGGTCGCGGGAGCCAGCCTGGGTCCCGG
>NW_026594152.1:1100976-1116254 GCF_907164565.1 Psammomys obesus | reverse complement strand
CCCCCGCTCGTGTTTACTGCTCTCACAGTCCGTTAGAGGCCTCCAGGGTTCAGGCTGCCTCTAACCGCGGGACCCAGGCTGGCTCCCGCGACCCTGCGGGCGCAGTTCCAATTCTTCCGAGAGGGGGCGCTAGTGGCCAGAGAAAAACCAGAGCCCACAAGGCCGAGGCTTCCTGCCTGAAGGCCTCCGAGGGAGTTTCACCCCTCAGCAACTTTCCTCATCCCTCTCCTGGCTTAGAGAACTCTTAGACCCAAGAGTGGAATACAAACACAGCAGACACAAAAGCGTGCTTGCGTTGTCTTACCTTCCCTCATATGCAGGGCACAACCTAGGTTTTGTGGAGCGTCTGACAAGAATACAACGTACAAATTTGGCAAATTTCACAAAGAAACTTGTGAACTTCAAACTCTTTTTCTTAGTACTATTATTATTAATTTTTTTTATTGTATGAGCATTAGTGTGAAGGTGTCAGATCCCTGGAGTTACAGACAGTTGTGAGCTGCCATGTGGGTGCTGGGAATTGAACCCAGGTTCTTTGGAAGAGCAGACAGTGCTCCTAACCACTGAGCCAACTTACCAGCCTTGTGAAATCAAACTCTTAAAAAATATTTTTCAATTATTTATACAGTATTCTTCCTGCATGTGTGCCTGTAGGGCAGAAGAGGGCACCAGATCTCATCATATGATTATACAATGGTTGTGAGCCTTCATATGGGTGCTGGGAATTAAACTCAGGACCTCTAGGAAGAGAGCAGCCAGTGCTCTAACCTTTGAGCCATTTCTCCAGCCCCTTCAAATGCTTAAGAATGAGGAGCCTTGACTTTAATTCTAGCACTCAGGAGGTAGAGACAGGTGGATCTCTGAGTTCCAGGACAGCCTGGTCTACAGAGCGGTCTACAGGAAAACTCAGTGTGTGTGTGTGTGTGTGTGTGTGTGTGTGTGTGTGTGTGTGTGTGATGGTGGTGCTGGTGGTGGTAGTTGGGGGAGTGAGGACCCTTGAAGTTTAAGCTTCTCGGGTGATTTCAGAGCAATTGAAGCCCTGGTTGTGTGTGTGTGCATATCCACTCGCTGTCAGTCTCCAGCTAAGAATGGAAACTCCTCGGCTAGGTGTGGAGTCTTGTTGCACGTCTTAGTTCCCCCAGTGTGTCCCCAGAGCACAGGGAAGAGCTTGCTAGCTGCACAACCACTTAACAGTTCGGAGTCCTCCCCATTTTCAGGGAGAAGTGACCACAGCACAGCCTGGAGGTCAGAGTGTGTGAGTTTGGCCTGGCTGAAACCTCCGAGTAGAGCAGAGGATAGAGAGCTTAGGATGCTTGGGAGCTGGGCAGAAGAAGCAAACATCCGATAGAAATGGCACCGGGGCCGGCTTTCCTGCTTCCCCCTTGGCCTCCAGCCAGCCTCTCATCCTCTCCTAACCGCTCCTTGCACAAGGCCCTGATGCAACCCTGTAAGGGCCTGGGGCACCTCTCTTGGGGGCAGCTCTGGGAAGGAGGTTTTGCAAGAGTTGGGGGCAGGAAGCAGAGCCAGCCGGGGTGGGGTCAGAGAGATAAGGCAGCCAGGCCTGCTCCCCAGGCCTGTGGTTCCTCCTAGTCCTGGTTTCCTCTTCCCTTCCTTTTCCAGGAAAGTAGCGCCTGGTCCTCACCCCAGCCTCACCCAGCTCTTGCCCGGCCCTGTGACTCACCTCCTTTCACTACAGCAGCCAGGCAGGATCTGAGGTCTGCCTACCTATGGGAACCCAGCTATGTGTCCTTGAGCATTAGGTAACCCTTCCTGGTTGGAATTTCTGGTGTTCACTGAGAGTAAATGCTACTGCTACTGCTGGGCGCAGTGACTGGCTCACACATACACAATACCAGTAACTCAGAAGCTAAAGTAGTTCAAGGCCGGCCTGGCTGACAGAGTAAAAACATGTCTCAAAAACAAAACAAGCCAAGTGTGGTGGCACGTGCCTTTGGTCCTAGCACTTTGCATGCAGAGGCAGGCAGATCTCTGCAAGTTCGAAGTTTGAGGCTAGCTTGATTTACATAGTGAGTTCCAGGACCAGCCAGGGCTACATAGTGAGACCTTGTCTCAAGGAAAATAAATAAATAAATAAATAAATAAATAAATAAATAAATAAAGCAAACAGAAAAGAAAAACAAATGGCATTAAGTCTAAGGCTGGGCCTCAGTATGAGGCAGCATTTAAAGAGGGTAGGAGTTAGGATAATACTAGGTAGGTGTTTGCCTAGTACACGTGAGGCCCTAGGTTCAATCTCCAGCACCATAAAAAAGAAAATGAAACGTTAGGTGTGTGTGCAGGGTGCAAAGCAGCTCCTGCTTCAAGCCAGACCCTGCAGCACTGTCCTGAATGATTTGCTTAGCGCCCAGGCAGGAGTGGGCTTGTATGTGTGTAAAAAGCACCACTGGCTCCTGGGGAGGGGGATAGGAGCAGGTAGATATAAGAGCTTGATGATCCCGCACTCTCCGGACAGAACCAGACTTTTCCTTAGAACTTGGTTGGTTTCGACCTGGTGTTAAGACCTATGTCCAGCTATGTGAACTGTGTTTTCTCCAAGGCAAGACACACCAGAGCCTCACCCAGGACATCTTAGACACTGAGGGAGCCTGGCCTATTTCTACCTTTCTTGGTTCTAGTCAGTTTGTTCTTATTGCTGTCTAAGAGGAGGTGCCTCGTAGCCCAGGCTGGCCTCAGATTTGCTAGGTAGGTGAGGATTACCTTGAACTCCTGGTCCTCCCTTTCAGTTTGTAATCCCAGAGGCAGGAGGATGGAATTCCTGGCCAGTTTACATATGGGCAAACTATAGAGTGAGAGGCTGTCAAAAAAAAAAAAAAAAGCATGTGGCTTGTGAGGGCACTTTCCTAGTGTGTCCCAGGCTTAGGGTTTGGTTCTCCATTACCGAAAAAGAGGTTAGCCAGTCCTTACTGCTGTTGCCATTAAAATGAGTTTAAGGGGCTGGAGAGATAGCTCAGCCCTAAGGGCTAGGCTCAGCCAAAATCAACTTAAGATTGCATTTAGCCACTGAGGGGTTAAACAAGTTGATATTTTTTAAAGTTTAGTGTTAGCTCCTAATCACTTCTTGGCCTTTTGTCTAAGACCCAAGATAGGATAAGGCCTAGCAAATGCTAAGCACTGTGTTTGTTAAATAAGATAAAGAGGACCCTGAGTCCAGCACCCAGGGAGCTTGTCCTGTGGTTCCTCTTCAGTCTTTGCTCTGCTCCCAGCAGCACAATGTCGGGGAGGGGTTGAGAAGTTAATGATTTCCAAAAGAAGAGGGTTTGGCTTGTGCACACACACATGCATATATACACGTTGGTGGCCTCTGGCCCTGGGTTTGGGGTTCTTTTTCTCTCATACTAGGCCCCCACATACACAATTGGGATATGTACACACATTGGTGGCCTCTGGCCCCCTCCCTCCTTGGTGCCTCTTATGCAAGCTGCCGGCCCCCGCCCCGTTCCCAGGCCCGGCTGCAGCTGCGGGCGGAGGGGCAGGGCGGGGGCGGCCGCTGTTTGTCTAGCGCGGCCGTGCCAAAGTCGGCGGGCCCAGACAGCAAGGCGCCTCCGTACACCTGGGGATGCTCAGGTTAAATAGCTCCGCATTCCTCGGGCCCAGCTGATGGAAACGCTCCCAGGCCGCTGCGGAGCCGTCCTCCAGATGGGCTGGGTCAGGGCCAAAGAGGAAGAGAGGGAAACGTGGAAGCCAGAGTGTGCCTGGATGGCTGGGGGGCGCGGTGGGGGGGGCTTCCTGGGCCAGAAGAAGGCTTTGCAGAGTAGATGTGCACGCGAGGACACGCCCACGCCCCGGTGGGTGGGCTTGCAAGGGGGGGTGTCTCACATGTGGTGAGGAAGTAAGCACACACGTGTGTGCCTCCGATTAATAATTTCTAACTGTCTTATGTACCAGGCTGTGTGCTAAACGCTGAGCTGGATTTCATTTATATTGGACGGTTCTGTGAGGTCAGTACTATAAAGCTGCCAGGTGGAAAGGGCACAGCGAAGGGTTTAATCACTTACAAATACTGGGCTGTTTGGTAAAGTCCATCAAATGCTTGAGATAATTTTATGTACCTGGCTTAGTGTTGGTTCAAGTTAACATAACTTAGTCAAACTTCATGTAAGTGCTTGAAAAATAATTACAAATTTTAGTTATGCTGTTTGTTTCTTCCATGGTAAAACTGGGCTCAGAATTCTACTGGGATCCATAAGTCCTCCAGACTCCTGATTCTAGGTGTTACTTATTTGGGTTTTTATTTTTGAGACAGGCCCTCCCTATGTAGCTCTAGATTGCCTGGATCTTGCTACACAGACCAGGATGGCTGGCAACATGCTTTTAGTACAACTTGGTTTGTTTTGGTTAGTGATAAACTCTGTCAGTAGTACTTACTATTGGGGACAAGGTCTCTGCCCTTTCTAGGACTCTGTTTCTCCATGAGAATTAACCTGACAGGGGGACTTGAAGAATGCCCCCAAGGTCTAACTCACAATTGGCCAGAGAGGTGGGAACTGTACTTTTTGAGAAATGGTTTTTCCTAAATACAGCTGCCCCACTCCTTCCCTAGACCTGCAGTGACCTTGGAATGCCAAGTAATCTACAGTTACAAAGGAGCCTAGTGTGGCTCCAAAGGCCCTAAAACCCAGGGCCAGGCAGGTATGAGCACAATGCACCCAAGCAAAGTCTCAAGAGCTGGAGGGCACACACTAGTCTGTAGAACCTATGTGTGCCTTGCTACATACACACAGCACCCCACGCCAAGGCCTCACAGGAGATGCCCCAGACTGCTATGTGCCTCCCGGGTCACACACTGCCAAGCCCAGACTTTTGGGCACTCCCTTTATGAGCACAAAGCCACATGTCCAGGTAGCCAGAACCTGGGCGAAACCTTTTTCCTTCTAAGGAGTTGGGGCATGACTAGCCCACACAGTAGCCTCAGGGGAAATGTTGAGGTCAGCAGAGCCAGGCCAGGGTGAGGGGGCCAGACCCGAGCAGGTGGCCCTGCAGCTGTGCACAGCCTAACCCTGCCAATTTCATCACCACTTGGACAGGCCAGGAGCCCTAGGGCAGCCTGCTGGCATCCACAGAAAAGTGGCTCAGCAGGGAAGAGGGGCCAAGAGAAGTCCTGCTTCAGGCCAGCTATGACCCCAGACAGGCCCCTTCCGCTAGGTCTCATCACACACAAGCCCCTGCCCTTGGCGGGGAAATGGATGGTCCAGTGAGACTTGCTTTTCCAACCTGGATGGCTTAAATACTCACTCCCCCTAGCCCAGAGTGGGCGACCCAGCAGGTCCATCTACATTTTAACAACTTCCTTGGTTGATCCAGATGGCCCAGGGATCACTTTAAGAGAAAGCCCTACAAGAGGTCTAGGCTTTAATTTTATGACACTAGGGAACAGGGAAATGGCCAGGGATGAGGGAAAGAGTAGATATTAAAGACACCGGAAACACTCATTCAGGTCGGTAAGAATGACAGTCCAGATGTGGCCCTCCAATTCTCAACACCAGCTGTGAAAAGGGTCAGAGGTCACTCCTGCCCCACGACTCCCTTCCCCCCATCCATCCAAGAAGTCACTGCAAGGTTATCTAAAGTATTTGTTTAATAACAACAAAAACCCCATCCCCATAGAACTATTGTAAAACAATATTCTCACCCAGTGATCATTGTAATATACAATACAAAACATTTCCTCAGAAATCTGAGAAGCACGAAATGTGACCATTTTTTTAAAAAAATGTCTGCTTTTCAAAAAATAGAAAACACACGGGGTTGGTTAACCCCCTCCCCACAGTCTCTGGGGGCCGAAAGGTGGAGAGGTGAGCCTCTGCTGGTCCGCCCTGTAGCCAGATCCGCCAAGAGTCCGGTGGCCTCCGCGGTGTCTTTTCCCGGGCTCCCCGGAGAGCATTTTATTCCTTTTGACTCCTGAAGGGTTGAAGTCCATCTGGTCCCTCACGCCGCCTCAGCGACACAAGATGCGATCATCGGCTGGAACACACGCCGCCTGTGAACACCAGAGCGAGATAAGGGATGAGACGCTGGAAGGGACGAGGAGGGGAGGGAGAGGCGCACTCCAGGGGACACGATGGAGGCTCGAGCTTTTTCCTATTAGGCTCCCCTAATGCACCCCAAAGGTAAGGCGGGCACACTGTCATACACACACCACCTCCGTGGCTCGTTTCCCACAGGAGCATACAATGCTCTGATCGGGAGCTCACCTCGGCCGTCAAGGCGCTGATCTCGCCGTTCAGGGTGCTGAGCGGGGCCCGGACGGGCATCCCCCGGCCTCCGGCGGTCCCGACTTCGGACTCCGAGTTCAGCTCCAGCTGCAGGTCCCTGATGTAGTCGATGACGTGCTGCAGGATCTCCACCTTGCTCACCTTGCGGTTCTGAGGCAGGGTAGGCACCAGCTCCTTGAGGCGTGAGTAGCAGCCGTTCATGTCGTAGAGCAGGACGTTCACCTGCTGCTCGTCCAGCAAGGCGGGCAGGCGCGTCCCGGCGCAGCGCGAGATGGCCACGCTCTGCTCCGACAGACCGAGCACCACCTCGCCCGCGCCCCCCGCGGCCCTGCCCGCCTTCAGCGAGCAGCTGGGGCCCGCGGCGGCCGAGGCACTGCTGCTGGCGACCTTCATGATCCTGAGGACAGGCGGAGCGGCGGAGCCTGCGAGGGCGGTGGAGGGAAGCAGCGCGGAGCTGGAGGACGCCGGTACAATGAGGGCGCTGCGCGCCCGAGCCGGCTTTTATAGGGGCGGGCCCAGGCCGTTCAAAAGCAGCCAATGGGCCGCGGGGGGCGTGGCCGGGCGCGCCCTCGCCTGGCACCTCTGGGTCTCCCGGCGCACGCACCCCCGGGCTGATGGAGAGGGTGGGAGGACGTCGGCAGAGCGGCCCGGGCTCCCTTAAGGAAGCAAAGAGCCCAGGCCAGCTTTGCCGATAACTGAAAGGCCCCGGGAATCAGCCCCTCGCTGTCTCTTTCTCACGTCTCCAGGTCCATTTCGCAGATAAGCAGGAACGGAGAGGTGGCTGGCTCTGGGTGGGCCGGCGGCTCGGGACTAGCCCAGGATCCCCACGTGCTGTCGGAAGATTGGGCTGCAAGCTCTGCTGACCAAAGCCGACTTTTATTTTTATGTTTGTTTACTTTTGAGGGTTTGTTGTCTCCGCTGCTGTTGTCCTTTAGAGTGAGTCTCGTGTAACCCAGGCTGGACTCTCGGAACTTGCTGTGTAGCGGAAGATGCTCCTTGCTCTGGCTCCCGGGTGCTGAGATCACAGGGGTGGCCTGCCACAGCGTGCTGGGACCCAACTTTTAACGCACGCCCTCTTTGACTCCGAACTCCGGGCCTGACCCAATTTCCAGAAAATGAGTTGTACTGTTCCTTGGACTACGACCTAGGTCCGTTGACCTGGGGTGGGTGGGGGGGACTACCGCTCCCAACTCTACCCTGGGTTTGCAGCCTCCTGCAGAAAGTTTCCAAATCAGCAGCAGCTGGTGATTTTCTTTTCTTTCTTTCTTTTTTTAATTTTCTTCTCTCTTTGCTAGAATTTATTTATTTATTTTTTTCTTGAAGGCCTCCGAGCAAGCTCTCCCTCCCACGGCGCAGCAGCTGCGGAGACGCCCCCTCCCTTTCCTCTCTCGGGCTGGTCTGTGTCAGCGTCTGAACAAGCGGCTCAGACCGTTAGACGCCAGGCCCGTGACGTCACCCATTCATAAAACCCGGACGGGCTGTCAGGCTGGCGCCGCGCGGGCGGTCGCCATGGAGACGGCAAACTGGGCTGGCGCATTCTCCGCTCTCCCCCTCCAGCGCCCCCGCCCCTGCGCCCGTCACCTGCAGACCCAGGGCGGAAAGCCTGGGAATGCTTTTCTCGTGGGCGCGGTTGCTGACCAAGGGTCAACTTACCTCCCCGCCCCACACCTGCCGACTCTCCCCCACCCAGCCCCACAGCTCGGGCGGTTTGGGAGGTTTTCTCACACCCTGCCACCCCAAACCCCTCACGACCGAGGCCCCTCCCTATCCGAACTGAATTCCTACACTGAGATTACAGGTGTGCCCTGCCTCATCGAGTTCTGAGACAGATTTTAAGGCTCTTTTATCCTGGACTCCGAGGCTGACTCAATTTCCAGAAAATGAACTGTAAAGTCCCTGGGACTGGGACCTCGGTCTGGGAGTGATACCAAGAACGTCTTTTACATGGAGGACAGAGGCTGAGACCTGAACTAGACAGAACAATTGCAGCGTAGTTGCTTCTCTTGCTGTCTATGAGCTCTTTTCTGAGCTCTGCCTGCTTTCTGTAATAGCCACGACCGGCCATTCATGGCTCTCTTTCAGAGCCAGAACTGTGTGAAGTTTGCCTTCATCTATTGTTCTCTTCACAACACTAAAGATGGACCTGGTTAGTTTATTAAAAGCAAACAAACAAACAAACAAACAAAACCCCTGGGGGGCCTAAGACCTCCCAGGATCCTTAGCCTTTGTCCCCGGAAGCATTGTTATATCAAGGGCACAGTGTCACTCTGGGGATAGCTCACTGGGTAGCTTGCTTAGCAGGGTGGAAGCCCTGGATTCTGTCCCCAGCATGGCATAAAACCTGGCATGGGGCACATACCTGCAATCCCAGCTCTCAGAAGGTAGGGGCAGGAGGATCAAGAGTATATCCTAAATATGGTCGTGGTGCATGCCTTTAACCCCAGCATTCGGGACGCAGAGGCAGATGGATCTCTGTGAGTTTGAGGCCTGAGTGGTCTACAAATAGAGTTCCAGAACAGCCAAGGCTGTTGCACGGAGAAACCCTATCTCAAAAAACCAATCAACCAACCAACAGTTTATTGTCCTAAATCACACATCCTCAAGGCCAGCAACACCCTCACTCTGCCTCCCAAAGACTCACTCCAGAGCCCAACCAGAGCCCAACCACTCCAAAGACAACCAGAAACAGGAACTGGAGACCCTGACTTGTCTCTCCAGACTACCCTGAGAATCAGGAGTAAAGTACTAATGCTCCTTAGGAGAGGTGACATCATGGTCCCCTCCTCACAGCAAAGAATTCATACAGATACTTGGTGGAACAATGCACAGCCCAATGCCTGCACCTCAGGAAACCAGGAGAACTTTCTACTGTACCCAGCCTCAAAGGAGAGGCTGTCACAGCTGTAATCCTAGCATTCCCCAAAGGATGAGGCAGGAAGATCTGAAGGATTAGGAATTTAAGGTCGGCCTGTTTTAAAAAAGAAAAAGCACCGTATTGGTAATGAGCTGAACTCCTCCACAACTCCTTCCATATTCCAGTATTTGCCGACTGCTACCAACCATATCACAATAGGTTTGAACTGTGCACTGCTCAAAAGAATTGCTTGGGGGTGGGTGATATGGCTCACCAAGTAAAGGCACCTGCAGCCAAGCCTGATAGCTGGAGTTCAATCCTGAGAAGCCACATGGTAGATGGAGAGAACTGAGCCCCCGAAAGTTGTCCTTCCTCTCACTTCCACATGCCTACGCATGACACCTCCTCCTATACACAAAATAAATAAAAACATAAAATTAAATAAGTAATTAAAAGTAAGAGAGACTTGCTTAAAGGGTTGGAAAAGCACTGGGAAGCCAGAGCAGGAAACTGGAATGTTAATTAATTACTAATAACTAATTGCTGGTTGCTGCAGAGACTTTACTGGCTGCAGTCAGTTCTAGAGACGCCTACACTGACCGGCATACAGCCCCCTGCCCCCTGCCTGTCTGGTGGCCCAGCCTTGTAATCCTAGCATTTGAGAACTAAGGGAGACAGATTGCTAGTTTGAAGCCTGTCTCGGCTAGATAGTGAGTTCAAGTTTGGTTGGAGCAATTGAGGAAGATCCCATCTCAAATTTTAAATTTTGGGAAAAGAAAAGGCATACATGAAAAACACTTTGCTTGTTTGTTTTTGATATGGCTCACTAGATAGGCTGGGCTGGCTTTGAACTCACAGAGATCCACTCTGCCTCCCAAGTACCACCATTTCCGGCTAAAAATTTAAACATTGTTAAAAGCTCAAGCCTGATGATTGACACCTATAATCCCAAACACCCAGAGGCAGAGGCAGAAAGTTCACTTCAGGCGGGAGGGCAATTTCAACTACATAGTGAGGTCCAGCCCAGTCCCAGGGTGTGTGTGTGAGTGTAAATAAAAGGCTAGAGATGTAACTCAGTGGCGGAATGCTTGTCTAGCATGTGCAAAAATGCACAAGGACCTAGATTCAATTCCCAATACCACCAAAGGGGGAGGAGAAAAGCTATGTAATTAATAAGGATTGACAGCCACCGTGAGAAGGTGTTAAGATGACAAGACCCACAACATCTTTTTCTTTCTTTGTTGTTGTTGTTGTTTTTTGAGCCAGGATTTCTCGGTGTAGCCTTGGCAGTCCTGGACTCACTTTTGTAGACCAGGCTGGCCTCGAACTCACAGCGATCCGCCTGCCTCTGCCTCCCTGGATGCTGGGACTACAGGCATGCACCACTGCACAGCTCTTTTTCTTCCTTCTGTTCTTTTCCTCTTCTTCCTTCTAGTCTTCCCCTCCTCCTCTTCCTCCTCCTGCTCCTCCTCTTCTTCTGACAGCCTCATGTAGCCCATGCTGGTCCCCAAAACACACCACGTAGCCAAAGTTTAGCCATGAACTCCTGACCCTTGCCTCTGCATCTGCTCCAGTGCTGGGACTGCAGTGTGAGCCAGCGCGCCAGGTTGGGCATGCATGTGTGTTTGTTTTTGAGACAGGGTCTCTCACTATGTAGCCCTGACTGGCCTGGAACTCTGGAAGCAGGCTGGCCTCACACTGGGAAGAGACTGGAATGTTGAGATTAAAGGCGTGCACCGCCATGCCTGGCTCGAAACGTGTTTTTGAACAAAAGCATATGTAGGGCTTCGGGTGTCGCTTTAGCCACGCAGCTGGTATTTACTGTGTCACAGTGCCTGGGTGCCATCTCAAAGTGAACAGAGAGAAAGGAGGATGGGGCGGGGGGGGCAGCTTTCAGACCCATTCGTGTAGAGGTCCCCCTCACAGGCTTAGTTCCTACTTCTGGGCCTGACTGCTCGCTGAGGGGAGGTGAAGGCCACCCTAGGGGAAACAGAGTTGAAGGGACAATTAGGACTGAAGTACGTGAGAGTGTGCTCGTGCCTTGTTCATGGGGTGGTAGAGGACAACTCCAGGAATTGGTTCTTTTCTTCCTCCTCCGTCTTCTTCCCCTGCAGCTTCCGGGGATCGAATCAAACTGGCAGGATTGCAGGTCAGCTGCTCCTACCTGCTACACTCTTTCTCAGGCCCTTGGAAAGGCCTTAACACTTGTCCTGTGTTAGTTAGTTCACAAGTTGATGCACTAGCCCACTCCTAAATTGCTTAGCCACCTGTGATGTCATCATTGGTCGATGCCACGGGGGTCCAGGATAAAAGGACCCCTGCCTCTTACCTCTCTCTCTTGCTCTCTCTCCTCTCTGCTCTCTCCCTTTTCTCTGTTGGGGTGCCCCTCCCCCATCTCTGTCTCTGTCTGTCTTCTTTCTCTTTTGACCCTCATGGCTCACTCAGGCCCTAACTCTCTTCTGCTTCCCTTCCCCCAAATAAACTCTGTCATGGAGGATCTGTTGTGTGCATGGCGTTTCTATGTACACACTAACATCCCGTCCAGTGCTTGCCATTACTCTCCCAGCGGGACCACAAAATCAGCTCACCTTAGTAGATGCCCTAGAACAAGAGGGTCCTCCCGATTCTGTTCTTTTCCTCCACGAGGCAGGGTCTCACTTGCCCAGGCTGGAGTCCACTTAACTGTGCAGCCTTCACCTCTGACCTTCCTGACCTCTGGGATTAGAGCTGGCACCACCATGCCTGCTCTGCGGTTGGGGATCAGGGCTTTGTGTGTGCCAGGGGAGCTCTCTAGCCAGCTGAGCGGTCTCCTGGCCCTCTTCTGTTTTCTGTTTTATGTGTGTGGATGTTTTTGCCTGCATGCATGTCTGTGTACCAGGTGGTGCCCGTGCCCACTGAAGCCAGAAGAGGGTGTCAGATTCTCTGGAACTGGAGTTACAGACAGTTGTGAGCCACCATATAGGGGCTGGGAGTCGAACACTGACCTTCTGGAAGAGCAAGCAATATAGGGGCTGGGAGTCGAACCCTGACCTTCTGGAAGAGCAAGCAGCCAGTGCTCTTAATCTCAGAGCCTTTTTTTTTTTTTTTTTTTTTTTTTTTTTTGAGGTGTGATCCAGGTTGGTCTCAATCTTCTGGGCGCAAGCCATCCTTTTGGAGTAGCTGGGACTGCAGAGGACTGTCACTACAGACTATCAGCGTGGCTGCGGCCTATAGGTGTGTTTCTGTGACTGATGCGGCTGAAGCTTCCTGGCTGGGGTGAGTTATTCCATTAGTTACTTCTCTCTCGGCTGTGATAGAGTACCTGACAAACAACCCAGAAAGAACTGGTCAGAGTGTCTATCAGGGTGGGAACCGCACAGCAGCACGAATGGCAAGCGGCTGATTACATTGTACCCAAAGACACATTGTATCTCTGAAGCGCAGAGACAATTCTGCTGCATAGCGCCATCTCTCACTTCCCTGTTTTTATTCAGTCTGGGACCCTGGGGCTCCTCAGCTCAAGTTTTTTGAGATAGGTCTCACGGACATGCCCAGAGCTGTGTCTCTTAAGCATTTCTAAATCCAGTTGACAATCAGGATGAAAACTCATCCTCTTTGTGCTCCGTAGAGAGGCACAGGGGAAATGTGCTGAATGAATGCAGGGCCCCATTAGGTAGGGACGTAGGTATGCCGGCCGTCACAGCGGCTAGGGAACGCTTCTTCAGTATGATTTCTATCACAGGTCCTGTCACGCAAGCAGTTCAACTTAGTGCTCTCTCGTATCAGGCATCCTTCTAAGCGTTAGCCTAAGGCTGAGCTCCAGAAAGCAAGGATTCAGCAGCTCCATCCAGCGCTGTAGCTCAGGGTCCTTTGCAGGGCCTGCCACACGGCAGAGGCACAGGGAGTAGTCCCTGAGTGAGAAATCAACAGCCCCTGGAGGAAGCAGTCCCTTCGTGTCCGCTCTGCGGAGTGGCTACCTTCAGATCACAGTGTGGAGGTGGCATTGCCTCCCTGTGTGGGGTGGGGAGGCTTTACCCATAAGGCCACACTGCACAGCGTGCTCCGTGGACATGTGCACTTCCAGATACTCCTCAACTGCCCTTTCCCAGAGTCTTGGCTCTGTAGGCTCTAGGGCGGGCCTGTTGGGTGCCACGTGACCTCCTCTGGCCCTGGCCCTGCAGCTGCTCCCCAGATGTGCCCACAGTGAAGTCTTCCAGCAGCCAGGCCGGCGCCTCTGGGCTGGGACTGAGGGAGCTTTGGGGAAAGACCTTGGGCTCTAGCTGTCCCCACCCCTGCTTGTAACCAGAGACTACAGAGTCCCCCGTTTCACCCCAGGACTCTGGCCCAGCCAACATTGTATCTGTGCCCATCTCACTGAGACCAGAACCCAAACTCCTCCTCTTCATTTACCCCCACCCCCACCCCACGTCCTGTCCTCCCATTCTGCACTCAGGCCCCTTGACTTCCTCTAACCGGCTCCATCCAGCCTCCAGGCCCTTGCCCTGAATGTGCTCCACCCTGGAGCACTCACCAGCCAGATCTCTGCAAGTTTGTCACCCTGAGGTCCCAGGTCAAAGGTCCCCTCCTCACAGGAGACCTCAGAACACCCTTGGCTATTTTCTTTTACTATCTAAATCGATCTCTGTCCTGGGTTCTATTATCCACATTCTATTCCCATCCTCCCCCTATGGGGATGTGAGCTCTGGAAAGCAGGAAGGATTTACAGGGCATGCTGAACCTGTAATCCCAGTAATCAGGTAGGGGCAGCTGGAGAAGTGAAAGTCTGAGGCCAGCCCGGGCTGCACAGTGCGACCCTATCAAGAGGGGTTGGAAGCAGGGTTAATGGCTCCTTTGGTCATTGAAGAAGGTCAGAAAAGGTGAACAATCTGCTCAAAGTCACACAGCATAATAATTGGAGCTGAATAGTTCTTAGATAATCTCAGTTAAATAATGAATTGTTCCTCTAGGTCATCAGTTTGCAAATGAGGACAAAAGTTGAATTTGGACCCCTGCGATGGCTCAGTGGGAAAGGCATTTGGGGCCAAGCCTGACAACCTCCCCACACGATAGAGGGAGAGAACCACCTCTTACAAGGTGTCCTCTGCCCTCCACACGAGTGCTATGGCATGACCCCTCCATGTCACCACAGGCTCACTAAATAAATAATATAATAACAAGATAAAATTTAGAAGTTGAACTTAACCTGGAGTTAGAGCCCACAAGAAGGACTCTGAAAGGGAAGCCAGGACAGACAGTTTTGTATCTTTTTGGGGTCTACATCATCTAGGCCCCAAATCCAGCAGGAGGCGGGGGGGGTGTACATGAGTGTGAAGGCTGTGAGCACTCTGGAATCATCCATTTCTGCTCTTAACTCAACTTCTCCATCTGCACAATGGGTCCGCAGCCAGCCTCACCCTAAAGGTTTCAGGCTGTGTTTCTGGTGGTTTTAGGGAGTGTGGTGGCCTAGACCCACCTTTTGCCTTCCACCCAGTTTTCCAAAGAGGCCCTAGAACAACGGGAGGGGGCTTGGAGCCTAGTCTGAGCCCTCCTGGATCCTGGAGATGAAGGGGTCCCTGCAGATGAAGGGGTGGGGCTTTCCTGTGGTGGGATAAAGGGCCACTGCCCACATCCCTCCCCCCCAGTGTTTCCAGCAGCCAGGAGAAAGGGCAGAGCCAGGGAGCTCCCATCTCAAGCCACCAGACCTTAAGGTGCCTCACCGCCACACACACCCACAGAGCAGAACATGGGTGCACAGATCCAGTACCACATGAGTGTGCAACAGACACAGCCAGCACAACAGCAGCACACACACACACAGCCAAAGGAGCAGCCTGCCAGGATGCGCATGAGCAGACATTAACACGCACATATGAACACAAACAGCAGATCTGCGCAAAGCCGACAGGCTGGAAAAGACTAAGTAGGTGACACGTCCGATCACAGAATGGTTACCCTCATCTCAGCCACTCACATACAGCCCTCCCAGGGACGCGAACACACAGATGCACACACCCCTCCTCTCCCACACCGGAACCACCTCCAGCACGACGCCCACTACCAACTGTGCAGCACTGTTCAAACTAAAGCACCATTCACAGGCCGTAGTGTAGCCTGGGACAAGGCACACCCTGGAGCCCTAGGTTCCATTCCCAACACTGCGGAAACCACACACACACACACACACACACACACACACACACACACACACACAC
>NW_026594152.1:1083066-1100966 GCF_907164565.1 Psammomys obesus | reverse complement strand
CACACACACACACACACACACACACACACACACACACACACACACACCAAGCACAGCCTTCACTTCCCAATGTGGGGTAGGTTTCTGAAACACCATTGAGAATCGGAGGCCTGTAAGTCCCTGGTCAACAGGGACTATGTGCAAATTGAGATCCTGTCTCACGAAAAAAAAAAAAGCCAGAGCAAAAATGAAAACATTAAAACAACAAAACAAAACGCCTCTCAGGTACACCAAGGCCCGTTGCTATGACAACTCCTCTTCTAGGCATCCATCACAGTGCTGCTGCTCAGCCACTGTTAACCCCTGCCAGGATGAAGGCCCATGTTGGCCTGGGTGCTACCATGCAACTAGGATCCCAACTATTTGGGAGGCAGAAGCAAGAGGCTCGCAGGTTCAAGGCCAGCCTAGACTACCTATGGAGATCCTGTCTCAAGACAACAGAGAAACAAAAAAAGAAAGGGTAGACTGATAGATTCTAAGGAGTTTAAAACCGAAACAGGCAGGAGGGAGCCCCATCCTGCCGCCCAGCCCTGTGTGTTCTTCTTAGTTGTACAAGGCCCCTTGGCCCTCAACAGGAAAGTACATTTCAGAAGGCTACAGACGCACAGCCATACCTATCCAGACCTCAGGAGTCCATGCACACAGGCCTAGCCCTTACCCAGGACTGAGGTTTAGGAATTAGCCTGACCCTGTCACGCTCCGAGGCTGGTAGGCCACAGTCTAAGCAAAACCCAGCAGAGGTGGTAGGGAGGGACAAGGAGATTGCACAAGAGACCTCTGGGTGGGACCTCGCTGGCTTTTGCACGCACCCACTGGGGACTGACAGGAGGCTCTACAGATCCCATCCTGGAAGCAGCATGCTCCCTTCCTGGCACATGACCTGGCCTTCCTTTGACTCACCTACCTCCCGCACACCTGGGTTCCGCCTCCTACTGCTCCGGGGCCTAGAACCAGGAGAGCAGCTGAGGCTGAGGTGCTCATAGGACCCCACCCAGCGCCCTACCCATCCTCCAAAGCCTCAGCACCCCCTTCCTGTCTTGCTCCACCCAGCCATGAGTACCCTGTCACCTCCCGAGATGAGCTGCTCCCTCATCTCAGGCCCCAAGGAAGGACAGCTGGATTTAGACACCCTGGGTGAGTCACCGCATTGCTTTTCCGACTCTTTTTTTTTTTTTTCTTAAGTATCATTATCATTTTACTGAGGCCAAAGCAGTGGTGTGCTGGTTGAAAGCAAGTTAAAACATCTAGAAAGCTGGACGTGATGGCTCACAGGTGTAATCCTAGCCATTTGGGACGCTGAGTCAAGAGGGTTACCTTTAGCTCAAGGCTAGCCTGGGCTACTTAGCGAGTTCCAGGCAGCCTGGGCAACATGGGAGAGCTTGTCTCAATCACTGCCACGGCAACCGAACAAGCTAAAGACCAGAACAAACAAAATGCCATTACAAAGGTCAGCCAGGAACACTCACGGATGAAAGGGACCTTTTTCTGGGTGTCTAAGAGGCCCCAGGTTTGGTTCCACTTCTCACAAGCCACAGGACTGAGCTACTTCATTTCTTCATGTCTCTGTGTCTTTATGTCCTCTGTAAGACTGAGGACTGCAATGCTCCCACCTCTGTGAGGATGAGTTCATTCAGCCAGTCGATCAGCTTGGAACAGAGTCCAGCAAAGTCAGCCTTCAGCAGACACTGCTTTTTAATCATTCCCATAACTGTCACTCTTAGAGGCTCTGCTATGGCCCCTTATTCCATAGGAACTCAGTGGCTCACACTTGCACTACGGGGAAAGACTTGGCCTCATAACTTTAGGCAACCCTGTTCTTTCAGCTGGGAGTGACCAAATGGGAACACTTTGCTTGGGTCACACAGATGCTATCGGATGCTGGTCACCCCAAGGGCACACTTCGTAGAAGAACAGTGAAAGCTCTCTATTCTGGGTAGGGGAGTCTTTAGCAAAAACACCATCCGCAGCACCCATGTGTCTTTCACAGATGGTTTAGTAGCCCTGAGACTCTGGTGCCTGCCTAGGGAACTCAGTCTAGGGGGAGAGACAGACTGTAATGAGGCCATCATCTTCAACGTTCCCAGGACTGTGATGGGGACACAGAGAACTATGGAAGTCAGCCCACTGAAGACAGTTAGAGAAGTCAAAGGTCTTCCTGTCAGAGGAGGCTACTGTCTCCCTGAGGCAGATGTTTCTAGCTCTAACATCTGCCGACCTGAAATGCCTGCAGGAGACCATGGTCACATCACAAAGCCCTTTCAAGTCAGGTAATTTAAAATGCTGGTGATGGCATGGGAGAAGACCTTTCTGGTCCTCTGCGGGTGGGTGTGGAAACTGGTAGGATCACTCCCAGCTCTGTGTGGCAACGAGGAGTAAAAGTGAACATTCAAACGGCCGCCCTGTGACCCAGAGGTTTGCTCTCTCTCACTCCCACGGACAAACCCGGGGAGTCTTGCACACAAACCGCTGTAGATGTGGGCTGGAGCCCGCAGGGCTTGCTCAGCAGCCTCAAAAAGAAAGCTCCTTGTCCTCCACAGGACAGAAATAAGGTGACAATGGCCAACTGTGCGACATTTCATCTGGGTGAGATGGAGGGAGGACAGCACTCTAGATGCACGACAGACTCTTGTTGAGGGCAAACGCAGAACGATAGAATAAACAAACACACAAAAACCTTACGAGCCGCCCTGGTGGCCCCTGCCTTTAATCCCAGCACTCTGGAGGCAGAGGCAGATGGATTTCTGTGAGTTTGAGGCCAGCCTGGTCTACAGAGCGAGTTCCAGGACAGCTAGGGAGAGCTACACAGAAAAACCCTGTTTTGAAAAAACAAAACCCCCACCCACCCATCCAACCAACCAACCAAACAAACAAACAAAAACCTTGTGAGCAATGCCAAGATATCTATGTGCAGCAAAATCTAAAGCAGTAGCTCTCAACCTGTGGGTTGTGACCCCTTTGAAGGTCAAAGGACCCTTTCACGGGGTCACTTTAGACCATCAGGAAACAGCTATTTACATTACAGTTCACAACACTAGCAAAACTACAGTTATGATGAAGCAACAGAAATGATTTCATGGTTAGGAGTACCGCAACATAAAAAGTCTGTATGAAAGGGTCCAGCAGTAGGAAGGCTGAGAACCACTAAAGAAAGAAAGAAGCATGGAGAAAGAAAGAAAGAAAGAAAGAAAGAAAGAAAGAAAGAAAGAAAGAAAGAAAGAAAGAAAGAAAGAAAGAAAGAAGGGAGGGAGGGAGGGAGGGAGGGAGGGAAGGGAAGGGAAGGAAGGAGGGAAGGAAGGACGGGGACGGGGGAGTAGTAAGAAATAAAAGCAGGGGCCAGACCTGGTGTCAGATGCCTTTAATCACAGTACTCAGGAGGCAGAGGCAGGCGGGTCCCTGTGAGGTCAAGGCAGCCTGGGCTATAGAGTGAGTTCCAGAACAACCAGGACTATACAAAAAACAAACCCTGCCTTGAAAAACAAACAAAGAAAAAGAGAGAAAAAGAAAAAGTATGAGGTGGCTAGGGATGCAGCTAAGTTGGCGGAGTGCTTGGGTAACACTCAGAGGCCCTGGGCTTGACCCCCTGCACTGCATAACCGAGACATGCTGGTACATGTCTGTAATGCCAGCGCATGGGAGGGAGAGGCAGGAGGATCAGAAGTTTAAGATCATCCAGGCTACTAAGGGAGTGAGTACTCGCCTATGCCTAAGCTCTAGGGGTAGGGTGGGTGTAAGGTTTTCTCTGCCGACGAAATAGGCCGATGCAAGCCAAATTAAGAGTACATAAAGGCAGGTTTACCCGGGGCATCTCACGTGCGGGTTCACTGATTTCACAGGGTAAAGGGCAGGGTATGCCAGCCACGCCTGGTAACAGGTAGGAACTGAGGGACGCTGGGAGAATCTGGAGGCCAGGTCCCCTTTAGTGTGTCAACTAGGCACCTCAGCATCTCCTGCAGAATCTGAAACCCAACAGCGGAAGAGAGACACAGCGCAGGACAAGCTGAGTCTGCCCCCACCCCCAAAAGAACTGCAAAAACTGCAACCAAGGCTCATGTCTCCTGGTCCAAGCTGTCAGGGTTCAGAACTGAGGCAGAGCTGGATGTGGACCTTGGCCCCCCGTCACTCCAGCCGCGACTTGGGGCTGAGTGGGACTCGGCCAGGGAGAGGCTTGCACCGGGGCTTTGTTCCGGGCCCGCGCTTCCCGAAAGCATCCCCAGCCAGTGCACCCGCCCCGGCAGATGGGCGCCCGGACTGCGCGCGCACGCTGGACCGTGGGAACTAGCGGCGGCTCGGGCAAGGCAGGGCGCAGATGGGGAGGGCGCCGGGGCGGCGGCAGATGGGTGCGAGGATGGCCCTGGCTATGCGACAAAGGCGAAGGGCAGATGTTTGTGACCAGATGTTCGCGAGAGTGAGGCCGGGGCCTGGGAAAAAACCTACAGGCCAGTTTCCTGCATCCTTCCCTCGCTGGGGAGGGCCTGGGAATCTAGGGATCGAGGTCCGGGTCTAGGGCTGCTGTGCTGCTGAGTCTACGGCCTCTGCACCCGGCACTACCGTTCTACCCTGTTATAGGGGGGCACAGGAGTTGGTGGGTGCAATCACATCGTTATGGACAGGCCTTGGCTGGCCTGGATTCTCTTTGTAGACCAGGCTGGCCTCGAACTCATGAAGATCCACCTGACTGCCTACCGAGTGCTGGGATTAAAGGCGTGCCCAATGCGTGCGCCACACCCAGCAATCATACCTTTTTGTCTGCTAAAGAAAGCACAGAAGAAGCTAAAGACCCTACACACCTTTCCCAAGCATCTGTGTGTGGGGGCGGGGCCCTGAAAGATGGTGTGGAGACAAACCTTTAATCTTAGTACTTGGCAGGAGGGTCGGTGTTAAGCGTGTTTCAGTTTTCTATGGAGGACAATGTGTCAGGTTCTGGCCAGTCCTGAGCTGTTATAGGGAGCAGAACCAAAGCAAGTCTTCCTCTTTGTCCTGGGCAGCTTTTATTTTGGAGGTGGAGACAAGGACACATACCATATAAACTTACAACATTATCTTCTATGAGAACAGTTACTGCTACCACTACGACCGATTTTGAAAGTCTTGTTATGAAGCCCAGGCGAGCCTTGAACTCAGAATACCCCTGCTTTGTCACCTCAGGGCTCCATTCTAGGATGATGAGTATACACCATTGTGTGAGATGCAAAAAGTAATTATCTTTTAAAAAATTATTTATTTGTATTTATGTGTATGGGTGTCTTTCCTGAATATATGTAAGTGTACTGTGTGGAGACCTGGAACCCAAAGAGGCCAGGAGAGGGCTAGAGTTACCAATGGTAAGCCACCATATAGGAACTGGGAACCGAACCTGGGTCCTCTAAAAACAAGTGTTCTTAACTGCTAAGCCATCTCTCAACAGTGTCTGCCTGCCTGCACTGGGGAGGTGGAGTAGGAAGATCAGAAGCTTTAGGGGCCAGACTGGGTTGCATGAGCCTCAGTCTCGAGCTGAAAGAGGCCTGTGAGACGGCTCAGCCAGTATTGGTATCTCCTGCCAAGCCTGAAGAACTGAGTTTTATCTCTCAGTCCCAGGGAGGAAGAGAACTGACTTCCAAAAATTGTCTTCTGACCTCTACACTTACACACACACACACACACACACACACACACACACACACACACACACAGAAAGAGAGAGAGAAAGAAAGAGAGAGAAGGGGGAGGGAGGATTAAAAATACTTTAAAATTCAGTTTAAAAAGTCAGGCCAATTTGTTATGTTTCTTGGGGAGAGGAAGGCCACAGCTGCTGACAGGCAGCCAAGGGCTCAAGGAGGGCTACCAGGGTGTTTGTATATCAGCTTGTTTGAAAGAGCAACCAGAAAAAAAAAAAAAAGTCCTAATAAAAAGCCACTGGAAGAATGGCTGAATAAACTATGAATTCCTCGTGGCTCTGGGACATCATGAGACAGCACTTCTCTTTCAGGAATTTGTCCTAAGGATGTCCGCCAACGTGGGAAATATGTATGTATGAGAAGGCAGCCAACTGGAAAAAGCCACACAGCCCTCAGCAGTGCTCGTCTTGAATCACGATGGTGTTGCAGTCACTTGAGAGAATGAGGAACAGTGAGCATGGAATGTGGGCCTGTAATTCCAGCCCTTGGGAGGTCTGGAAGCAAGAAGATGGAAAATTGGGTTTACCTAGGCGATACCTCGCGGTCCAGGCCAGCGTGGGCTACATGACAAAGCCCTGTCCTAAAACAAAACAAAACAAAACAAAACTGTTGGGGTTGGAGGGTGGCTCACCAGTTAAAAGCACCTGCTGCTCCTGCAAGGGACCCAGGTTTGGTGCCCAGCACTCACATCCATAACTTGCAACCATCCATAACTTGCAACCATCCGTAACTGCAGTCCCAGCGCTCCAATACATTCCGGCCACTTCCATGGCATCTGTGCATATGTGCGCACACACACACACACACACACACACACACACACACACACACACGCACACAATTTAAAATAGAAGATACATCTTTTCAAAAGTCAAACACCCAGGTGTACTGGTGAATGCCCCTTAAAAACTCTAGCATTCTAGAGGCAGGGCCAGGCGGGTCTCTGTGAGTTCGAGGCCAGCTTGGTCTACATAGTGAGTTCCAGGTCAGTCAGGGCTACACAGCAAGACCTGTTTAAAAGAAACAACAAACAAGAAAAGAAAACAACAGGCTGGGGTTGTGGTTCAGTCTTTGCCTTAAATGCATGCAATTCTTGGTTCAACCTTTACGACTGCAAACAATATCAGAAACCTTAAGGTGAGAGGTGAAAAAAGCACTTGCTGTCGCCCTGAGTTCAGTCCTGGGAACGAACCCATGTAAAGGCAGAAGGAGAGCAATGACTCCACAGAGTTGTCCTCTGACCTCCACACTCATGCCATGGCATGTGTCCCTTCCCCCACAACACACATACATCACACATGCACACCACACACCCCAACCATATACTTACACATGCACACACACACTCATACATACACACCACACACAAGCACCACATACATATTCACCACACACATACATACCATACATATACCACAAACACAAATTCACACACACCAGACACACACACACACACCACGTACACCACACAACATACACAAACACCACACACCACACACCACTAAAAATGTAGAGATATCAAAACAATGGCTTGCTGCTGGCTGGTATTTAGTGCACTGGCAGAGCTGTACAGCCGCCATGACAGCCAGTTCTGGAGCATTCCCACGGCTTCAGAGAAGCCGTTAGTATTTGCTTGCCATGGAACCCACCCCAAGGCCTATCATTAATTTTCGGTCTTTGCTCATCTGACTGTTCTGAGTACTTGATGTACGTGGAGTTGTTCAGTATGGATCCTTCGTGACCTCTGCTTTTTTTTTTTTTTTTTTTAAATCTATGTATGTATCTATGTAATCTATCTATCTATGTTTTGAGACAGGGTCTTTTTACATGACTCTGGCTGTCCTAGAGCTCACTATGTAGACCAGGTTGGCCTCTAACTCGTAGAGATCCACCTGCCCCTCCTTCTCAAATGCTAGGATTAAAGGTGTGCCCCACCATGCTCGGCTTGCACGGGCATGCAATTTTCTTTTATAGCAATAAGGTTTTCAAGGTGCCCCCTACTCTTTCCTCCCTCCCTTTCTCTCCCTTTTATCAGCCCACCTCTCTCTCTAATTAAGCAAGGCTAAAACAGCTACCCCAGGACCTTTCCTGTAAGGGCTTCATCACTGAACTGTGAGCTGCACAGCCAACCAAAACTAATTTTCTTTCTTATTTATATTTAGACTTTTAAAAAATTGTGTGTGTAAGTGTATGTATTCTATGACTGTGGGTGCCCACGGAAGCCAGAGATGCCAACCTCCTGGAGCCGGGGTGGCGGGCTGTTGTGAGCCACTGTTGTGGGTGCGGGGTCACTGAATCATCTCTCCAGGCACCCCCCATTCCATTTTTTTTTCTTCGACAAGGTCTTACGTAGCTCCGGCTGGCCTTGAATTTGCTGTGTAACAGGTGGCCTTTCTTGTCTTTTTGTGTCCTTAGGTAACAGTTGTGTGTCATCATGCCTGGTTAATGTAGTGCTGGGACTGAACCTAGGGCTCTGTTCGAGCTTGCTGGGCAAGCTCTTAGTCAAGTGAGCTACACTTTCAGTCATAGAACATGGTTTTGGTTGCATGTCTTTGCTTCTGAGTCAGTGTCTCACTCTGTATGCATATGGTATGCAGGCCAGGGTAGCCTTAAACTCAGAGACCGGCATGCCTCTGCCTCTGGAGTGCTGGTACTGGAGGTGTATGCCACCACGGCCAGCAGAACGTATCCTATAAGGGCACACTGGGCATGGTGGCATACACTTGTAATCCCAGCACCTGAGAAGCAGGAGCAGCTGAATCAGGGGTTTGAAGCCTTCTTCTCTTCAGTCTCAGACCCGCTTCTCAAACACAGCAAAACCACGAAGACAGCAACAAGCTGTTTGTCTATTTATCTTTTCAAGACAGAGTTTCTCTGCCCTGATTGTCCTGAAACTTGCTCTGTAGACAAGGCTGGTCTCAAACTCAGAGACCCACCTGTCTCTGCCTACCAAGGATGGGGTAATGTGTGGAGCCATCGAATGGCTGTTGGACTCCTGCCTGCTTGGAATCTACGATGCACATTGTGCCTTGCGTGGTACAGTGAGTTTCCATCCCTGGACCACAGCTGCTGCTCTGAGCTTTGTAGAAGTTTGTTCAACCGTTTAGATTTGGCAAGGTATGCGTATGAGAACTTGCCTCCCGCTTACCTGAGAACTGTCCTCCCGCTTTTTAGAATTTCCTTGAGAATATCCTGCTTTTGTGATTTTCACTGAAACTAGTTCCTCCCCCCCGAGTTGCCCATTCTTATTCTTTATAAGCTGTAACCTAACGTACAATAAACCGAGACTTGATCAGAATTCTGTCTCTATTCTTCACATCTCCTGTCCCATCCCATTCCCATACCCCCCTCCAGGTTCCACGCCGACAGTCCTGCGGGTCAGGGCAGGACAAAGGCCCGGACCCCCATGCCCAGCTGTTTAGGTAGGGATTGGGATGGGGTGGTATGTGGGCAGCTCAGGCTTCAGGTGGTCCTTCCGTGGTGCTGGCCATGTTTCTGCCTGCTGCTTGCCCACTGTGCTGCTCTGCTTGTACTGTGCTGACTGAAATTTACCGACACGTTCACAGCGGAACACTTAGAAACACGTTTTTGGCTTTAAACAGAATGGAAGGCTTTCTCAGTTCTACCTCCGGAACACCCAGAGATAGCCAGCTTGAATGTTTGAGTGTGGGCAGAAGATGTGTTTGGGAAGTGTGAAGATGCTATTTTACATGGGGACCAGAGAGCCAGGGAGCCAATGACTCCCAAGATCCCATGGGAATGGACAAAGGTTCCGATTCTGTTTCTAGCTGTCATTGGCCAATGTCCCAAGTCACTCCAACATCCTTCCTTTATGTTGAGGTGGAATTGCTTGTTTGAGGCTTCATTTAGTTCAGGAGCATTTGAGTTGCTGGAGGCTATAAACCAAACAGGAATAACGTCTCCACCATCTCTTAGAGACTTGGCAAATGAAGCTTAGAAGCAGCCAGAGCTCAGCGGCTCAATGACAGGAGAACGTCATCATCTTATGGCATGACACATGTAGGCAAAGATGTGTGTTCATTTGGTCATTTCTTCTGTTCACTCTTCAATTTTTTTTTCTCCCAGGTAGGGTCTTGCTGTGTAGTTCTGGCTGAACTGAGCAGGCAGTGCAGGGCAGTGGTGTGTGCCTAGCATGCAGGAAGCCCTGTGCTCTATTCTGTAGCACCAGATAAACTTGACACACTTTTATAATCCCAGCACTCAGGAAGTAGACGCAGGAGGATCAGAACTCAAGGTCATCTTTAGCTACACTGAAAATTTCAGGTCAACCTGGGTACCTTAGGCTTTTTTTTTTTTTTTTTTTAAGAAAAGACACTGCAATCCCCATGCCTTAGCATTTGGAGTGACTTCTGAGAGGCAGGTCCATCATACTTGGCTTTGATCTTCGGTTATTACACACCTACTGTGTGTCACGCTCTGGCCAAGTCCAGGAGAGACTGGTGTTGTGTTAACATTTGGTCTCTTTCCCTTCTTAGCTTTCACATGACCAGGGTCATGACCTAACTCATTAACTGATATTAATAATGATGAAAATGACGTAGTGTGTTTGGATTCAGGCTGGGATGGCAAAACTGCTTCCATGTCCCAGCTCTGCTGCTTGGGGGGACATGCACCTCCTTGGGTCTGGGTGTCCTCCTGTGCAAATGGGATCCCAGCTGTGCTACTAGTGGAGTTGTGGTGGGGTGTACAAACTCGGTACTTCCTCCTGCCCAGCTTAGTCCAGCTTAGTCCTCAAGAAACCATGAGGCCTGGAGTTCTTCTTGGGGCTGGAACCCAGGGTTTCCTGTATGCTGGGCAAGAACTCAAATCAGAAAAAGTTAATTAAATCAATAAAATGTTTATAATCGGGGGAGCCCAGCCTTAGCCTGGTGCTTCCTCCTGGACCACTCTCCTTTTGTTCTGCAGCATTTCCGAGCTAGCCTACCACCACCGTGACATTGGGAGCCTGGCTGCCACACTAAGTTGGTAACATTCAAACTGTCACCTCTATTTGCTGAGGAGGAACTGGTCCTGAGGAGGATGGCAGCTCAAGGACAGCAGGCCTGCGACTGATTGATTCCCAGGATCAGGGTCTACTGGGGCTGGGGGCTGGGAGCCCGGCTTCTCCTCTCTGTGGGCTCCCTCCCTTCCCTGGGAAAATCCAACAGGTGGTGGGGCCTCTATGCTGGGACCATTGTGTGGCCTAGAGGGTCGAGAGTGTGTGTGTGGGAAGATGGATGCCTTCATTACCATGTGAATCCTGGGAAAGCTCGGGGCTGGAGGTGGGTGGATGGGGGACTTGGCTGGCCCTGGCCAGACCACACAGTGGCTGGGAAGGGGGTCCCTGTGAACCCTGAGAGAGCCTTTTTAAGTCCCAGGTAATGGGATTCCTCCTTTTGTTTAAGTCCTTATTTTTAGAACATTTCCATCCAGTGAAGCTTAAACAGGACACAGACCAGAACAAGAATTCCTTTTAAAGGGAGAAACACTCTTGTTTCCCACCCATACTTTCTCAGTTGCAATTTCCCACCGCTGCCACTGGCCTATCACAGCAAACTGTAGCCCTGTACCTCGGTGGGGCATTTCCCAGCAGGGCTCTTCCTGACTGCTCCTCAAATATGTCCTAGGTAACTCCAGAGTGATTAGCAACTAGTTGGTGAGCAAATTGGTAGAGTCAGGGTTTGGACTTTGAAACTAGATGTGGTCAATTTGCTCGGAGCGGAAAGGGCTGTCTGATGACGGGAGGGAGGACACCACCAGAATAACCACGATGTCCGGTGACCATGTGTCCCCCACTTTACAGATGAGAGTGAGTCTGCTGACAGAATCCACACAAGGAGAGAACTGCAGCACAGTCAGAATCACAAGTCCCTTTCAGTTTCTGCCAGAGTTTTCCCTTGGGGGCAGAAGAAAGGAAGGCTTCTTGGGAGATGGGGTGGGTGAGGGGACACAGAAAACCATCATTGGGGAGTGATCTAGGCAAAGAGAAATAAGGACCCCAAATCCAGACCTGACACACATACACACATACAGACACAGACACAAACACACACACACCACACCACACCACACCACAGAGCAGGAAAAAGGCAGAAGGGCACAGGTTCACAAGCTGATCCAAAGAGGCCTGAAACCCTTTACGAGCCCATTCTCGGCTGCTGTGCTTCCTCTCCCCAAGCATGTTGCCACAGTCTCATAAACGTACACACCCCTAAGTGTGTGAACACAGAGGGACAGGCTTGCACAATATGGACTAAAAAGTATAGGCAGCCAGTGGTTTGGCCTGCGCTCTGGCACTAGACCAAAATGGCCTCTGACGGTGAAAGCTCACTTGACGAGCCCCACAAGAAGATGCTTATCTGACTGTCCAAGAAACGAGCAGAGAGAGATGAAAGCCAACTGCTCCGAAGGCCAGTTCAGCCAAGTGTGCTGGGAAGTCCCTCCTCTATGCCTGTGACCTTTATGATGGAAAGTGACTTGGGTCAATTTTATTAAGACAAGACCTCCCTAATGACTTCCTGTACCCATAGGTTAGAACATCTCTCAACCGTCATCTGAGTTTTTATTCACAATGGATGGCAGTTAGCACAGCTGATTATGGTACAGACTAAAGAGACTGCAGGATGCTCAGCCCTGAGTGGGACATCTTTTTCACAATTCTCCTCCCAAGGCTCAGGGATTACTGTGGAAGATGGTAAGAGGCAGAGGCAATGGGTGACTACACGGTGTTTCCCAGACATAGCAGGGCAGCTGCACATAGGAGCTCACAGTGTGACAGCAAGGCCTGTGCAAGCTCAACCCAGACAAGATCTCAGTAAAGAGGGAGGAGGTGGCATCAAGCCCCACCCCCTAGCTGGGAAGGCATTGACAATTCACAGCTGCTGGGAGAGGGAAAGTCAATTTTCTTTAGTGGTGTGGTCCCTGGCACGTAGATCACATTCTCAAGTTGCTCTCGGTTGTGGTGTTTCCATCAGAGCAATGGACACCCTAAATGTGTGCCTTGTGCGCACCCAAACATGTACATTGCAGGAACTTTTTTTGCCTGGCCCTTTGGTTCTGGAATACCGTGTCAAGTTGGCCACAGAACTGAGAATGGATGAGCAACACAAATTGGACTAGATGGGGAAAAATACAAATTTGGGCTGGGACTAGACGTAGGGGGAAGGGGTGAATATGATAAAAATGTATTCCCAAAGAAGTGGTACAAGGAGACAGAGAACAACAAAAACAATAGCAGCAGGGCTTTGTACTTGCTAAGCAAGTGCTGTATCTTTAAGCCATACTCCTGGCCCTAATGAAGGGTTCTTTTTTTTTTTTTTTTTTTTTTTTTTTAATTGTCATGTTTTGCCTGCAGGTATTTCTATGTACCACATGAGTGCCTGGTACCCACAGAAGTAAGAGGCAACCCAGCCGTCTGGGTGCTGCTGGAGTTATGAACAGAGTTATAGACTCCATTGTAACAGGCTACAACAGAGGCTGTAAAGCACCATATCTGTGCTATGAACCAGAGATCCTCTGCAAGCGCAGCAAGTGCTCTCAGCCACTGGGCTGTCTGCCTAGCAAAGATTTATTCTATCTAATTCTATCTGTCTGTCTATCTATCTATCTATCTATCTATCTATCTATCTATCTATCTATCTATCTATCTATCTATCGTGCATACACTGTTCTACCTGCACACCAGAAGAAGGCATCAGCTCTCACTATAGGCGGTTGGCAGCCATTATGTGGTTGCTGGGAATTGAACTCAGGACACTCAGAAGAGTAGCTCTTAGCCTCTGAGCCATCCCTCCAGCCCTTGTGTTTGTTTTTGAAGATGGGTTTCTTTATGTAGCCCTGGCTGTCCTGGAACTTGCTCTATAGACTAGGCTGGCCTCGAACTCAAGTCCCTCCGCCTCTGTCTCCTGAGTGCTGGGATTAAAGGCGTGCACTGCCCTACCTAGCAAGTTTTTAATAAACGAAAACCGAAAGACATGGAATAGGGTAATGGACCAGCCAGGCTAGGGGAAATGGTGTCCCAGTGTGAGAACTTGGGAAGGTATTTGATTGCTATATGACCTTGTACAGACCCTTTCCCTTCTGTGCCTTTATTTCCCCATCTGTATAAAGGGAGCTCATCCTCTGGGATGGGGCCGAGGGATATGAAGCACTCCAACACCAGGAATGCTGTCAGCATGTGGTAAATAATAATGGCAAGTCCTGTTGGCACATTTCTTACATGAAGGTTCATGTCCGTGTTGCCCAGTTCATACTGTTGCCTCCTAGATGGGGCCATGTATGAAGGTATGCACAGGTTCACACACGGATGTCTTTGCGTGCGCATGTATTGCCCTGTTTTGTTTTTTCTTCCAGACAGGGTTTTTCTGTGTAGCCCTGGTTGTCCTGGGCCCGCTTTGCAGAGCAGGCTGGTCTTGCACTCAGAGATCCACCTGCTTCTGCCTCTCTGAGTGCTGGGATTACAGGTGTGTGCCACTGCGTCTGACTTGTCCTTCTAGTTTTTCTATCAGCTTGAAATGAGCTGGAGTCATCTGAGATGAGGGAACCTCAGCGGGGGAAAAATGCCTCCATAAGACAGGAAGGACCACAGGCAAGCCTATAGGACATTTTCTTAATGAGAGATAGTTGGGAGAGGGCCCAGTCCATGGGTGGTAGTTCCGGGTTCTAAAAGAAAGTAGGCTGAGCAAGCAGTGAGGAATAAGCCAGTAAGCAGCACCCCTCCATGACCTCTGCATCAGCTCCTGCCTCCAGGTTCCCACCTAGCTTGAGTCCCTGCCTTGGCTTCCGTCCCTTAAGGAACTGTGACTCAGGATATGTAAGCCAAATAAACCCCCCCTCAAGTTGCTTTATGCTTGTGGTTTTCATCAATAGAAACCCTGAGACATGCTTTGTGCACACCTAGACATGTATATTGTAGGAGGCTCCGTGCACAAGCAAGAAAGTTCCCAGGCCCTTTGCTCCTAGAATATTAAGCAGCACAGCTACCTCTTGTGTGTACCCAGACTCCTCATCTCAACCCTGCTGGGGATATGCTTCTTTCCAGGACCCAACCAGACCCTAGAGTTCTTGAGGCTTGGGACTATTTCCTTTTGCAGTGTGGGGGATCAAGCCCTAGCCTTGCATGCTAGGCCAGGGCTGTTTCACTGAGCCACAGTCTCTGGCCTTTGTCTTAGGACTTTTCAAGGTGAGAGGAGGATGGGAGTTGACTTGAAACTGCCTTCTGCTCCCCGGGCTCTCATATCAGGCTAAGAAGAAGTAGCTCTCTCAGTTCTGGGCCCCTAGCTGGAGAACAAAGTCCATCGTGAGACGGAAGAACACCCTGGGGGTGATGAAGGCCCTGACCATGACCACGGCATGGACCCCCTGTAGTTTGCCCCCTAAGTTTCTGTGACTTTAAGTCTCCTGGAGATAGAGATTCAAGGCAGAGAACTCCCTTGTCCACCTTCTGCATGGTTGCCTTCTTTCCCCTTCCTCCGTCTTTTTCTGAAATAAATATTTTAAACAACCTTATTTTAGTAATTTGGGCAAGCAATGGTGTGAACGTGCATGCGGAAGTTGGGTACAACTTTCAAGAATCAGTTCTCTCCTTAAGACTATGGCGGCTCTGAGGATCAACCTTGGGCTTTTAGGCACGGCACCAGTGCTTTCTATCCACTGAGTCTTTTTTATTTATTTATTTTGTTTGTTTTGTTTTTGATTGCGACAGTGTAGCTGTGGCTGTCCTGGAACTCACTCTGTAGACCAGGCTGGCCCTGAACTCACAGAGATCCACCTGCCTCTGCCTCCCAAGTGCTGGGATTAAAGGCTTGTCAGACCCCACCAAGTCATCTTGCTGGCCCTTTCTCTCTTGAGACAGTTTCTCATAGCCAAGACTGGTCTTTAACTCCACATTGTTTGTGCTTCTGGGTGTTGGGATAAATGCATGCTCTAGCACGTGTAAAAGCCAAGGAACAACTATCAGGCGTTGGCTCTTCCCTTCTACCATGTGGCCCCAGCTCATCATGCTGGGAAGCAGGTACCTTCACCCACATTCATGACTGAGATCTTGCCTGGCTGGCGGCCTTAAACTTCTGAACCCCTGGCTGGAATTACAGGCATGTACTACCACACCCAGTCCTAAGGCTGCCTTTGAAAAAACCTGTTTCCTTTTACTGACTTCTGCTCCTGTTTTTTTTTTTTTTTTTTTGGGGTAGAGTGGTGAGCTGTAAGAACGTGAAGATTATTCACATGAACAAGGCCGTGAGAAAATTGTCAGGACATGCTAAGGGACATCTGGATGACCTTGGGTCTACTGTATAGTGGACTGCAGTTCTATCAGTCTTTTCTTTCTTCTTTTTTTCTTTGTGTAGCCCTGGCTGTCCTGTCCTGGAACTTGCTCTGTAGACCAGGCTGGCCTCAAACACAGAGGGAGTTACCCACCTCTGCCTCCTGAGTGCAGGGACTAAAGGTATGTGCAACCATCACCCGGCTCTGTCACTCCTTTCTCTCCAGTCTCTGGCCTGGTCTCCTGGCCTCCCTTATTTTAATGGCATTAAGGATGAGGACACGGCTCCACTCAGAGTTCTGTATCTGCTCCCCATTGCCTTTAGGATACGTTCTAAGGTCCTTCCTAGGGATGGCTTTGTGCAAGGGCTGCTGACTCCTCCCCATCTCATCTCTAAAGCTTCTGGCTTTTTTCCTCCTCTGCTGGACTCCTTTCCTCTTTTGGTCTAGGACTCACTCTTAGATGAGCTTCGTCCTCTCACTTTTCTGTACATTTAGTTTGGAGTCCAGCAGATTTCCATTCATCTTGACTGTGTCCCTCTAAGGTTCTTGGGTTTCCCTCTTCTAGATCTTCGCTCTGAGAACAAGCTCTAGCCTCTGCATTAAATACCTAACTATGACATTTGACAAATCATTTTCTTAAATCTAACCTGTAGGTACCGTATGGGTTCCTTAGTTCTTTTTTAAAGATTATTTGTGTGTGAGTGTTTTACCTGCATGTATGCATGGGGCCTATGGTGGTCGGCAGTGGGTGGTGTCAGATTCCCTGGAACTGGAGTTACAACTGTGGGCCACCACGTAGGTTTTGGGAATTAAACCCAGTTGCTGAGCCAATTTCTCCAGCCTTGGATCAAAATCTTTAAAACAAACAAACAAACAAACAAACAAAAGACTGCATATGTACAAAATTTCTTATAATCCTAGCCTGGTATACATAGGGTTCCATGCGGCCCAGCCTGGGTTACATAGCAAGACTGTATCTCAAGACCAAACGATCCACACACCCCAAGCCCCCTACCCTCTGAAAAGGAAAATCTTCCAAGTGGAATTCTTGTGTATTATTTTTTATCCCCAAATTAATCTAATATTTGTTTACTGACAACAGATTTTATGTAGTCTAAACTAGCTTCAAATTCTGCAGCAGAAGCTGGGTCCAAAAAAATAAAGCATCCTTCTGCCTCCCTGAGTTCTAGGATTACAGGAGTGTGCAACCACACTTAGCTTTCATTTAATATTGTTTTTTCACATCTTGGGAGATTCTTCCACAGTATCTTTGCTGAGGATATCCTAGGTGTCCATGTTTCCAAGGTCTGTTAGCCACTCTTGAAGTTGAGAGAAACCCAGCCTAGGGTTGACAGGAAGGATGTCTCATCTGTGGAATGCATTTGCCCAAGACAAATGCCAGACCTCAGGGCTGTTCTAGACCTGTGCATCCATTCATTCACTTAACAAACAGTGCCTGCATGACCTAATGCTGGGCCAGGTGTGGAGGGGTACAACTGTCCCCTCATTTTCTAGGTAAAACCCCCAAAGTACAGGGTTTTGGGATATAGCTCAGTGAAAAGGCACTCACCTAGCATTTCAGTCTCTTGGGTCTGGGGAGAAAGAAAAACAAAAACAGCTGAAATTCCAAAGCTTGTCCTTGGGTCACAGTGACCCCGCCCCTCCTGGGTGGGACCAACCTGGTCCACGCCCCCAGGGCGAATGTCTTCCGGCCCAGCTGGCGGCCCCCGCAGTGCGTAGGGAGGCGGCCCAGACTCGCTGGAGCCAGGCGCTGGCCGGGCGCTACCGCCTGCGGAGCCCAGGTGTGGCCTTGGCGGGGGCGGGAGAGGTGGCGCTTTCCTTCCCGCTTGCTCGGCCCTTCCTGGCGCACCCCGCAGGATGCCGCTCCTCCCGTGGCCGGCAGTCACGTGGGGAGTCCAAAGTTGGAGAACAGGAAGGAGGCCCAGGCCGCTGCTGAGACCCTAGCCAGCCTGGCTTCCCCCC
>NW_026594152.1:1051689-1082966 GCF_907164565.1 Psammomys obesus | reverse complement strand
CCCCCCCCCCCCCCCCCCCCCCCCCCCCCCCCCCCCCCCCCGCCTGGGGTGGTGGTAGTGGTATTTTGTTTCGCTGTTTTGTGCAAGGACAGCTGGATGGCACAGCCCCTTGCTTTGCCCACAGGACCCAGCCAGAAGGCCTCTCTCCTGTGGCGTCATCTCTTGGCATATTCACCCAGTCGTTTATGTCAGTGTCCCCAAGAGGAATGTCATTTTGCAGGGTGTCGGCTCTAGAAAGCCACCATTTGTGTTCCCTGCTATGTCCTCAGTGACTTAGCTGGTGTCTGACACTGCATGAAAACAGAAGGGCTCTGGACTTCCCCTACGGGGGACTTGCCCTGAAAAGGAAGCTCTCAGAAATTAGTGGAAGGGGTCAGGTGTCGGGACACCGCTGTCCTGTCCTGGAAGCTAGTCTTGGGAAGCCTTTGACATTGCCATCCTCTCCCTGTCCCCACATCTCTATGCTGTCCCCAAGGAAAAGAACCAGGAATCCAGTGCAGCAGTGAACAGGAGCTTCGAATGCCTTCCAGGCACCGACTCACTGCCTCAGTTTCCTTATCTGTAAAGATGATGGTGGGTGCCATCATTATGGGATTGTTATAATTAACCACCCCCTGGCTTTATGAGCCATGGTCTGGCCTTGAACTCTTTGTAGCCAGGGGAACTTTGAACTGATCGTCCTGTGCTGAGATTAGTCATGCACCAGCATGCTCAATCTTGCTTTTCTTGCTTCTTTTCGTGCTAGTTCTCATCATGTAGACTGGAACTTGCTATGTAGACTAGGCTTATCTCAGCTGCCTCCACACGCATGGGATGGCAGGCATGCACTACACGGGAAGGGAATCAAGAGTTTCTACAACACTAGCACAGTGCTGGCCACATGCTAACCTGGCAAGTGCGGAGTATGGGATCTCTTGCTGGGGATGGTCTTAGCCCTTAGAGCCTCCTCCTCCTGGAACCAGGAGAAACCAAGACATAGAGAGGATACCACAAACCAGGGGAAAGCTGTTTGACAGCTGCTTCCAAGGAATCCACGCCCACCCCAGGGTGAGCCTGGCACCAGGCCCGCTTGAGGCCCTGCCCAACCACCCACCCCACCTCCCAGTATGCAGGCCCAATGTGTGCCCGGCCTGGTGCCATTTTTCCATGGAGCTCAGGCGGTGGCGTTTCACATCTGGAGTCTAGACTCAGAGGCTCTGCCGGCCGGGCCTACCGCCCAGGCTGGGCCCCGCTGCCCGCTGTTTGCTCAGCTGAAGCTGGTTAATTGGAACTGGAGTGGCCTCTGTGGCTGGCTGGCCAGGCAGGCCCTGATCGGTGCTGCAAGGTCTGTGGAACATCTGGCCGGGCCAGGACAGTCATTAGGTGGCAGGCGCCCGGCGCCACTGCCACCTCAGCCTCTGCTGGGGGTCGGCAGTGACTCAATGAAGTCTTTGTGGGCTGTGGGCTGTAGAGCCAACCACAGTGTGTGCCTGGGCTGCCTGCCCCATCTGCCACCCTCAGAGGGGCTTTGTTCCAGGACCACACGGCCTCCCCCTAAAGGCAGTACAATGCTGCAAAGATCCAAGAAGCCCCTTAAGAGACCCTCTGGCTGAAGAAGCCTTTCAGGTTTTCATCTCCATAGAATTTTAGACCCAGAAGAAGTTGGGGTGGCTGACTGAGAGGGGCCCAGCAAACCAGCCACAGTGACTTGGTCCTAGAAGAGAACAGCATAGTGCTTAGTATACTGCGCTGGAATCAACTGCATGAGGTCACATCACTGTGTGAGGGTGAGGCGCCCCATTTCCTCCTCTGTACAGTGAGGCTAACAACACACACACAGCGTCGGTCCGTAAGTGGTGAGCAGAACCCTCTATCAACACCCTTGGTCTACATCTGAACCCAGGGAGACTCGACCTATTCTCACTGCCCAGGCTCTTGACATGCTTTGTTTGTTCTCTGGCCACCTTCGAACCTGTTATTTTTCAACCCTGGACAAGGAAGGTCAGGGGCTGGGAACTAGAAACCTGACTCACAGGTCATGGCCATTCTCGGGTCTCAGTTTTCCCACTTGGGCAGGCAGACAAGGGAGGAGCTGCCCCTTGTCTTTTGGGGACTCTCCTGAAGGTGTTGGGATCTCCAGCTCCTGACCCTGAATGACCTCTCGTATTCTCTGGGGACTGCTCCTTTCCCAGTGCAGGTTTTCTGAAGATCTGGGCTTTATTTTGGGAGATGGGCAGAATGGAAGAGATGTCCCTTTGAGCTCCAGCCAGATGGACAGCAAGGCCAGGGAGAGCTGTCTGTCTATAGTTAGAGGTTGCTTTCCTGAGGCACGCTGCCCTGTGATAACTCTTCATCTTTTCATGCCAAGATCAGTGGAGGCACAGCAAGCACTTGCCCACAACTGTCACTGTCCCCAAGTGTTTGGAAGAGAGTAGCAAGGATATCCCTGGCTGGAGAAGAAGGCTTAACAGGTACCCTCTTCTGGCCTGGTAACGGGATGGACACCCAAGAAGGGGTTTGCAGAGACCTAGTGGGTTTAGCACGAGACACTAGGTAAAGTTGCTGAGAACCCTCCAGGAGCACAGTGGCCGGCTGGCCATGGGTGAGTGTTTAATGTGAGGCAAAGTCAGTCCACAATACAAAAATCCAAAAGCCACATTCAGTTCCCACCTGGCTCCTGGGAAAAGAAGCAGCAGCGGGTTTGCTTTGCCTGCAGGGGATGAGGAGGAGCAGGGGAAGCCAGAGAAAGGGGAGAGGGAAGCAGGCGGCAGAGGCCCGCTCCCCATCCTGGAGCCACCTTCGCCTCCTGCCGGTGTCCTCTGTCTGTGTCATCCCCTGCCTGTGTGGTCTGGCCCTCAAAGGTCAGGCAGTGCTGCCTCATTTCTCCTTCTTCTCTAGATTCTTCACTGCTGGCGCCTCTGCTGACCCCTCTTTGGATTCAGTCGTAACTGCCGGATCTTTAGGGTTTGACTCCTCGTAGCTGACCAGAAAACAAAGGAGCACACTTGGAGGACGCTGAGGGCAGAGTCTTTGCTGTCCCCTCTCCTTGCAGTTCCAGGGAATGACAGGGTCGCTGTGTCTCAGGCCTAGCCTCTGCCAGTATCTCACCCCAACCCTCTGTGTGTCCTCATGGGCACCCTGCTTGGCTTCTCCTATGCCCCATGCTGCCAAGGGGCTTCAAGGGCAGCGGTGAACAGGAAAGGCTGGCTTGGACTTGGGTGGATCAACTTTAAGCTTTTTTAACCTTCTGCTGGACAGCAGAAGGGAGTGGTGGGGATGAAACTCTGGGAGACAAGCTGTCTCCTGGGGGCACATGGCAGAGTTAACAGCTCTGCCCTGAGCGGGGACTGTTCTGGTGTGCAGCACAGTGCCACTCTTTAGAGTGGACATGCTAGCTCTTATCAGGGGTTCTGCTTACTGAGCAATGTGCCCATTCAAGCACAATGCATAGTTCCTGGCTGGTTAGGCTGGCAGCAGGTGCCTGCTTGACGAATAAAGGAGCACAGAGGAGAAGGTGGTGTGTCTAGAGTCACACACATAAGCAAGCAGTCTAGGCATCAGCTACAGTCTGACAGGGCCGCTCGTGCCCATCTCACATGACTCACCATTGCAGGTGAGTGCCCCAAGGTTATGAGCTATCTGCTTGCCTGAGGGCTGGGCATCAAGTGCTGATGGTTGTGAAGAGCCACCTCCTGCCACCAGCCCCAGTGACACGCACTGACTTTACACTAGGGCTGGAATGTCTGCCCTACCTTAGGCCCAGGACAGTGGGGGAGTGGGCAGGTAGGCACCAGCCGGGCATTACATAGCGCTGGGATTCTGCGGGCGCCGGCGACGAGGGCCAGCTAGCTTCTGCTGCATGGAGTCGGCCAGGCTGGCAGGGGAGCCCGAGACTGTGGGAAAGTGAGTGAGCCTCGGTGTATGAGGCAGGATTACGGCCGAGGACTCGTAGCTGTGTAAGAGACAGACAGAGAAGATAGAACAAGGAGATAGAGAGGAGCAGGTCAGGGACGGACAGAGACGTCCTTCCCAAAGCGTAGGCAGCACCACTGTCTTGGTTACCTGGCTGGCACTTACACTTGCTGTGTGTAAAGCAGCCTGCATTGTTTTGCGGGCAGACGCTCTGCTGCAAAGTGCACCACACGGACAACAGAGGAGGGTGTGGTAGGCTGGGTTGAGCGTGCTGCCAAACCAGTGTCTTTAATATATGCTGTTCTGCAACACACCAAGTGTCAGGGTGCAGCTCAGCAGGAGAGCACATGCTTAGCCTAAGGGAGGCCCTGGGTTTGAACCTTGGCCTCTAGCACAGTGCCACACAGGAAAAGCACTGAAGTACAGAGAAGATGCTGGAGAATGACACCTGTCAGTGTCGATGTCTCTGAAGGTCTGTAAGAACTGGTCTCTCCAGTAGGCCAGGATGACAGCCTCCCTTCTCACAGGTGTGTATGTGTGTGTGTGTGTGTGTGTGTGTGTGTGTGTGTGTGTATGTGTGTGTGTCATGGTGCTTTCGAGGTCAGAAGATAACTTATGGGATTTGGCGTGCACAACAGTGTGTGTGTAGGCACCGAGTACAAGTGCCCATGGAGGTTTCAGATCCCATCTAGGGATGGTGTGAGCTGCCCAGTGTGGGTGCTGGGAACCAAATTAGAGTCCTCCCAGAGAACAGTGGACACTCTTAACTGGGGAGGCAATGCTCTAGCACCAGAATGGAATTTAGAACCATGTAAATGTATACTATTCAAGAATGAAGCAGCGAATTAGTTTTTCCAAAGGGGAGTGGCAGGGAAAGAAAACAAAGCAAAAGATCAGGTTGAAAATGGGATTGAGGACAGAAGAAAGACTGCTTGCTTTCTTGCTTTTCCCTAAGGACCTTCCGGGTATCATGGAGCTTACACAGAAGAGCACTAAGGGAAACCAGGTCTCCGTGAGGGGAAGGAGGCTCCTCTGCCCTGGCTGGGTGCTGAGAACTCAAACCGCTGAGGATACAGGGGACTGGTCTGGAAGTCTCTCCAAACATGGGTGCACAGAGGAAGGCATGGGAGATGCTGACCTCAAGGATCAGCTGCCATGCCAGAAGACGGGGCTGGGCGGGCTTCCAATGGGCAGGACAAGCCAGGAGCTGGGGATTCCAGGCAGCACAGACGTGGGGAAGGGTGAGTCATCTGTTGCCCTGAGGCAGCCAGGTGCACAGGAGGCCCTGGCAGGCACCTGGGGGACAACTTGAGGCCAAGCGGGTGGAGTTGGGTGAAGGCCCCCGAGTGGGCAGCTTTAATAGTAGCTGGCAGCTATTTCTAGGTCTCTGGCAGACAGGGTTGGTGGTGCCTGGGAGCAGACACCTGCTGGGAGTCATGCAGGCCCTGGCGTAGGGGTTGGGCTGTGCACAAGGTGTGGCAGATAGGGCAGTGGCTGTGGGGAAGAGGGGGTGTGTATGAGAAAAGAGCAGGCTGTAGGTTACGGCTTCAGAGGCAGCTAGGCAGGAATGGACATATGGTTTCTTGCTGAGGGTGCATCCTCATCCTATTACAGGCAAACTGATGCTGGAGGTGGGGGAAGACATCAAGTCACCGGGCGGCAGAGCTAGCCAGTGACCCACAGCCCTGGAGAGAACCCCCACCAGCCATTCCTTTAAGACACAGTAGGTATGTAGCTGTCCTGCACTAGACTTCCCCTGGCTCCAGGGAAGGTCCCACTGGTGACCACAGGCCAGACACCTCGTCATGGGCAGATGGTGGGAATGCTCCCTTGGAGACAATGCTCATGTGATCTGGCAGGCTGTGTGCAGGTGTGCTAGGGCCCTTCTTAATGTCTGCTCCACCCCGCCTTACCTGAACATTTCTGCCACTTCTCCCTTGGCCAGTGCCACCAGGACAGGAAAGCCGATACATGCAGGGACCAAGTACAAGAGAGCCGGCTAGAAGAAGACAGAAACTGGTAAGGCAAGGCACCAACTCAGGACCACACCCAGCACCCTAACCGTCTTCTGGACTGGACTGAGGGATAGCTCAGACCCAGGCTTTCAGAGTGAGTCAGTGGCTGAGCCTAAACACTAGAGTCGCAGACCAGGGCTCCTTCTCCCTGGGAGAGAAAGCATACACTGTAAGAAATTGGACGTATTGCTTCAAAGCTCTCCAGAAACCTGCCTGGCAGCGTCTGAATCCCAGACACCAGTCCAATGCTGCTACTTCTCAGGCTGGCTTTCTTCCTATAAGCCTGAAGCCTGCAGCCTAGGCTGGGGCATCTGGGAGACACTGCATACGTGGCTGCAGCCAGTGTTAATACAGACTCCTGCTCACTGGTTTTCATACTCGTGCTCTGCCCACCCCTTCTCCGACTCCCAAGTCTGCTAAGGCTCCTGGGCTGGAGAGAAAAGGAAGAATCTTCAAGGCACGAGGTTTTTGCTGGTGTTCCAGCCTACCTCCATGGCTGTTACCACCCTCTTTGGGGACAGAGAGAGCTAATGTTCTAGAGGAACCAGCCCAGGTCTCAGGTCTAAGAGTTGACTCCAGGATGGAGTCATTCCTGGCCTTTTTCCTCTGAAAGGTGGACGTCACACCACTGCTGCTGGATACTCCGAAGCCCCCAGCAATGCCATTGGCCTGAAGGCCCCATGGGATGTAACCCTTGTCACCTCCTCCAGTCTCACCTGACCTACTTTGCTCTGGCCACAGCCCCAGCCAGTACCTTGGCATGTGCCCTTTGAGCTGCCTCGGTTGCTCTTCCTCCCTCTGCCTAGTTCCTCCTCCTTAGACCTTATCTCTGTGGAGAAGCCTCCACTTGCATGGCATCAGGTCCCTGGCAGTGTGGAAGTAACCGTCCTAGGCAGAATGGAATCTCTATCGTCTGCTGGGTTGTTGACTTGGAAGGAGCAAGTATCTGCGTCTGTTTAGTCTGTGTGCCTGGCATCCAGAAGGCCTGGGGGGATGGATGTACTAGTGGCTTCTTAGCCATGCTCATTTAGTTGAGAGGTCTTAGAGATGAATGGGATTAAGAGTAAAGGAACATCATTCTCAGTATAAAGCCAAGCACAAGTCTCTCCCCTGCATCTGAGGATGAGCTTCAAGGAACCATTTCTTGGCCCTGGTCTGGGTGGGCAGTGAACCACAAGACTTTATATTGATCACCCTACAATCTAGCATAAGACCTGAGCAGCTCTAAAGATGGTGTTCTTGAGGCTCAGAGAAGGGGAATGACTTTTCCAAGGTCACACAGGGTGTGTGAGGCCAAGATGGGATGGGACCTGAGGAGCTGGGCTTCTTTCACTGGCACTGGGTCCTTGCTGTGGACCCAAGTTTGAGAAGCAGCTAGAGGTACGCTAAGCCCTAAAAGAACTCATGAGAAACAAGACACAAGAAATGCCATAAGCTTTCAGGTCACAAAACCAGGAACATGGGCAGGGGTCCAACTCAGTGGCAGAGCGCTCACCTAAGTTAGGCAATGCTGGGGTTGGATTCCCAGCACTGTAGCAGGTGGGGTGGGTGGGGAGGCTAGAGAAATAATAAAGTGCCCTGAATCTAGAAAGAAAGTCCAAGTCTACAGGAGAACTTGCCTCAAAACAAAACAAAAAAACAACCAATCAAACACATACTTAAACCCAGGCTGGCTGTGGTGGTGGACACCTTTAATCCAAGCATTTGGGAAGCAGAGGTGGGCAGACCTCATGAATGATGGGCTACTTTTACACAGCAAGTTCCAGGCTAGTCAGGGAAATACAATGAGACCCTGTCTCAAACCACCACCAACCAAACCCAACCAAACCACATAGGCCCCTATAAACAGGAAATAACATGAGCAGAAGCAGGAATGGAAGATCAAACTCAAACATTAAAATTTAATTTGTGGGTGGGGGGCTGGTGGGAGCGGGGAGAATGCACACTCCTCTCGTAGAAGACCCAAGTTTGGTTCTGTTGGCTCACAACAGCCTATAACTCCAGCTCTAGGGAATCTGACACCCTCTGCTGGCTTCTGCAGGCACCTACTATCAAGTATACAAACCCAACACTTTCATAGTAATAAACTAAAAACAAGTAGATGAGCAAACTGGAGACCTGAGGATGCAGAAAGGGCTGGTAAGGATTCAGAGCCAGGGCCTTCTATAACCCAGTGCATTCTCTTGTCCAAGACAATCTTGGACAGAATGTAGGACTTGGACTTGGAGAGGATGTGTACTTTACTCTTTCCCTGTGGCCTCAGGTGCATGTGAAAGGTTCCTTAAAGAGAGAGCAACTTTGCTATTATCAGAGGGATACAAGCTTGCCTTCTTTTCTTTCTGCTCAATGCATCTGGGGAACTCTTCAATGAGAGTGTGAAAGAGAAAGAGAGATGTATCGTTCAGGGCAGTGAGCTAGCCGCCAGGGATTTTTGAGGCAGCTTTTCATATATGTAACCCAGGTTCACCTGAATTAGTTGGGTAGCTGAGAACGACTTTGAACTCCTGTTCCTCCTGCTTCTACCTCCTCCGTGCTGGGATCATAGGCATGTACCACCTTCCTGGCTGGGAAGTTTTTTTTTTTTTTTTTTTTTTTTAAAGGCTAAAAGTGGGGGCTGGAGAGATGGCTCAATGGTTAAGAGCACTGAGTTCTCGTCCAAAGGATCCAGGTTCAATTCCCAGCACCCACACGGCAGTTCACAACTGTCTGTAACTTCAAGCTTTGATACCCTCACACAGACATACATGCAGGCAAAACACCAATGCAAATAAAATAAAAATAAATTATTAAAAAAAAAAAAGTCTAAGCCTCTTCTCCTTCAGGGAAACACCAAATGGTGGATGATGCCGGTACAGTGGGAGGGCCTGAGGACCTGGGGTCCCAGGATTAGGAGACCTCGTGGCTTCTGCAGAGGATTTGGTAGCCCAGGCCATGGTCAAGGCTGCGGGACTTGTGGAGGTAAAAGGTGAAGACAAGGAGTGGATCCCTGTCACCAAGCTGGGCTGCCTCATTAAGAAGATGAAGATAGAGAGGAGGCGGCCTACTACCTGTTCTCCCTGCCCGTTAAGGGACCCAAGGTTACTGACTCTTTCCTGGGTGCATCCCTAAAGTACAAGGTTCTAAAGATCGTGCCAGTGCAGAAGCAGACACGGGCTGGCCAGCGGACCAGGTTCAAGGCTTTTGTCGCTGTTGGGAACTACAATGGTCATGTTGGTCTTGGTATTAAGTACTCCAAGGAGGTAGCCACTGCCATCTGAGGAGCCATCATCTTGGCCAAGCTTTCCATAAACCTGGTGCAGAAAGGCTACTGGGGCACTAGATTGGCAAGCCCCACACTGGTCCATGCAAGGTGACACGCTGTTGTGGCCCCTCTGTTTTGGTGCGTCTTATCCCTGCTCCCAGAGGCACTGGCATGGTCTCTGCCCCTGTGCCCAAGACGCTACTGATGATGGCTGGTACTGATGACTGCTACACATCAGCCAGGGGCTGCACTGCCACCCAGGGCAACTTTGTCAAGGCCACCTTTGATGCCATCACCAAGGCCTACAGCTACCTGACCCCCGACCTCTAGAAACAGATGGTGTTCACCAAGTTTCCTTATCAGGAATTCACTGATCATTTTGTGAAAATCCACACCAGTCTCTCTGTTCAGAGGACACAGGCGCCAGCTGTGGCTACCATACGAGGGTTTTTTTATACAAGAAAAATAAAGTGAATTAAGTTTGTTAAAAAAAAAAAAAAAAAGGCTAAGTGAACTGAAGGGCACATAGGGGGACTTCTACCTAGTGCAATGCTAGCATGGGACTGTGTCCTCTCGGAGGAGGGGACCCCACTCAACAGCTCTTCCTAGATCCTGGATGCCCTCTTCAAGGGCTTTCAGGAAGATGGCCATCTGGATGAAGGTCAGGAACAGCATAGGCCCAGGCTCAGCCTGGCTAGCTGGATTACCTGGTTAAGTCCGGCCTTCTAGGCCCACACACAACTCTGGGCCCTGTAACCTGCACGAGAGCAAGAGTCTCTCCAGTGAAGGCAAGCCTGCCACCTGGTGGCTGCTGGGGGGAATGGCTCTGGCCTACTCCAACATAGGGAAGGGAGCTGTAGTACAGGCCTTGAAAAGGCCTCTAAGCTTGTTCCTGACCTGGCGCTCTACAATCCTTTCACCATGACGCTCTGGCATCATGCTCCGATGCCACAGCAGAGGCTGTGAGAAACATAAATAAATGAATGAGGGCGATGTGAGCACTCTGAGCTTCCCTGCTTGTGAGCCACACCCTTAGACCTTTGTGAAGGTTTAGTACAGGCATGATGCTCAACAATCTGATCTTGTGCTGAATTCAAAGGCAGCTCCCAGGTGATGGAACTCTGATGAGGGGAGGGGTGAAGAGCTACAATACAGCAGCCTCCCCTTATCCTTAGGTCCTCAAAACCTGCAGAGTCTGGCATGTTGTGAGTACGTGCCTCGGCTTCTAATGGTGTGTAGTGTGTGACACGCTGGATCAAGGAATGGTTCTTGAGGCAGTAAGAGTTCATTTCGGTATTCAGAATGCATGGCACTTAAAACATGGTGTTTTCCACTCAATGTTTCTGGGCTTCAGGCAACTGAACTCACAGAAAGCAACACTGTGCTGAGGGTAGGTTATCTGGAGTACTTCTGAGTACTTCCATTGATCTATCCCATCCTCAAGCCATGCCCTTTTTTTTTTTTTTTGCTTTTATTAATGAATAAGGAAACTGGAGCATGTGACTTCTGTAACTGGTAACTTGACCTGAGTCCCAGAGAGGAGTCTGGGGGATTCCCATTGAGGCTTCCTCGGCCTCTGCACCTCATGCTGTCCCTGCAGCCTGGGCTTTTTGAGACAGTTTCTCTGTGTAGCCCTAGCTATCCTGGAACTTTGTAGACCAGGCTGGCCTTGATCTCAAGACCTCTGCCTCCTGGGTGCTGAGATTTAAGAAGTTCGTCAATACCGCCCAGCTTAAATGTGTAATGGGCCTTCCCCCCACCCTCACTCTCAAGACAGGGTTTCTCTGTGTAATAGCCCTGGCTATTCTTGAACTCACAGAGATACACCTACCTCTGCCTTCCGAGTGCTGGGATTAAAGGTGTGTCACCATTGCCTGGCAATGGGTCTGATTTTTACACTGTCCCAGGCCAACCCCTAGCTCTACTATCCTCTCACTGGGTGTGGGTGTGGATGGGTGTGGGCAGGTGGTGCTGAAGCACCAGCTTCCTCGTGAGCTCTCTAGTATTCTCAGGTGCACAGAGCTTGGCATGTCATTGTTTTTGTCGGAGGCAATCCTGCCTGCTCATTCCCTACCCCTCTCTCTAGACTACTGAGAGCCCAGCCTTCATACATGCTGCTGTCCACTGTGGTGGCTCAGTATCTGGTGCCCACTATGGAGGGAGGGGGCAGCAGAGCCTTGGTTTTGCTGGGGTGGGCTTAGCTGGCTTTCACCTGGCTGAAGCACTCAATTCTAATTCAACCCTGCTCTTTGTTCACCTATGCTAGCTTGCCTGGAAAGCCATCTTCTCTTCCCCAGCCTCTTTGCCCACAGCCGGCATGGCCATGTGACGTACTATCTGCTTGTGGGCTACAGGGAGAAGCCAGGTAGGAGAGCTCTGGCAAAATGCCTGCTTTCCTGGCAAAATGCCTGCTTTCCTGATGAAGACAGCAGTGTGCTGAAAATGTGCAGCTACAGCCTGGAGCAGCAGCTGCCATAATGCCACCACCAGTCAAAGGCAACAAAAGACATGACTGTTTTGGTGCCACGGCAGGGTGCTGACCTCTGGGCCGATTGCACATGAGCCAGAGCACCTCTTAGTAAGTTCTATACCTTCAGGGACATGCTCTGGACACCTAGGAACTGTTCTGCTTACCTGGGCATGTTTGAAGATGTGCATGATGAAGATAGTGAGGCCCAGGCCAAAGATGTAGGCAGTGAAGCTGGTGTAGAAGTAGGTGTGGGTGTTCTTCTTCAAGCTGCAGGGAAGGTGGAAGAAGAGATTAGAGCAGGAGTAGTCTTTTTGGGAAGACTGCAGCTGCTATGTGTGTGGAGAGGGTCCTTGCTGGGAGCCTGGAGGGACACGTACCTGACCTTCCCTGAGCTATGACTCTTTTGGTAAGTTACCTTTCTTCTTTCATGCCCAGTTTATATCTTTGAAAACTGTGAAAGCTCTAAGCCCATTGGCAAATAACAAACGTCATGATATAGAACTTATGCTGGCTGTAAGAGTTTTAGCCAGCATAAAATCTCTTGGGGGGGGGGGGGGGAAGCCATGTTCTAGGTTATTCCCACAGAATGTAAGTTTGGGGCAAGGCCTAGGAGTCTGCAGGGGACTGAGTCTGGCCCTGCGCATGCTTAGCAAATGTTCCTCTAAACTCCAGTCTAGCCTTATGCTTAGTTTCTATAACAGCTGGGAAGAAACCTGAGAAGGGAGAGCACAGAGAACAGCTAGAGCTGAACACAGCGACTCGAGTGCTGCCTGACAGACAAACGATGGCTGCAGCTGGCTTTCCCCAAAGCCACAGAGGTCAGCCTGTGCTCAGCACTCTCCCCAACCTGGCAGTCTCTATATGGATATGAGGTTGAGGCTCACAAAATCAGACTGGCTGCCAAGGGCAAAGCTACAAGCACCAATCTCAATTAAAAGGATCTTTTGAGGACAGGGTGAGAGAGTGCCTCAAAATTTTAAAATGCAGGTTAAATGAGAATTTTGCAGGCTGCATATGGATGGAGGTACCTTCTCTGGGCTGGAGAATGCTGGGAGAGCCCCAGGACAGGACAGGCCACACCTTGCTTACCTGATGTCAAAACGAAGCAGCAAGGCAATGAAGATCCCTGAAGAGGAAAAGGCAGTGTTAGAAGGCCTGGGTTGGCACTGGGGTCGGGAGACTAGCCTGGTCCCATACCTCCAGCACCACACCGTATCACAATGGACCTTCTGCTGATTGTCCACTGACCAGGTGCAGTGTAGATCAAGTGAAGCTACAGCTCTCAGAGCTCAGCAAAGGGGGCAAGATGGTAGGGAGAATGACACCAGCTGTGACAGATTCCAACAGGGCACCAAATCCGGGCCTGTTCTAATTAAACACGGACTTCTTGCAAAAGGTGGAATGGGGTGGGACTGGTCTGAAGGGGGCTTCTTCAGAGTGACCCTGGCCAGGGAGAGTAAAAGAATGTTCTGAGGAGCTAGTAAGGCTAGAGAGGAGCAGGAGGAGACATGGCACAGAATGGCCATGGGGCCAGCCAAGGTCTACATTCTGAGGAACACAACACTATGGAAGAGTTCTGGGCGGGACCACCTGAACAGGTCTAGAAAGAGCCCCACGCTGCTGTCTGGTTGGAGGTGGAGCAAGGAGCAGAGCACTAGGAGATGCCCCAGAATCCCGAGTCCTCGAGACACAGGCAGCCACCCCAACTTCCACATGCCTCACACACTACATCCTTTAGGAACCTCCTCCGTCACTGGCCTCCAGGCTCACAGAGGACACAGATGAAGTTCTCCCATAATTGAGGTTGGCCTCTCAAGAGCTGAAGCATTCTGTGTGCCCTGAGTCACACTCCTTACCCTGTGTCACTAAAGACGGAAATGAGTCCTCCTTAGTGGTGAGGACTATGAGAGGAGAGATGGGTGGAGAAAGCTGACCAGAGCTGCCTTTTCTAGTGTTTGGAGTTCAGCACCCCCTGGTGACTAACACTTGTAATAGCTCTCCAACTAAAGCAGGGGCAGGGGCTCTGCTAGTGAACTGAATTAATTACCTGGTAGCTGAGGGGGTTTCATCCCTCTGGGCTGGGTGACTGCTGGAAGATTTGGAGCTACATATGAATCTGGGAAGGACTAATGCACTCCTAAACCCCAGAATCACATACCAAGGAGACTGGGGAAGCTAGACACTGGGTCTCTGTAAGGCAGTTGTTCTCAACCTATGTGTTGTGACCCTTTTCAAGTCAAATGACCATTTCAACGGGTCACCTAAGACCATCAGAAAAAAATACAGATATTTATGATCCATAACAGTAGCAACATTACAGTTACAAAGTAGCAATGAAAATAATTTTATGGTTGGGGGTCACCACAAAATGAGGAATTGGATTAAAGGGTAGCAGCACTGGGGAAGTTGAGAACGGCTGCCATAAGGCATTTTGGGGCTGGGATTCCATCATTTTCTTAAAAAACCCTCCTGTCTGTGTCTGGGGTTACTGAAGCTATAGGCATGTACCATCATTTTCTACTACAGGGCTCATATCTCTCCTATGTTACCTGGGAAGCAAGTCCCTGCTGACTTTGGTGTTGTACACCATGGGGATACTTGGAGTGGGTGGGGTATGTCAAGCCAATCTCTCAGACAAGTTGAGCCATTTCTCTGAACCTGTTTCTTTAACCTGGAATGCAGAAGTTCCCTCTGTCCCCTGGAGTTGATGGGAGTAGCAGTAACGACACAACACCCACCCACTACAGTGCTTGGTGAGTGGCAGGTGCTGTCACCATCATTCTCCTGTTGCTACTGTCCTAGAAACAGTTCTGACAGTGAAGGCCTTTACGTGTGTGTGGTCTGCAGATGAACCCAGGGCCCTGTACTCTTAAACTATCCCACTGAGCCACGTTCCTGCCCTCTTGTACTGCCAGACAGCCCCACTGATGGGAACGGTGTGGATTTCTATCAGTCCTTTCAAAGAACTAAGAGGTACACAGATCCCTGACACGCAGACAGGAAGATGGGGCCAGGGATAAAGATGTATACTTCCAGCTTCCTCACCCTCCTGATTTGAGAAAAAGGCCAGGCAGGCTTTTTTTCCCAGAAGCAGGGTTCCCCCTTCTGGCTGACCAGTCCTGGTTGGCCAGCTGTGTTCAAGGCCATTCTGAGCTTACTCACCGGAAGCTGCCTATGGCCTCCTCTTTAAGTCCAAACATATGGGAAAGAGACCTGTCCCCTGCCACCAAACATGTACTGAGGGAAAGTCTGCAGAATCTTCCTGACCTTGCCCATTCCTAATAGGTAAGGCTAGCTGCCCGCCTCATAGTAACCTCCTAACACAGCCACCTTCTCCACCCCTCCACCACAACCCTCTCCTAGCAATCACCTGGAATGACAATGTCTCCAAGTCCCAGCATGGCAAAGTTGTCAGCTTCAAGGCCCTTCTCCAGCAGATCCTGGGGGAACACCACTGCAGGGAGAGGCAGGGGTGAGATGGGAAGGGTCAGAGGGAGCCCTGTTTACTCTGGCTGCCAGCCTCCATCCCCGTGAAGGAGAGCTCACACACATTTGTTTCGAGTGTATAGGGGGATGACAGGGTTCCCACAGGATGAAATGGCAGCTTTAACAGCAAGGAGGACTCTAGGATCATCTAGTCAAAGGTTTCACTCACCATTATTTCTTCTGCATTGTTATGGAACTATGAGGAAGAAGCCCTAAGCTGACTTCACCCCAACAGCTTTCTGCCACAAGCCAGTGCTGCAATGATTCTAGAGACCATCAAGCATCTCTCAAGGTCACCCACTCTCACCCACCATACCCAGTTTGGTCCTTGAGCCTGGTAATCCCAGGTTACTCTAGGGCTGAGACTCTATGATAACCTGCATTCCTCATCTACCGTGCTGAAGCATGGTAGTTGTTTTTGAGACAGGGTTTCTCTGTGTAGCCTTGGTTGTCCTAGAATTGCTTTGTAGATCAAGCTGGCCTCCAACTCAGAGTGGTCTACCTGCCTCTGTCTCCCTGAGTGCTGGAATTAAAGGTGTGCACCACTGAGTTGGGTTTGGTCTTGAGTTTTCATTCCTCTCAAGTACCAGGATTACATGTGTGGCACCATGCTCAGCCAAAAATCCCAGTATGTTTTTACTTTTATATCTTTTTGGGGCGCTGGAGATTGAATCCAGGTCCTCATGCATGGTAGGTGACTTCACTACTGGCTACACCTACAGCCGCAGGACCTGGCCAAGGAAAAAGCAAGGAAGCTTCAAGGTGGATTTGGAGGCAGAGGGGAGGGAGCACTCCGTGAGGAAAGAGAAATACTGGTCCCTTCTGGACATGTCTGGATGAGTAGTCAGTGCTAGAGCTGTGGCTCCTCTCCAGGGACCTTGGAAAGGTGAGCTAAAGGACAGGTAACAAATATGTTTAGAGTGGTGGGTTGGGAGGGCAGAAATAACCTTGGTTTCGGTGATTCCACTGAATGGCATTAACCCATCCCGAGCGGTTCTACCCAGGCTTACTGTAGTTTGAGGTAACAATTTTCTTCTTGTTTATTCAGGCCCTGCAATCCTAGCACTTTGGAGGTAGAAGCAGAAGAACCAAAGGCTCAAAGCCACCTTTCGCTATACAGTGAGTTCCAGGATGACTTTGGCTACCTGAAATCTATCTCAACTGACACCCAAACAAACAAAAACTCAACTGTCCTTGAAAGACACTGGTATTTGAGGTTTTTTTGTTTTTGTTTTTGGGTAGGTGGGTGGGAGGGGTTGAGACAGGGTTTCTCTGTGTAGCCCTGGCTGTCCAGGAAACTTCGATCTGTTTATCAGGCTGGCCTTGAACTCAACAGATCTGCCTGTCTCTGCTTCCCAAGTGCTAGGATTAAAGGCGTGCCCCGCCCCCCACAGCTGGATTTTCTAATACTTTCGTAAACAATGGTTATTCTAAAAAACAAAACCAAGGTGTGGTGAGAATTGGTAGTGGAGAGCACCCAGAGAACCTGGTAGTCAGGTAACAAAGGGGTCCTAATCAACATGGCTGTCCCTACCCCTGGAAAGCTGCTGCAGGCCCTATAATGGACTGTTAAGCACCTCTCCTCTAGGTTCAATCTCATTCCTATACATTTCATGCCACACCATGTCACGATTAAGTGGACCGAGGCCAGGGTCTGTGAGGAAGGCTGAGATCAAGAACATAGACAGATGAATCAATGATGAGGAAATAAAGAGAAGTCCTGACACCAATGATGTGACACCAGAGATGACGGGGTAGAGAGGATGCAGGGCTGTGAGAGGTGATCACTTACATTTTATTGGTGCCTCAAAGGACTTGGCCACAGTCACCATCACGTTGGTGCCGAATACCTGGAAGGAGAAGACAGGAGTCTAAAGGGAGGTGGGTGGGTAAGAAAAGGCTGTCCCTAGGCTTCTAGATGCAGTGTTGTCTAAGGTGTAAGAGAGCCGAACAGGGAACTGGGAGAGCTGACCTGACATTGAGTTGAGGTGGTCATTCATGTGGTTCCAGGAAAAGAAAATGTGACGGTGTCTAAGAAAGACCCTAACTGGCCCAAGCCAGGCAGCCTGTTATTCAAGCTTCTATCCCTCTTAAGAGACAAAGATCCCACTGGGCAGTGGTGGCATGTGCCTTTAATCCTAGCACTCGTGAGGCAGAGGGAGGAAGAACCCTGAGTTGGAGGTCAGTGTGGTCTACAGAGCAAGATCTAAGTCAGCCAGGGCTACAAAGGGAAACGCTGTCTTGAAAAACCAGAGAGGGGAGGGACAGGCAGGCAGAGTCCCTAGGCAGCCTTTCTTCAAAGACAGGTCTTCTGGAGCCAGGGAAAGGATGTTCAACTCAGGCAACTCTTAGACCCCTTAGCAGTGCCTTAGAAAGTGAGCCTGCGGCCAGAGCACAGCTAACCTCGGCCCTCCTTGCCGGGCCATTCACCAGCATCCAACACTCCTGTCCAAATGTCCCCAGGTCTCAGCTGATTTTCCCTAGACACACAGGATTAAGCAGTACCCCTGTAAGGACCACCTGAAGGTATCTGAATACAATGGGTACACTGGGCTTTGGTAGGAGATTTGGTCCTCTGGATTTATAGATGGACCAAAAATAGACCTGTTCTGGGGTACCAACTTCCATTAGACTGCCACGTGGACCAGAGATGCAGGGAAGCTGGGAGGCTGAGGAGGAGCCTCAGAGCTGGGCATCACATCCCTGCCTGACTCACCCAGAAGATGTCATAGATGAAGAGTCCGCCAAGCAGGATGCAGCCAGTGCTCACGTTGTTCAGGTGCAGAAGCTCTACCCCATTAAGGGAGAAGGCCAGGCCAAACAGGTTGTTGGCAATCCAGTGCTGAAGAAAGGTGGGAGTGAGACTAGCTCGCTGTGCCCCATCCTGCCCCATCACTCCAACCTCCCCTTCTGCTCAGGCCCTGACTACTTACCTTCCTCAGCAGGTACCAGACACCAACGATGCTGCTTAGGCCCAGGCACACCAGGTCCTTGGTGTCAAACTCATAGTTGATGATCTCTGGGCAAAGAGGCCAGGTAAGTCCACTCCCCAGAGTGAGACTGTCCCCCCAACCTGTCAGCCCCTGGATGGAAAAGGGCATGGCTGCCGGCATGGCCAGACAGGCCAGGGGCTCAGCCTCAGCTCAGTCAGACTGGCAGGGGTATCAGGCTGGGGAGAGCTCACTGGAGCCATCTCCAACCCTCTTAATTTTCTAAAGGGGGTGGGGGCATAGGCCCAGATAAAATGCAGGGTGTTGGAGACATAAGCTCTGCCACCTGACGCTGGGTGATCGTGGGGAGGTAGCCCCTCTTAGAGTTTGTTTCCTTATCTGTAAATGGTCAACAGCACCTTCCTCAGGGGGCTGCTGTGAGGAGTAAGTCTGTTCTTACAATGCCCTCATCACAGTGCCCAGATCACAGTGGGTTCCCAATTAATGCTACTCCTACCAAGTTCAGAATTTTAGGAAATCAAGGGGACTGCTGGTGACCTTTCACAAGCAAGGGAGGAGAAAAGACAGAGATGTGGAAAAGAGGCAAGAGGGAATCTCGAAGGCTGCTCTGGTTGCGAGTACCTTGGTAGAGACCTTGATGTCAGGCCTGCTCTGTATGCTTCCAAATTTCCTAATAAGGAAGCCCAGAGAGGTGGTGGAGCCTTCCCCAGGCCACAGCAAGCGGCCACTTCTGTCAGATTCCAAAGTGCAGCAAGCGGTTGCTTGTTAGCCAATTTCTGCTCTCTCCTGTGGTTACAACACCCCCTTTTTGTTTTTTAAAGGTATCTGTTGAATTTATTCATAACCACAGGGGCATTGCCTTCATGATATCACATACGGACACAAACACAGATACAACACAATATTTATATTTAGCTCAAGTGTATTGCGTCTAAGGCTCACTTATATGTCTTCATGTGCCACAGCCCGTCATTTAGATAATGGATATTTTCAATGCCAATCCCCTTGTTGACCTTCTCAATGTCTGCAGCAGCCATCTTCATGACTCCGACACACAAGGCATGCTCTTTTCCTTCTGCCATGACAGCCACTATTGTATCTACTGCAGCTTCGTAGAGCTTCGCTCCAGGAGACGTTAAACCCGGACACATGATATTTGCACCACTAAGCACAAATTTGATGGCTCCTTTGTCGACCTGCTGGTGTGGCAGGATAAACGGGTATTTGTGAAGTAATCTTAGTGTTGGATAAAAAGGTCCTTTTCTCTGCCTGAAAAACAGCAATTCTCCGTTGACTGTAAGAATTTCCATGTGTTCATGGCATCTCACTATTTTGACGGGATCTTTCTTTGGCATGATTTGATTAAGCCATGGTTCCATACCTGGAAACTGTTCAGTCAGTTGGCTCTTAATACCCTTAATAACGGAAGTTTTCAGCTGGATGCAGTTGGAAACGCTCTCCTTCTCGTCAAATTTCTTGAACATGATCTTGGTGAAGGGGCGCCGACAGGAAGAGCTGAGGCGAAGCGCGGAAAACTGAGGGTCCCACCGAGTTGTGGTATACAGGAAAGCTCGCACTGGCGTCCTAGCCGGCCGTTGTCGCTAACCGGAAGGTGGTCCGACAGATTGTGCTTTACGGCTGCGCAAAATTCGATTACTTCCGCTTCCCTGATGCCCACGTGGTTGCCCCACCAGCTCTTCTCTGGCTTAGGATGGCAGAAAGGCGGGGCTCAGGCGGAAGATGCGTCAGTGTATCGGTATCTAGGAATGGACAGTCACCTCGGGTTTGGACTGGACATGCGCACTGCGCCGCGGAACTGGCCAATAGGAATGTTCCTGCCCTCCCTCGGCTACACAGCGGTTGCCGCTCTAGACCGCTAGTTGCCGCGGTAGACCTCCCTCCAGGGTCCCCTGAGTGGAGCTTGAGGTAGATGAGGCTTCAAACCCCAAAGGCTCTATAGTCGATAAAACAAACAAACAAACAAACAAAAAAACAAACAGGCTTAGCCTTAAAAAAAAAAAAATCTATTGGAATCATTTATTTGGCAGATGTACTTGACGTAAAGACGAATCATCACATCACCTTTTCCGAGGACAAGGCAGAATGTACTTGGCAACCAGGAGAGGATAGAATACATTCCACAGGCTATTCATTTCATGTGTGAGAATTATGTTCCATTTGGTCCAAGCCATAGTTTTAACTCGTCACCATGTTTGTATCTATATGATAAATAACACATCTTCATAGTTTTCTTTTTCAAACAATCACTTAACAGCTGTCACAGATTTTACTGAGGCAGGCGCTGTGATGAATGCTTTCTGCTTACTCCTTAACTGGAGAAGGTATCAGATTTTTTTTTTTTTTTTAAATTTTTACAGATGGATAACAAACCTCCATAAAAAACACCCAGTGCTCAGAAATAATGAAATTACTCTGATTCCCAAGTCTGGGTAGTGGCAGAGCTGGAATATGAACCAGGGCAATGAGACTTGCGTTTCTCCTTTATCATTTGTTTCTTTGCAGAACCCAGTATTGGATAAAGAGAAGAGGGGAAACACACCCCAGGGGGAAGCGGGCAGCACTGACCTTCCTTGTTTTCCCCAGAGCCCTGTGTGAAGAGCAGCTGATACTGGCGATTTGGGAAGTTGGCTGGAAAAAACTTATTCATGAAGGGGCTGGAAAGAAAGACAAAGCAGGTCGGCAAACAGTGCCCACAAACATCACAGCTCTAACAGTCCCCACTAATACCTATCTGTGGCTGTTACCCTGGATACCTTTTAAAGTACCCTGATAGGTACATGTTCCTGTTCCCTAACTACAGATTTGCAGTCTATCAAGAGGATGACTTTGCCAGGGTTGCACATGAAGCCAGGATCTGAGCTGAGTTACAAACTGAGGTTTCTGAACTCCTAGTAATTTGATTTACTTATTGGCAAAGTGGACACAAGAAGATCTGGTATGAAAAATTTGGGGGAAGAGTCAGAATTTCTAAGTCTGGCCCACATGCCTTCTGTTAGTCAGTTTCTGGTCAAGAAATGTCCTCTCAGACTTTATCAAGTCCTATGCTACTGATCTGATGACAGAACTGGGCTTTTACAAATGTAGTTGAAATCCACCAGCTAGATGAATCGCAGCCCCTAGGGTAGGAACAGCCTCATTTTCACGCCTACTATGAGGTTTCCATGGCTCAGGACTACCCAAACTTTAAAAACATTGTTCCCCAGCATGCCCCATATTCTGGCCAGGCTGGGAACAAAGATGTTCTTTCACAGATTACATTAGAGCAAGACTAGCAAACCAAGGCCTCTTGGTTGTGGGTATGACCGTACTGCAGTCCTGTGGGGGCCTCATTAGTGGTAGTCTCCCCATGCTTTGGTCTCCTTACCTGAATGTGAGGATAAGCTTAGTGCCTGTCTCAAAGAGGTGTGTGAAGATGAAATAAAGCAGGAAGATGCCCAGCTCAGGGCTGGCCCGTAGCAGGATGTTTAAGAACTGTGAATGTGTGTCATAGAAGACAACCCAGTTTGGCTTCCCAACTAAAAAGTAAACCAAGGTAGGCCTGGAAACATCTAGGTCACAATGGCATGATAGAGAGGTCCTTTTTTTTTTTTTTAAAGGCTGGTGGCTTGGAGAATATGAAATTTCAGAGCTATCTCTGGGCAAGTTTTCCATTTATCAAGCAACTGATCCCTTGCAGCCTCAGGCTGTGTGAAGTGATTGATGATGAATGGCATCATAGGCAGAGAAGTGGCAGGCACATGGCTGGACTATGGAGTGGGCATCCACAGAAGGGCTCTGACGAAATGGAAGGCAGAAGCAGTTGTGGGCTCAGCTAGATGATTCTCTTTTGGGGGAGGGTGAGCCTGAGTGATGTGCGGATACAGGCAGAGGCAGAAAGTGGCTTGAGAAGCTGAAGCACATACCCTGCTTATCCTCTTAACCAAGTAGACTGGAGACATGCTTTCTAGGTTCAAGTCCTATCTCTACCTCTTCTTAAAGGTATGACCTTGGGGAAGTTACTCAACTGCTCCGTGTAACTCTTTCTATATCTGAACAGTATTATACTTTTCTCAAAAGTTTATTGTTTAAGATGGGGTCTCACTCTACAGCTCAGGTCATCCTCAAACTTGCAATGATCCTCCTGCTTTGCCTCCCAACTGCTGGAATTATAGAACAACCCAAGTCTGATACTCTCAATGATTACTAAGAGAATTAAACTAATGTTTGGTATCCCATGGGTTCAACTGCAGCTTCCACTTCAAGTGCGCAATGTCTGGACTGATTTCTGCACATGTGCTCTACCACTGAACTATACATACACATCCTTCGGAGCCAGAGTCTCCTTAGGCTACCCAGGCTGGCCTCCAGTTTTTGCTCTTCCTGTCTCATCCCTAACAGTTGGGATGACAGGCAAGCATTGAGAAAAAGGATCTGCTTTTCCTCACCACAAAAGATGACTCATGTGATGCCACTGGTCTGACTGAGTCTGTGAACTTGAGGGGCGGGCCCTGTCTCATCCTCATCGCCCCATGCCAGGCATAGTGGTATATTTTGCTAGCTAACTCTTTGAATGCACTCTACTGTGGGCAGAGCACTTTTATGACCCTCCATGGTTCCTAAGAGACTTACAGTTCACTGCTTCCTGCTGAGAAACATCCTAGTGGTCCCCCTTCCCCTTTGGGGTAGATGGTGAAGGTTAATGAAACTGGCGATATGCTCTTGTTCTCCTGAGGTGGAAGTCTAGGGCCACTTGAGGGGGGCAGGAGCTGAGCCACAGGTGATAAAAGCAGGCCGAGGCTGCATTGGCAGAAGGTGTTTCGGCTGGGTTGTAGGCCTGGTGACAGCCCTCCTCCCACCTGCAATACTATGAGCTGTGGTCTGGTCTGAGAGGTCTGGGATAGGCAGTGGGAAGCAGCAGAGGTAGGTAGACAAGTGCAGCCTGGGCCGGCACAGCCTGGATATGGCTCTCACAAGCCTTTAGCAGGCATTTCAGAGAGAGCTGTGGAGAGGTGAGTCTGTTCCCCCAAGTTCTCCCTTCCTCTTAACTTCTGCCAAAGCAACAAAGAATTCTAGCACTGGGGACAGACAGACCTGGGATCAAGTCCCACTGCTTTTATCAGCTGTGAACACTGCTAGCCATAATAACTCTTTTGAACCTCAACTTCCCTCTTTCAACCTTCAGACCTTATGGTGCAAAGCCAGAGGAAGGTCTGACTTGTAGCTATAAACAGCTCATGGAAACTCTTAACACTGTAGCTTTCATAACCAAAAGACTTGAGAAAACACAACTCTAGTGAGTAAGAGTTTAATTTTTAGATCAACATTCTTTAAAAAAAAAAAAAAAATTAAATTATACCCCCCTGCAATAAAATTGTTTTTGTTGGTTTTAGTTCTTTCTCATGAGAATTTTATGCCTCAGCCTCCCAAGTTCCTGGGCCCTCTACATGGGTGCCATGGCAGATTACTAATGCTCTGGATTTTATTAAAATGATTTGTGGCTGGGGACGTGCTAGAACATATGACTAGCATATGGGAGATCCTTGGTTCAATTCCTAACACCAAAAGAAAACAAACAAACAACAACAACAACAAAACAAAAACAAAAAAACAAAACTCAGGGCCAGGCTGTAGCTAGGTAGAAGAGATGTCCTAGGAATTTACAAGGCCCTGACTTCAACACCCAACACAGAAAAACAAAAAAACAGTTTCTATCTAACAAGTTTTACTATGTACCATTTACTTATTTTGAGACTATCTCCTATAACTCAACTGGGTTTTAACTAGCTGTGTAAGCTGTATAACCATGAGCTTCAGCCAGCTCCTCCTGCCTCTGTATCCCAAATCCTAGGATCAGAAGCCTGAGTCAACACAGTAAGCTTCCATGTGCCCTTTCTTTTTTTTTTTTTTTTTGAGAGACAGCGTCTCTCTCACAGTGTAGCCTTGGTGTTGAACTGTGTAGAACAGGCTGACCTTGAACTCAGAAACTTGCCTATCTCTGCCTCTTGAGTGCTGGGTTTGAAGATGTGTGGTGCTGGGCTAGAGAGACGGCTCAGGGGTTAAGAGCTCTGTCTACTCTTCCAGAAGTCCTGATTTCAATTTCCAGGAACCACATGGTAGCTCACACCCATCTACAATGAGGTCTGGTGCCCTCTTCTGGCATGCCAGTGTACATGCAGACAGAAAATTATATACATAATAAATAAATAAATCTTAAAAAAATAAATAACTAAAGGTGTGTGGTGCCACCTGGCTTCCCACATAGTTAACTGTTAACTTTTGTTTGTAGTGCTAGGATCAAGCCCAGGCCAAGTGGTCTACCACTAAGCTGTACTTCCAGGGTTCATTTTCTCCTGATAGTATCTACCACCAACATTCATGAAATGGTTGGAGGGTAGAGAGACAACTGGTTAACTTGAGACATGTGAAGCACAGCCATTTGTGAGCAGTTGGTGTAGGGCTCCTGAGATACTGTGAAAAAAACCAATTCTCCAGCATAGGGCCTGAGTGGTGCTTTTAGAGTTCGTTCTTACTGTGTGGTGAGGCTAGGCTACGGGAAGAGCTAGGTCTCCAACCTGCAGACACTGGGATGGGACTGGCTAGACTTGGAGAAGTTCTCATCAGCATGGAAAAGGAGACCTGAAGTTTCAGACCCCAAGTTTCAAAGTGAAGGCTCCTATCCTTTCCTTGGGTCTTCCTGAGTGCTGGACCTGCTATTCTTGCTTGCTAAATCCAAGTCATCCAGATTCTCTGAGAAGTGCCAGAGTATTTCCAATGCAGCTAGAACAAGATTTTACATGTGAAGATGGTGCTGGATTTAGTAGAGAGGGCATACCTCAGGTCCCAGCTATTTAACGCTGGGCCAATCCTGGGCTCACTGTGTGCCTGGCAAGGTTCAAGGCATGTTGCAGACAGCAGTCCATTCAATGCTTCCTGACTGTACACGATCTCTGTCTATGGAGTGGGGGACAGGGATCAAGAGAAGTCAAGGCTACCTTCTGAGACCACACTATAACTGCCTCCATCCACAGTGTGCCTAGAAGAATGTAAGCCACACTGTTCCTTGGTGCAGATTCTGCTCTGTCTAGCTCTGACTATTCTAGAAAGAGGCTGACATTGATCTCTTGATATGCAGAGACCATCCAGCTCCTAGCCTGGTACCTTTCTCCTCACACCTCTTCCAGGCTTCCTACCTTTCAAATTAAAGTTCAGGCTGAACTACTTTCTTTGGGCAACTTTTCCTGGCCAATCCTCAGTCTATCTGTGGACTATTCAAACAGGTGGACAGGAGTATGCTGTGCTATCTTTGTTGTCCACACTGGGGATAAGACTCTCATTTGGTGAAGGTAAAAGGATGCCAAGAGATTCTAGTGTGCAGGCTAGCTCTGCAGCATGAAAGTGGACAATGGCCCCTTGTTCCCATGACACTGTCCAAAATCATTTATGTCTCGTGCTCTGATGTGAGTGACTGGGTCTGAGCACAGTGGCCTGTGTCCAAAGACCTGGACTTCCATCCTGGTTTTGCTGTTTACCAGCTGTGAGATCCTACTGAATGTCTTAATCTCACTAACTTCAGCTTCTCTGTCTGTAACGCAGGACCAACAAGAGCTGGCAAGTCCAGGGTGTCTAACAAGTTGACGCAGGTGATCACAGCAGTCCTAACAAAGGTAACAGTGCATCTGTTGACTGTGAGATGTTTTCTGCACAAAGGGCACTATTTTTTTTTTTTTTTTAAACACATCCATAAGGAGACTGGAGTCAGAGAGATTAACTTAAGAGTCTAGAGGCGGGCTAGAGAGATGGCTCAGAGGTGGGTTCAATTCCCAACAACCACATGGTGGCTCACAACCATCTATAGTAAGATCTAGTGTGCAGGCAGGATGTTGTATAAATAATAAATAAATCTTAAAAAAAAAAAAAAAAGAGTCTAGAGGCTGGACATAAGGCCAGGTGGTCAATTCAGAGCTGCATTCCCAACCCTCTGATGTTAGGACATGTTCTGCGAGGAGCTGGGCGCTGCTTGGCAGAGGGCACTGTAATGACTCTTTGACACTCTTTGACACACTGGGTTCTAAGTCTGGGTCTTCTGCGGTAGCCCAGGTTGGCCTGGAACTTACCTCAGCCTCCTGAGTGCTGACAGCCACCATAACTGGCTAGCCTTGTAACTCCCTATGAGACTGTGGCCCAGAGAGGTTCAGGTTCCATCCTTGGTCATGTACAGTGTGACACAAGGGCAAGATTCCCTTGGATTTTACAGCCAGGATTTAAACCTGGCTCTGAACGGCACAAAAGATCACGCTCCCATCCAAGACCCTGCATTGGCTCCTGAGAAAGTAGTTTCAAAGGCTGCCTTTCAGATGAGAGATGCCTTCTGACCTGATGGTGTGGGACAGGGCCAGGATCCCCAGCACGAAGAAATACATGGACAGCAAGAGATTGATGTATTCCTGGGAGAAGATCTGAGGAGGAAATACAAAAAGAAACAAGTCAGGGTTGCAAGAAACCATGAGCAACATCCTGAAGGTTGGTCTTATTCTATCCCTCTGCAGTTAGGGGCAATCAGGGAGAATCTCAGACTGCAGAACTTCCATTTTTGCAGCTATGGGGAAGGGCAGTGCCTCAGGTTCCACCCAGATGGACTCTACCTGCAATGGTGTCTAGAAGCTTACATATGTGATTTCACCATTTGGAGAAGGGCAATTACTTTGTGTGCCCAGGGTGTTAGATGGCAGTCCCAGGGGAACAGGGGAGGAGTCCAAACCCAAGAGCAGTGTCAGAACCATAGAATTTGCTCCCCCCCCCCCCGCTTAAAACTCCGTGAGCCCCTTCAGAGGGATACAAGGCCCTCAAGCATACTAGTTCCAAGATAGCTAGGTACTCTGTTGTAGAGGAATATTAATTCAGAACATGGCTGTTCTGGCAAGAGATCACATCCAAAGACCTTCTCTTCTAGGTCTGTGTGATCTGGCCGGAATATAACATGCCTTTAATCCAGGAGACAGAGGCAAGCAGATCTGAGTTTAAGGCCAGCCTGGTATAGAACAAGTTTCAGGTAAAGAAAAACTTAGGTGCTGGCTTGGTGGCACACCCCTTTAATCTCAAACAATGAAGGTAAAGATAGTTTGTAGAAGGAAGCACCCATGTTTAAAAGTGACATCTGACTGAGTGGCAGAAACAGTGATAAATCAGAGAAAGAGTTGACAAAATAGTATATGTCTATCTCTCAGGAGAAGAGAGAGGAAAGGGGAAGCTACTTAAGGGGCAATGGAGGGGGTGGTGGAAGGGAGCCGGGGGAGGGAAAGAGGGAGGGAGAGAAGGGGAGGGAAGAATGGAGAGAGGGAGGGAGGAAGGAGGATACAGTTCTCCTGGGAGAGTTTTACAGGGAGAGGCTGAATGAGAGAGAACTCAGGTGAAGGCCAAATGAGCCAGAGAATGAGAAGGATCAAGAAGATTAGAAAAGATTGCTGGAATTAGTATGAGGCCAAAGAGTACAATTCAGAGGCCGAGAGAAAAGCTAGACTGAGTATGTCCGTTGGGAAAGAAGTCTGAGCTAGAACAGCTGAGCTGAAATCAGCCAGCACAGAGCTCAGTAAGAACAAGAAAGAGTGAGCTTATTCAGTAGTTAAGTCTTGGAGGCTGAAAACGTTCTAGGTCTAGTTAGACTGTATGGAGGCTAGAAGCTTCCTGGACTAGGCCTAGGTGAGCAGGAGGAGGCAGTAAGCCTCAGAGACAACAAGCAGGAGAATAAAGTTACTTTTATATTCTGTGCTTCACTCTTTACATCAAGTCTTCTGGTACTGTCTCCCCATGCCTGTGATTGACAGCTGAAACCTGGGACACGAGGCCCTGGCTTGTCTTATCATCTGCAGGGGAAATATTCTGTCACAATGCTCTAAAGCTAGTTGTCATATTCTTTCTGGAACCTGGGAAGGCTGTGTTGAATTGATTGTGCCTGCTGCAGCTTCTGCTACACTGGTCACTGTGTTGCTCTCTTAAGTGGGAAGCAGGGATGTGCTTTCCTGGTGTGTGTAGGAATCACACTGCTTGAGTAAGACTTTGAGAGTTATCTGTTGAAATGTTAGTCTGAGCATATCACTCTCACACTTCAAGCCTTGCCACTGTTTCCCTTTGTTTGGGTGCTGTTCCCATGGGTAGGAAAGCCTTGTAGGCCCTCCTGATGGAGGCTGTCAACCACTCTGTCCTGCTCCACACTGCCTGTGTTTCACACATGGTAGCCTTACTCACTCCATTCCCAGGCAGCCTGGGTGTGTGCTCTTGGGCTGCTGCGATGTCTCTCTGTCCCCCTTACCTAAGCCACCACAACTCTTCTTTCCTCAGCTCTCAGCACTGAGAAGCTTTACTCAGATAACTGGCCCCTGGCCAACAATTTGGCTGCATTTCCTGAGTGTCTACTGTGTGCAGGGCACTGTACCAAATACTAGCCATACAGTGAGGAATAAAGTAACTTTAGAGTTCACATGCTGATAGGAAGAGAAGAATCTCAAAGGACACTGGGAGCCAAGGAATGCCAGGCTCTGTAGTACCAGGACAGAGCTCAGATTCACCAAGCACAATTGGAGGGTTGCAGACAGGGCTGTGGCATCACTGGAGGGCCTGAGAGGGTCCTACTGCTGCATACAGATCAAGAGTGGATGCAGAGTGCCCAGGGAGAAGGGTCCCGCACAAGCCAGCAGAGTGCGTTGTGCCCTGGACAAGAGGCATGGCGATGGAGGAGAAGCAGAGTCTAGTCGTTCTGGACCAGCGGATGTACAGAGGGGCTGGCTACTTAGGCCAGAGGCAAAGGGACTCCCGCTGTTCCTGGCTGAACAGGTGGCAGTGTGTGAAGTATGGGCTTCATCAGGAGGCGCTCACAATGGGCTTTCCATGCTTTCCATTTAATCTGTGTGACCAGTGCATGTATCCATCTCAAAAGATGCTCCTGCACAGGGACCAGCACCAGGCCTAAATTCAGAATGACTGAACAGCCAGCAAACCAATGTCACGTAATGGGAACTCACTTCCCCATTCACAACATGGCTGGTGGCCAAGAAAGATGGGAAGTTCCCCAGAAAGGGAAGAAGAAAGGAGTTCTACTCATGGGTCCTCCAGGGAGAGGAAACAAGGAAGACCCACGGGGAGCACATGGCCACACTGCGATCAGAACGGAATACACAAACGAAGACTGAAGGGATTTTATCGGTCATCTCACGGTTATGAGGGCACAGGAGAAGGAAGCCATGACCAGGAGCAGTCTCACTGCACTGGTGGCACCCGGCCACCTGGGCTGCTTAGATCCTGTCTGAGGACAGGTAGCTAGAAGCAGGAAGGAAGGAGAGGGCTGAGAAAGTGCCACCAAAGTGGCCTTTTCTTGTTACACAAACCACAGAACCATCTGGCTACAGTTTCAGCAAAACCTTAGACAAAGTTCAGATCCTTTGTTGTCAGAAATTATTATTATTTTTTTTTTGGGCTGGAGAGATGGCTCAGTGCTTAAGAACACTGTTTGCTCTTCCAAAGGACCTGGGTTCAATTCCCAGCACCCACATGGCAGCTTACAATTGTCTGTAATGCCCATTCCAAGGGATCTGACACCTTCATAATAATGCACATAAAATAAAAGTTAAATAAATAAAAATAGCAAACTTTAAAAAAAATTTTGAGGGGCAACTGTTCAGTTAAACATTAATTAAAGAATTAAACTAAATTATTAAAAATGTGAGTGGGATCTGGAGGCAAGAGGTTAGTTATGTACTCAGTGCCAGAAGCTTGAGACATCGCTCCAGCCAAGTCAAGGCAGCAGTCCTAACAGGACACTGGATGACAGTGTGGGAAGTCGAGGGGCGCCACTACATGCTGCTATTGATTCTCGTGCACACAGACACACTGGAAGGAACTTTAGAGCAAGGGCCTCTGGGAGAAAGGGTAATGGAAGTGAGCGTTGGGGCAATGGGGGGAAAAAAGACAGGGCTTTGAGCAGAGTGAGCTACACACCAAGGCCTTTGATAGATACAGCTTTCATCTGAGGCCCAGGAAACAAAGGAAAACCAAAACTCAAAACCAGAGAACACCCAGAATAACCAGTAGTATAGCCTTAGTTTTTACAGTGAAAATCAGAGACAGAGATGCAATCAGTCAGGGATGGTGGATATGCTCGCAGGGTATTCTAAAACCAGAGTATTCGTGATTTAAGAATTAAAGAGCAATCGATGCAGAGGCTCCTGAGATGGCTCCATGAATCAAGGTGCTGACGGCCAAGCCTGAAGGCCCAAGTTTGATCCCTGAAACTCACCTAGTGGAAAGGAAAGAACATTCCTGCAAGTGTTCTTCAGACCTCAGCACATATGCCATAGCATATACAACCCCAAAATAAGTTAAATGTAAAAAATTAAAAAAAAGGGGGGGGGCCTAGAGAGTTGGTTCAGTGTATGTTGTTCTTCCAAAGGACCAGGATTTGATTCCCAGCCACATGGAGGCTCACCACTTCCTCAGGAACCAGGCATGCACATGGTACATATATATGCATGCAGGCAAAACACTCATACACACTAAGTAATAAAATGAATAATAAAATGAATAGAAAAAAGTGATCAATGCACTATGACACAGGCATTAAAATTTGGGCTTTTATTTGACTCACAGACTGTAAAACTAAGTTTTGGTGGTGGCTGATGCAGGGTAGGAAAAGCCAGTATACATGTAAGCGGGAAGGTAAACTGCTGTCTTCTTGGAGGGCAGCTGATGCTGGCTGGGGTGAGGGTGCGGGTCAGTGGTACAAGACTGTGCTTGGCGGGCACAGAGCCTTGGCTCTCAGCAGCCCCACTCCTGCCTTCACTGCCACTTCTACAAAGGAATTTGTCATTGTCTGTCAAGCTGCAAACGGAGACCCTGTTTGACCTGGAATCTTACTGCATATACTTGAGGAAGATGTATTTGTGCACCAAAGATGTATTTTATGCCACAATGTAAACCTATTCATATTCATAGCAGCACTGCTTTGCTTAAACTCTCTGAGGGCACATGAAACAACCAAGCACATTTGACTGTGTTGACACAGGCAACCAATCAAGCCACAAACACCCTTCTAACTCCTCAAACATAACACAATCTAGGTCGAGCATTCCAGATTCTCAAGAAACTACAGAAGGTCCAGCTTGTTTGCAGCTTTTCTTGGATTGAAGAACACACACACACACACACACACACACACACACACACACACACACACA